>NC_091168.1:46104451-46306934 GCF_040958095.1 Procambarus clarkii | reverse complement strand
ACCACCAACAACCAGTACCACCAACACTCTGTACAACCAACAACCAGTACCACCAACAACCAGTACCACTAACAACTAGTACCACTAACAACCAGTACCACTAACAACCAGTGCCACAGCCAGTACCACCAACAATTAGTACCACAAACAAACAGTACCAGCAACAACCAGTATCACTAACAACCAGTACCACCAACAACCAGTACCACCAACAATCATTACCACTAACACCCAGTACCACCAACAACCAGTACCACCAACATACAGTACAACCAACAACCAGTACCACTAACAACTAGTACCACCAACAACCTGTACCACCAACAACCAGTACCACTAACAACCTCTACCACCAACAATCAGTACCACCAACAACCAGTATCACAAACAACCAGTACCACCAACAGCCAGTAACACTAACAACCAGTACTACTAACAACCAGTACCAACAACAACCAGAACCACCAACAACCAGTACCACCAACAACCAGTACCACAACAACCAATACCACTAACAACCATTTCCACCAAAAACCAGTACCAGTAAAAATCAGTTCCACCAACAACCAGTACCACTTACACCCAGTACCACCAACAAACAGTACCACCAACATACAGTACAACCAACAACCAGTACCACTAACAACTAGTACCACCAACAACCAATACCACTAACAACCATTTCCACCAAAAACCAGTACCAGTAAAAATCAGTTCCACCAACAACCAGTACCACTTACACCCAGTACCACCAACAAACAGTACCACCAACATACAGTACAACCAACAACCAGTACCACTAACAACTAGTACCACCAACAACCTGTACCACCAACAACCAGTACCACCAACAACCAATACAACCAACAACCTGTAATATCAACAAACATTACCACAAACACCCATTACCACCAACCACCAGTACCACCAACAAACAGTACCACCAGCAACCAGTATCACCAACAATAAGTACCACCATCATTCATTACCACCAACAACGAGAACCACCAACAACCAGTACAACCAACAACCAGTACCACCATCAAACAGTCCCACCAACACCCAGTACCACCAACAACCAGTACCACCAACAAGCAGTACCACTGATACCCAGTACCACCAAAATCTAGTTCCACCAATAACTAGTACCACTAGTACCACTAGTACCACTAACAACCTGTACCACCAACAACCAGTACCACCAAGAAACACTACCACCAACAACCAGTACCACCAACAACCAGTACCACCAACAACCATTACCACCAATAACCAGTACAACCAACAACCAGAACCACCAACAACCAGTACCTCTAACAACCAGTACCACCAACAACCAGTACCACCAACAACCAGTACCACCAACAACCAGTACTACCAACAAACAATACCACTAACAACCAGTACCACCAAAAACCAGTACCACCAACAACCAGTACCAATAACTACCAGTACCACCATCAATCATTCCCACTAACACACTCTACCACCAACAACAAGTTCCACCAACAACTATTACCACCAACAACCAGTACCACTAACAACCAATACCACCAACAACAAGTACCACCAACAAACAGTACCACCAACAACCAGTACCACCAACAAACAGTACCACCAACAACCAGTACCACCAACAACCAGTACCACCAACAACCTGTACCACCAGCAAAGAGTACCACCATCAAACAACACCACCAACCACCAGCACCACCAATAACCAGTACCACTAATAACCAGTACCACCAACATCCAGTACCACCAACAAACAGTACCACCAACAACCAGTACCAACAACAACCACTACCACCAACAACCTTTACCACTAACTCCCAGTACCACCAACAACCAGTACCACCAACAACCAGTAACACCAACAACCAACACCACTAACAACCAGTACCACCAACAAACAGTTCCATCAACAACCAGTACCACCTACAACAAGTACCATAAACAACCTGTACCACTAACAACAAGTACCACCAACGTCCAGTACCACCAACAACCAATACCACCAACAACCAGTACCACGAACACCCAGTAGCACTAACAAGAAGTACCACCCATAACCAGAACCACTAACAACCAGTACGACCAACAACCAGTACCACCAACACTCTTTACCACCAACAACCAGTACCAACAACAACCAGTTCCACTAACAACCAGTACAACCAACAACCAGTACCACTAACAACCAGTACCATCAACAACCAGTGCCACCAAAAGCCAGTAGTACCAACAATTAATACCACCAACAAACAGCACCACCAACAACCAGTATCACCAACACCCAGTACCACTAACAACCAGTACCACCAATAACCAGTACCACTAACAACCAGTACCACCGACAACAAGTACCACCAACACTCTGTACTACCAACAACAAGTATAACCAACAGCCAGTACCACTAACAACCAGTACCACCAAAAACCAGTACCACTAACAACCAGTACATCCAACATCCAGTGCCACGAACAGCCAGTACCACCAACAACCAGTACCACTAACAACAAGTACCACCATCAACTAGTACAACCAACAACCAGTACCACCAACAACCAGTACAACCAACAACCAGTACCACTAACAACCAGTCCCACAACATCCATTACCACCAACACCTAGTACCACCAACAGCCAGTACCTGCAACAACCAGTACCACAAACAACCAGTACCATTAACAACCAGTTCCACTAACATCCAGTACCACTAACAAGCAGTATCACCATCAACCAGTACCACCAACAGCCAGTACCACCAACAACCAGTACCACGAACAACCAATACCACTAACAATCAGTATCACCAACAACCATTACCACCAACAGCCAGTACCACCAACAACCAGTACCACTAACAACAAGTACCACCGACAACCGGTACCACCAACAACTCGTACCACTAACAAAAAGTAACACCAACAACCAGTACCACCAACAAACAGTACCACCAACAACCAGTACCACCAACAACCAGTACTACTAACTCCCAGTACCACCAACACCCAGAACCACCAACAACCAATACAACTAACACTCGATACCACAAACAACCAGTACCACCAACACCTTCTACCACCAACAACCAGTACCACTAACAACAAGTACCTCCAACAACCAGTACTACCAACAAACAGTACCACTAACAACTAGTACCACCAACAACCAGTACCACTAACAACCAGTAACTCCAACAACCAGTACCACCAACAGCCAGTACCACCAACAACCCGTACCACTAACAACAAGTACCACTAACAACCAGTACAACCAACAACCAGTACCACCAACACTCAGTACCACCAACTACCAGTACCACCATCAAACAGTACCACTAACAACCATTACCACTAACAACCAGTACCACTAACAACCAGTAGCACCAACAACCAGTACCAGGAAAAGCCAGTACCACCAACTACCAGTACCACTAACAACAAGTACCACCGACAACCAGTACCACCAACAACCAGTACCACCAAAAACGATTACCACCAACAACCAGTACCACCAACAACCAGTTCCACTAACAACCAGTAATACCAACAGCAATTACCACCAACAACCAGTACCACTAGCAATGAGTACCACCAACAACCAGTACCACCAACAACCAATACCACCAACAACTAGTACCACTAACAACAAGTACCACCTGCAACCAGTACCACTAACAACCAGTACCACCAACAACCAGTACCACCAACAACCAATACCAACAACAACTAGTACCACTAACAACAAGTACCACCGACAACCAGTATCACCAACAACCAGTACCACCAAAAACCAGGACCACCAACAACCAGTACCACCAACAACCAGTTCCACTAACAACCAGTAATACCAACAGCCAGTACCACCAACAACCAGTACCACTAACAACAAGTACCACCAACAACCAGTACCACCAACAACCAATACCACCAACAACCAGTACCACGAACACCTAGTACCACTAACAAGAAGTACCATCAATAACCAGTAACACTAACAACCAGTACTACCAACAACCAGTACCACCAACAATTAGTACCCCCAACAAACAGTACCACCAACAACCAGTACCACCAACAACCAGTACCACTAACAACCAGTACCACCAACAACCAGTGCCACCAACAGCCAGTACCACCAACAATTAGTACCACCAACAGACAGTACCACCCAACACCCAGTACCACTAACAACCAGTACCAACAGTAACCAGTATCAATAACAATCAGTACCACCAACAACAAGTACCACCAACCCTCTGTACTACCAACAACAAGAATCACCAACAACAAGTACCACTAACAAACAGTACCACCAACAACCAGTACCACTAACAACCAGTACCACCAACATCCAGTGCCACCAACAGCCAGTACCACCAACAACCAGTACCACCAACAACCAGTACCATCAACAACCAGTACCACTAACAACCTGTACCACCAACAACCAGTACCACCAACAACCAGTACCACTAACAACAAGTACCACCAACAACACTACCACCAACAACCAATACCACCTACAACCAGTACCGCCAACAACCAGTACCAACAAAAACCAGTACCACTAACACCCTGTACCACCAGTACCCAGTACCACCAACAACCAGTACCACCAACAACCAGAACCACCAACAACCAGTACCAGTAACATCCAGTACCACCAACAACCAGTACCACCAACACTCTGTACAACCAACAACCAGTACCACCAACAACCAGTACCACTAACAACTAGTACCACTAACAACCAGTACCACTAACAACCAGTGCCACAGCCAGTACCACCAACAATTAGTACCACAAACAAACAGTACCAGCAACAACCAGTATCACTAACAACCAGTACCACCAACAACCAGTACCACCAACAATCATTACCACTAACACCCAGTACCACCAACAACCAGTACCACCAACAAACAGTACCACCAACAACCAGTACCACCAACCACCAGTACTAACAACCAGTACCATCAACAACCAGTACCACCAACAACCAGTACCACTAACTACCAGCACCACCAACATCCAGTGCCACCAACAGCCAGTACCACCAACAACTAGTACCACTAACAACCAGTACCACCAACAACCAGTACCACCAAAAACCAGTACCACCAACAACCAGTACCATCAACAACCAGTTCCACTAACAACCAGTACCACCAACAACCAGTACCACCAACAACCAGTACCAGTAACAACAAGTACCACCAACAACACTACCATCAACAACCAATACCACCAACAACCAGTACCGCCAACAAGCAGTACCAACAAAAACCAGCACCACTAACACCCAGTTCTACCAATACCCAGTACCACCAACAACCAGTACCACCAACAACCAGAACCACCAACAACCAGTACCAGTAAGAACCAGTAATACCAACAACCAGTACCACTAACAACTAGTACCACTAACCACCAGTACCACTAACAACCAGTACCACAGCCAGTACCACCAACAATTAGTACCACAAACAAACAGTACCAGCAACAACCAGTTTCACTAACAACCAGTACCACCAACAACCAGTACCACCAACAAACAGTACCACCAACAACCAGTACCACCAACCACCAGTACTAACAACCAGTACCACCAACAACCAGTACCACCAACAACCTGTACCACCAACAACCAGTACCACTAACAACCAGTACCACCAACAACCAGAAACACCAACAACCAACACCAGTAACAACCAGTACCACCAAGAAACAGAATCCCTAACAACCAGTACCACCAACAACCTGTACAACCAACAACCAGTACCATCAACAACCAGTACCACCAACAAGCATTACCACCAACAACCAGTACCACCAATAATCAATACCACCAACAATCAGTACCACCAACAAACAGTACCAAAAACTTCCATTACCACCAACAACCAGTACCACCAACAAACACTACCACTAACAAACAATACCACCATCAGCCAGTTCCACCAACAACCAGTACAACCAAAAACCAGTACCACCATGAAACAGTACCACCAACAACCACACCAACAACCAGTACCACTAACACCCAGTTCCACCAACACCCAGTACCACCAACAACCAGTAATAAAAACAACCAGTAACACCAACAACCAACCCCACTAACAAAAAGTACCACCAACAAACAGTACCACCAACAACCAGTACCACAAACAACTAGAACCACCAACAACCAGTACCACCAACAAACCGTACCACCAACAATCAGTATTACCAACAAACAGTAACACTAACATCCAGTACCACCAACAACCAGTACCACAAACAACTAGAACCACCAACATCCAGTACCACTAGCAACCAACTCCACCAACAACAAGTACCACCAACAACCATTACCACCAACAACCAGTACCACTAACAACCAATACCACCAGCAACCAGTACCACCAACAACCAGTACCACCAACAACCAGATCCAGTAACAAACAGTACCAGCAACAACTAGTACCACTAACAACCAGTTCCACCGATTACCCTTATTACTAACATACAGTACCACTAACACCCATTTCCACCAGCAACCAGTACCACCAACAAACAGTACCACCAACAACCAGTACCACTAACAACCAGTACCACCAAAAACCTGTACCACCAACAACGAGTACCACTATCAAACAACACCACAATCCACCAGTACCACCAATAATCAGTACCACCATCAAACAACACCACCAACCACCAGTACCACCAATAACCAGTACCACTAAAAACCAGTACCACCAACATCCAGTACCACCAACAAACAGTACTACCAACAACCAGTACCAACAACAACTACTACCACCAACAACCTTTACCACTAACTCCCAGTACCAACAACACCCAGTACCACCAACAATCAGTACCACTAACACACTGTACCAGCAACAACCAGTACCACCTACAACCAGTAACACCAACAACCAACACCACTAACAACCAGTACCACCAACAAACAGTTCCATCAACAACCAGAACCACCTACAACCAGTACCACCAACAACCAGTACCACTAACAACAAGTAACACCAACGTCCAGAACCACCAACAACCAATACCACCAACAACCAGTACCACGAACACCCAGTAGCACTAACAAGAAGTACCACCCATAACCAGAACCACTAACAACCAGTACCACCAACAACCAGTACCACCAACACTCTGTACCACCAACAACCAGTACCAACAACAACCAGTTCCACTAACAACCAGTACAACCAACAACCAGTACCACTAACAACCAGTACCATCAACAACCAGTGCCACCAAAAGCCAGTAGTACCAACAATTAATACCACCAACAAACAGCACCACCAACAACCAGTATCACCAACACCCAGTACCACTAACAACCAGTACCACCAATAACCAGTACCACTAACAACCAGTACCACCGACAACAAGTACCACCAACACTCTGTACTACCAACAACAAGTATAACCAACAGCCAGTACCACTAACAACCAGTACCACCAAAAACCAGTACCACTAACAACCAGTACATCCAACATCCAGTGCCACGAACAGCCAGTACCACCAACAACCAGTACCACTAACAACAAGTACCACCATCAACTAGTACAACCAACAACCAGTACCACCAACAACCAGTACAACCAACAACCAGTACCACTAACAACCAGTACCACAACATCCATTACCACCAACACCTAGTACCACCAACAGCCAGTACCTGCAACAACCAGTACCACAAACAACCAGTACCATTAACAACCAGTTCCACTAACATCCAGTACCACTAACAAGCAGTATCACCATCAACCAGTACCACCAACAGCCAGTACCACCAACAACCAGTACCACGAACAACCAATACCACTAACATTCAGTATCACCAACAACCATTACCACCAACAGCCAGTACCACCAACAACCAGTACCACTAACAACAAGTACCACCGACAACCGGTACCACCAACAACTCGTACCACTAACAAAAAGTAACACCAACAACCAGTACCACCAACAAACAGTACCACCAACAACCAGTACCACCAACAACCAGTACTACTAACTCCCAGTACCACCAACACCCAGAACCACCAACAACCAATACAACTAACACTCGATACCACAAACAACCAGTACCACCAACACCTTCTACCACCAACAACCAGTACCACTAACAACAAGTACCTCCAACAACCAGTACTACCAACAAACAGTACCACTAACAACTAGTACCACCAACAACCAGTACCACTAACAACCAGTAACTCCAACAACCAGTACCACCAACAGCCAGTACCACCAACAACCCGTACCACTAACAACAAGTACCACTAACAACCAGTACAACCAACAACCAGTACCACCAACACTCAGTACCACCAACTACCAGTACCACCATCAAACAGTACCACTAACAACCATTACCACTAACAACCAGTACCACTAACAACCAGTAGCACCAACAACCAGTACCAGGAAAAGCCAGTACCACCAACTACCAGTACCACTAACAACAAGTACCACCGACAACCAGTACCACCAACAACCAGTACCACCAAAAACGATTACCACCAACAACCAGTACCACCAACAACCAGTTCCACTAACAACCAGTAATACCAACAGCAATTACCACCAACAACCAGTACCACTAGCAATGAGTACCACCAACAACCAGTACCACCAACAACCAATACCACCAACAACTAGTACCACTAACAACAAGTACCACCTGCAACCAGTACCACTAACAACCAGTACCACCAACAACCAGTACCACCAACAACCAATACCAACAACAACTAGTACCACTAACAACAAGTACCACCGACAACCAGTATCACCAACAACCAGTACCACCAAAAACCAGGACCACCAACAACCAGTACCACCAACAACCAGTTCCACTAACAACCAGTAATACCAACAGCCAGTACCACCAACAACCAGTACCACTAACAACAAGTACCACCAACAACCAGTACCACCAACAACCAATACCACCAACAACCAGTACCACGAACACCTAGTACCACTAACAAGAAGTACCATCAATAACCAGTAACACTAACAACCAGTACTACCAACAACCAGTACCACCAACAATTAGTACCCCCAACAAACAGTACCACCAACAACCAGTACCACCAACAACCAGTACCACTAACAACCAGTACCACCAACAACCAGTGCCACCAACAGCCAGTACCACCAACAATTAGTACCACCAACAGACAGTACCACCCAACACCCAGTACCACTAACAACCAGTACCAACAGTAACCAGTATCAATAACAATCAGTACCACCAACAACAAGTACCACCAACACTCTGTACTACCAACAACAAGAATCACCAACAACCAGTACCACTAACAAACAGTACCACCAATAACCAGTACCACTAACAACCAGTACCACCAACATCCAGTGCCACCAACAGCCAGTACCACCAACAACCAGTACCACCAACAACCAGTACCATCAACAACCAGTACCACTAACAACCTGTACCACCAACAACCAGTACCACCAACAACCAGTACCACTAACAACAAGTACCACCAACAACACTACCACCAACAACCAATACCACCTACAACCAGTACCGCCAACAACCAGTACCAACAAAAACCAGTACCACTAACACCCTGTACCACCAATACCCAGTACCACCAACAACCAGTACCACCAACAACCAGAACCACCAACAACCAGTACCAGTAACATCCAGTACCACCAACAACCAGTACCACCAACACTCTGTACAACCAACAACCAGTACTACCAACAACCAGTACCACTAACAACTAGTACCACTAACAACCAGTACCACTAACAACCAGTGCCACAGCCAGTACCACCAACAATTAGTACCACAAACAAACAGTACCAGCAACAACCAGTATCACTAACAACCAGTACCACCAACAACCAGTACCACCAACAATCATTACCACTAACACCCAGTACCACCAACACCCAGTACCACCAACAAACAGTACCACCAACAACCAGTACCACCAACCACCAGTACTAACAACCAGTACCATCAACAACCAGTACCACCAACAACCAGTACCACTAACTACCAGCACCACCAACATCCAGTGCCACCAACAGCCAGTACCACCAACAACTAGTACCACTAACAACCAGTACCACCAACAACCAGTACCACCAAAAACCAGTACCACCAACAACCAGTACCATCAACAACCAGTTCCACTAACAACCAGTACCACCAACAACCAGTACCACCAACAACCAGTACCAGTAACAACAAGTACCACCAACAACACTACCATCAACAACCAATACCACCAACAACCAGTACCGCCAACAACCAGTACCAACAAAAACCAGCACCACTAACACCCAGTACTACCAATACCCAGTACCACCAACAACCAGTACCACCAACAACCAGAACCACCAACAACCAGTACCAGTAAGAACCAGTAATACCAACAACCAGTACCACCAACACTCTGTACCACCAACAACCAGTACCACCAACAACCAGTACCACTAACAACTAGTACCACTAACCACCAGTACCACTAACAACCAGTACCACAGCCAGTACCACCAACAATTAGTACCACAAACAAACAGTACCAGCAACAACCAGTTTCACTAACAACCAGTACCACCAACAACCAGTACCACCAACAAACAGTACCACCAACAACCAGTACCACCAACCACCAGTACTAACAACCAGTACCACCAACAACCAGTACCACCAACAACCTGTATCACCAACAACCAGTACCACTAACAACCAGTACCACCAACAACCAGAAACACCAACAACCAACACCAGTAACAACCAGTACCACCAAGAAACAGAATCCCTAACAACCAGTACCACCAACAACCTGTACAACCAACAACCAGTACCATCAACAACCAGTACCACCAACAAGCATTACCACCAACAACCAGTACCACCAATAATCAATACCACCAACAATCAGTACCACCAACAAACAGTACCAAAAACTTCCATTACCACCAACAACCAGTACCACCAACAAACACTACCACTAACAAACAATACCACCATCAGCCAGTTCCACCAACAACCAGTACAACCAAAAACCAGTACCACCATGAAACAGTACCACCAACAACCACACCAACAACCAGTACCACTAACACCCAGTTCCACCAACACCCAGTACCACCAACAACCAGTAATAAAAACAACCAGTAACACCAACAACCAACCCCACTAACAAAAAGTACCACCAACAAACAGTACCACCAACAACCAGTACCACAAACAACTAGAACCACCAACAACCAGTACCACCAACAAACCGTACCACCAACAATCAGTATTACCAACAAACAGTAACACTAACATCCAGTACCACCAACAACCAGTACCACAAACAACTAGAACCACCAACATCCAGTACCACTAGCAACCAACTCCACCAACAACAAGTACCACCAACAACCATTACCACCAACAACCAGTACCACTAACAACCAACACCACCAACAACCAGTACCACCAACAACCAGTACCACCAACAACCAGATCCAGTAACAAACAGTACCAGCAACAACTAGTACCACTAACAACCAGTTCCACCGATTACCCTTATTACTAACATAAAGTACCACTAACACCCATTTCCACCAGCAACCAGTACCACCAACAAACAGTACCACCAACAACCAGTACCACTAACAACCAGTACCACCAAAAACCTGTACCACCAACAACGAGTACCACTATCAAACAACACCACAATCCACCAGTACCACCAATAATCAGTACCACCATCAAACAACACCACCAACCACCAGTACCACCAATAACCAGTACCACTAATAACCAGTACCACCAACATCCAGTACCACCAACAAACAGTACTACCAACAACCAGTACCAACAACAACTACTACCACCAACAACCTTTACCACTAACTCCCAGTACCAACAACACCCAGTACCACCAACAATCAGTACCACTAACACACTGTACCAGCAACAACCAGTACCACCTACAACCAGTAACACCAACAACCAACACCACTAACAACCAGTACCACCAACAAACAGTTCCATCAACAACCAGAACCACCTACAACCAGTACCACCAACAACCAGTACCACTTACAACAAGTAACACCAACGTCCAGTACCACCAACAACCAATACCACCAACAACCAGTACCACGAACACCCAGTAGCACTAACAAGAAGTACAACCCATATCCAGAACCACTAACAACCAGTACCACCAACAACCAGTACCACCAACACTCTGTACCACCAACAACCAGTACCACCAACAACCAGTTCCACTAACAACCAGTACAACTAACAACTAGTACCACTAACAACCAGTACCACCAACAACCAGTGCCACCAACAGCCAGTAGTACCAACAATTAGTACCACCAACAAACAGTACCACCAACAACCAGTATCACCAACACCCAGAACCACTAACAACCAGTACCACCAACAACCAGTACCACCAACACTCTGTACCACCAACAACCAGTACCACCAACAACCAGTTCCACAAACAACCAGTACAACTAACAACTAGTACCACTAACAACCAGTTCCACCAACAACCAGTGCCACCAACAGCCAGTAGTACCAACAATTAGTACCACCAACAAACAGTACCACCAACAACCAGTATCACCAACACCCAGTACCACTAACAACCAGTACCACCAATAACCAGTACCACTAACAACCAGTACCACCGACAACAAGTACCACCAACACTCTGTACTACCAACAACAAGTATAACCAACAACCAGTACCACCAACAAGCATTACCACCAACAACCAGTACCACCAATAATCAATACTACCAACAATCAGTACCACCAACAAACAGTACCAAAAACTTCCAGTACCACCAACAACCAGTACCACCAACAAACACTACCATTAACAAACAATACCACCATCAGCCAGTTCCACCAACAACCAGTACAACCAAAAACCAGTACACCATCAAATAGTACCACTAATAACCAGTACCACTAACACCCAATTCAACCAACACCCAGTGCCACAAACAACCAGTACCACCAACAACCAGTACCACCAACAACCAGTGACACCAACAACCAACACCACTAACAACCAGTACCACCAACAAACAATTCCACCAACAACCAGTACCACCAACAACCTGTACAACCAACAACTAGTACCACCAACAACCAGTACCACCAACAAACAGTACCACCAACAACCAGTACCACCAACAACCTGTACAACCAACAACCATTACCACCAACAACCAGTACCACCAACAACCAGAACCACCAACAACCAGTACCACCAACAACCAGTAACACCAAGAACCAACACCACTAACAACCAGTACCACCAACAAACAGTTCCACGAACAACCAGTACCACCAACAACCTGAACAACCAACAACCAGTACCACGAACAACCAGTACCACCAACAAGTATTACCACCAACAACCAGTACCACCAACAATCGATAACACCAACAATCAGTACCACCAACAAACAGTACCAAAAACTTCCAGTACCAACAACAACCAGTACCACCAACAAACAGTACCACTAACAATCAGTATTACCAACAAACAGTACCACAAACATCCAGTACCACCAACAACCAGTACAACCAAAAACCAGTACCACCATCAAACAGTACCACCAACAACCACACCAACAACCAGTACCACTAACACCCAGTTCGACCAACACCCAGTACCACCAACAACCAGTACCACCAACAACCAGTAACACCAACAACCAACCCCACTAACAAAAAGTACCACCAACATACAGTACTACCAACAACCAGTACCACCAATAACCTGAACAACCAGCTACCAGTACCACCAACAACCAGTACCACCAACAACCAGAACCACCAACAAACAGTACCACCAACAACCAGTACCACCAACAACCAGTACCACCAACAACCTGTACCACCAGCAACGAGTACCACCAACCACCAGTACCACCAATAACCAGTACCACTAATAACCAGTACCACCAACATCCAGTACCACCAACAAACAGTGCCACCAACAACCAGTACCAACAACAACCACTACCACCAACAACCTTTACCACTAACTCCCAGTACCAACAACACCCAGTACCACCAACAATCAGCACCACTAACACACTGTACCACCAACAACCAGTACCACCAACAACCAGTAACACCAACAACCGACACCACTAACAACCAGTACCACCAACAAACAGTTTATCAACAACCAGTACCACCTACAACCAGTACCACCAACAACCAGTACCACTAACAACAAGTACCACCAACGTCCAGTACCACCAACAACCAATACCACCAACAACCAGTACCACGAACACCCAGTAGCATTAACAAGAAGTACCACCCATAACCAGAACCACTAACAACCAGTACCACCAGCAACCAGTACCACCAACACTCTGTAGCACTAACAACCAGTACCACCAACAACCAGTTCCACTAACAACCAGTACAACCAACAACCAGTACAACCAACAAACAGTACCACCAACAACCAGTATCCCCAACACCCAGAACCACTAACAACCAGTACCACAAATAACCAGTACCACTAACAACCAGTACCACCGACAACAAGTACCACCAACACTCTGTACTACCAACAACAAGTATAACTAACAACCATTACCACTAACAACCAGTACCACCAACAACCAGTACCACTAACAACCAGTACCACCAACAACCAGTGCCACCAACAGCCAGTAGTACCAACAATTAGTACCACCAACAACCAATACCACCAACAACCAGTACCACGAACACCTAGTACCACTAACAAGAAGTACCATCAATAACCAGTAACACTAACAACCAGTACCACCAACAACCAGTACCACCAACAACCAGTACCACCAACAACCAGTACCACCAACAACCAGTGCCACCAACAGCCAGTACCACCAACAATTAGTACCACCAACAGACTGTACCGCCAACACCCAGTACCACTTACAACCAGTACCACCAATAACCAGTATCAATAACAATCAGTACCACCAACAACAAGTACCACCAACACTCTGTACTACCAACAACAAGAATCACCAACAACCAGTACCACTAACAAACAGTACCACCAACAACCAGTACCACTAACAACCAGTACCACCAACATCCTGTGCCTCCAACAACCAGTACCACCAACAACCAGTACCACCAACAACCAGCACCACCAACAACCAGAAACACCAACAACCAATACCACTAACAACCAGTACCACCAAGAAACAGTATCCCTAACAACCAATACCACCAACAACCTGTACAACCAACAACCAGTACCACGAACAACCAGTACCTCCAACAAGCATTACCACCAATAACCAGTACCACCAATAATCAATACCACCAACAAACAGTACCACCAACAAACAGTACCAAAAACTTCCAGTACCACCAACAACCAGTACCACCAACAAACACTACCACTATCAAACAATACCACCATCAGCCAGTTCCACCAACAACCAGTTCAACCAAAAACCAGTACCACCATCAAACAGTACCACCAACAACCACACCAACAACCAGTACTACTAACACCCAGTTCGACCAACACCCAGTACCACCAACATCCAGTACCACCAACAACCAATACCACCAACATCCAGTACCACCAACAAACAGTACCACCAACAACCAGTACCACCAATAACCTGAACAACCAGCAACCAGTACCACCAACAACCAGTACCACCAACAAACCGTACCACCAACAATCAGTATTACCAACAAACAGTACCACTAATATCCAGTACCACCAATAACCTGAACAACCAGCAACCAGTACCACCAACAACCAGTACCACCAACAAACCGTACCACCAACAATCAGTATTACCAACAAACAGTACCACCAACAACCAGTACCACCAATAACCTGAACAACCAGCAACCAGTACCACTAACATCCAATACCACCAACAACCAGTACCACTAACATCCAGTACCACTAACAACCAAGACCACCAACAACAAGTACCACCGACTACCATTACCACCAACAACCAGTACCACTAACAACCAATACCACCAACAACCAGTACCACCAACAACCAGTACCACCAACAACCAGAACCAGTAACAAACAGTACCAGCAACAAACAGTACCACTAACAACCAGTTCCACCGATAACCCTTATTACCAACATACAGTACCACTAACACCCATTACCACCAGCAACCAGTACCACCAACAAACAGTAGCACCAACAACCAGTACCACCAACAACCAGTACCACCAAGAACCTGTACCCCCAACAACGAGTACCACTATCAAACAACACCACCAACCACCAGTACCACCAATAACCAGTACCACCATCAAACAACACCACCAACCACCAGTACCACCAATAATCAGTACCACTAATAACCAGTACCACCAACATCCAGTACCACCAACAAACAGTACCACCAACAACCAGTACCAACAACAACCACTACCACCAACAACCTTTACCACTAACTCCCAGTACCACTAACAACAAGTACCACCAACGTTCAGTACCACCAACAACCAATACCTCCAACAACCAGTACCACGAACACCCAGTAGCACTAACAAGAAGTACCACCCATAACCAGAAGTACCACCCATAACCAGAACCACTAACAACCAATACCACCAACAACCAGTACCACCAACACTCTGTATCACCAACAACCAGTACCACCAACAACCAGTTCCACTAACAACCAGTACAACCAACAACCAGTACCACTACCAACCAGTACCACCAACAACCAGTGCGATCAAGAGCCAGTAGTACCAACAATTAGTACCACTAGCAAACAGTACCACCAACAACCAGTATCACCAACACCCAGTACCACTAACAACCAGTACCACCAATAACCAATACCACTAACAACCAGTACCACCGACAACAAGAACCACCAAGACTCTGTACTACCAACAACAAGTATCACCAACAACCAGTACCACTAACAACCAGTACCACCAACAACCAGTACCACTAACAACCAGTACCACCAACATCCAGTGCCACGAACAGCCAGTACCACCAACAACCAGTACCACTAACAACAAGTACCACCATCAACTAGTACCACCAACAACCAGTACCACCAACAACCAGTACAACCAACAACCAGTACCACTAACAACCAGTACCACCAACACCCAGTACCACCAACACCTAGTACCACCAACAGCCAGTACCTGCAACAACCAGTACCACAAACAACCAGTACCATTAACAACCAGTACCACTAACAACCAGTAACACCAACAACCAGTACCACCAACATCCAGTACCACTAACAACCAGTTCCACTAACAACCAGTTCCACTAACAACCAGCATCACCAACAACCAGTACCACCAACAGCCAGTACCACCAACAACCAGTACCACTAACAACAAGTACCACCGACAACTGGTACCACCAACAACCAGTACCACTAACAACCAGTAATACCAACAGCCTGTACCACCAACAACTCGTACCACTAACAACAAGTAACACCAACAACGAGTACCACCAACAAACAGTACAACCAACAACAAATACCACCATCAACCAGTACCACTAACTCCCAGTACCACCAACACCCAGAACCACCAACAACCAATACAACTAACACCCGATACCACAAACAACTAGTACCACCAACACCTTTTACCTCCAACAACCAGTACCACCAACAAACAGTATCACCACCAACCAGTTCTACAAACAACCAGTACCACTAACAACCAGTACCTCCAACAACCAGTACCACCAACAAACAGTACCACCAACAACCAGTTCCACAAACAACCAGTACCACTAACAACCAGTACCACCATCAACCAGTACCACTAACAACCAGTAACACCAACAACCAGTACCACCAACAGCCAGTACCACTAACAACCCGTACCACTAACAACAACTACCACTAACAACCAGTACAACCAACAACCAGTACCACCAACACTCAGTACCACCAACTACCAGTACCACCATCAAACTGAACCACTAACAACCATTACCACTAACAACCACTACCACTAACAACCAGTAGCACCAACAACCAGTACCAGGATAAGCCAGTACCACCAACTACCAGTACCACTAACAACAAGTACAACCGACAACCAGTACCACCAACAACCAGTACCACCAAAAACCATTTCCACCAACAACCAGTACCAGCAACAACCAGTTCCACTAACAACCAGTAATACCAACAGCAATTACCACCAACAACCAGTACCACTAGCAACGAGTACCACCAACATCCAGTACCAACAACAACCAATACCACTAACAACTAGTACCACTAACAACAAGTACCACCAACAACCAGTACCACTAACAACCAGTACCACCAACAACCAGTACCACCAACAACCAATACCACCAACAACCAGTACCACTAACAACTAGTACCCCTAACAACCAGTACCTCTAACAACCAGTACCACAGCCAGTACCACCAACAATTAGTACCACAAACAAACAGTACCAGCAACAACCAGTATCACTAACAACCAGTACCACTAACACCCAGTACCACCAAAAACCAGTACCACCAACAAACAGTACTCGCAACAACCAGTACCACCAACCACCAGTACTAACAACCAGTATCACCAACAACTAGTACCACCAACAACCAGTACCACTAACAACCAGTACCACCAACACCCAGTGCCACCAACAGCCAGTACCACCAACAACCAGTACCACTTACATCCAGTACCACCAACAACCAGTACCACCAACAACCAGTACCCCCAACAACCAGTATCACCAACAACTAGTACCACTAACAACAAGTACCACCAACAACACTACCACCAAAAACCAATACCACCAACAACCAGTACCGCCAACAACCAGTACCAACAAAAACCAGTACCACTCACACCCAGTACTACCAATACCCAGTACCACCAACAACCAGTACCACCAACAACCAGAACCACCAACAACCAGTAACACCAACAACCAGTACCACCAACACTCTGTACCACCAACAACCAGTACCACCAACAACTAGTACCACTAACAACTAGTACCACTAACAACCAGTACCACTAACAACCAGTACCACAGCCAGTACCACCAACAATTAGTACCACAAACAAACAGTGCCAGCAACAACCAGTATCACTAACAACCAGTACCACCAACAACCAGTACCACCAACAATCATTACCACTAACACCCAGTACCACCAACAACCAGTACCACCAACAAACAGTACCACCAACAACCAGTACCACCAACTACCAGTACTAACAACCAGTACCACCAACAACCAGTACCACCAAGAACCAGTACCACCAAGAACCAGTACCACTAACAACCAGTACCACCAACAACGAGAAACACCAACAACCAACACCACTAACAACCAGTACCACCAAGAAACAGTATCCCTAACAACCAGTACCACCAACAACCTGTACAACCAACAACCAGTACCTCCAACAAGCATTACCACCCACAACCAGTACCACCAATAATCAATACCACCAACAATCAGTACCACCAACAAACAGTACCAAAAACTTCCAGTACCACCAACAACCAGTACCACCAACAAACACTACCACTAACAAACAATACCACCATCAGCCAGTTCCACCAACAACCAGTACAACCAAAAACCAGTACCACCATCAAACAGTACCACCAACAACCACACCAACAACCAGTACTACTAACACCCAGTTCGACCAACACCCAGTACCACCAACAAACAGTACCACCAACAACCAGTACCACCAATAACCTGAACAACCAGCAACCAGTACCACCAACAACCAGTACCACCAACAAACCGTACCACCAACAATAAGTATTACCAACAAACAGTACCACTAACATCCAGTACCACCAACAACCAGTACCACAAACAACCAGTACCACTAACATCCAGTACCACTAACAACCAAGACCACCAACAACAAGTACCACCAACTACCATTACCACCAACAACCAGTACCACTAACAACCAATACCACCAACAACCAGTACCACCAACAACCAGTACCACCAACAACCAGTACCAGTAACAAACAGTACCAGCAACAACCAGTACCACTAACAACCAGTTCCACCGCTAACCCTTATTACCAACATACAGTACCACTAACACCCATTACCACCAGCAACCAGTACCACCAACAAACAGTAGCACCAACAACCAGTACCACCAACAACCAGTACCACCAAGAACCTGTACCACCAACAACGATTACCACCATCAAACAACACCACCAACCACCAGTACCACCAATAACCAGTACCACCATCAAACAACACCACCAACCACCAGTACCACCAATAACCAGTACCACTAATAACCAGTACCACCAACATCCAGTACCACCAACAAACAGTACCACCAACAACCAGTACCAACAACAACCACTACCACCAACAACCTTTACCACTAACTCCCAGTACCAACAACACCCAGTACCACTAACAATCAGTACCACTAACACACTGTACCACTAACAACCAGTACCACCAACAACCAGTACAACCAACAACCAGTACCACTAACAACCAGTACCACCAACACAAAGTACCACCAACACCTAGTACCACCAACAGCCAGAACCTGCAACAACCAGTACCACAAACAACCAGTACCATTACCAACCAGTACCACTAACAACCAGTAACACCAACAACGAGTACCACCAACATCCAGTACCACTAACAACCAGTTCCACTAACAACCAGTACCACTAACAACCAGTATCACCAACAACCAATACCACCAACAGGCAGTACCACCAACAACCAGTACCACAAACAACCAATACCACTAACAATCAGTATCACCAACAACCAGTACCACCAACAGCCAGTACCACCAACAACCAGTACCACCAATAACCTGAACAACCAGCAACCAGTACCACCAACAACCAGTACCACCAACAAACCGTACCACCAACAATCAGTATTACCAACAAACAGTACCACTAACATCCAGTGCCACCAACAACCAGTACCACAAACAACCAGTACCACTAACATCCAGTACCACAAACAACCAAGACCACCAACAACAAGTACCACCAACTACCATTACCACCAACAACCAGTACCACTAACAACCA
Organism: Procambarus clarkii; assembly: GCF_040958095.1. Taxonomy (NCBI): domain Eukaryota; kingdom Metazoa; phylum Arthropoda; class Malacostraca; order Decapoda; family Cambaridae; genus Procambarus; species Procambarus clarkii. The sequence continues at coordinate 46,285,789 of NC_091168.1, read as the reverse complement.
ATACCACCAACAACCAGTACCACCAACAACCAGTACCACCAAGAACCTGTACCACCAACAACGATTACCACTATCAAACAACACCACCAACCACCAGTACCACCAATAACCAGTACCACCATCAAACAACACCACCAACCACCAGTACCACCAATAACCAGTACCACTAATAACCAGTACCACCAACATCCAGTACCACTAACAAACAGTACCACCAACAACCAGTACCAACAACAACCACTACCACCAACAACCTTTACCACTAACTGTCAGTACCAACAACCCCCAGTACCACCAACAATCAGTACCACTAACACACTGTACCACTAACAACCAGTACCACCAACAACCAGTACAACCAACAACCAGTACCACTAACAACCAGTACCACCAACACCCAGTACCACCAACACCTAGTACCAGAACAGCCAGAACCTGCAACAACCAGTACCACAAACAACCAGTTCCATTACCAACTAGTACCACTAACAACCAGTAACACCAACAACCAGTACCACCAACATTCAGTACCACTAACAACCAGTTCCACTAACAACCAGTACCACTAACAACCAGTATCACCAACAACCAGTACCACCAACAGGCAGTACCACCAACAACCAGTACCACAAACAACCAATACCACTAATAATCAGTATCACCAACAACCAGTACCACCAACAGCCAGTACCACCAACAACCAGTACCACTAACAACAAGTACCACCAACAACCGGTACCACCAACAACCAGTACCACTAACAACCAGTACCACCAACAACCAGTACCACTAACAACCAGTAATACCAACAGCCTGTACCACCAACAACTCGTACCACTAACAACAAGTAACACCAACAACCAGTACCACCAACAAACGGTACCACCAACAACCAGTACCACCAACAACCAGTACCACTAACTCCCAGTACCACCAACACCCAGAACCACTAACAACCAATACAACTAACACCCGATACCACAAACAACCAGTACCACCAACACATTTTACCACCAACAACCAGTACCACTAACGACAAGTACCTCCAACAACCAGTACTACCAACAAACAGTACCACCAACAACCAGTTCCACAAACAACTAGTACCACTAACAACCAGTACCACCATCAACCAGTACCACTAACCACCAGTAACACCAACAACCAGTACCACCAACAGCAAGTACCACCAACAACCCGTACCACTAACAACAAGTACCACTAACAACCAGTACAACCAACAACCAGTACCACCAACACTAGTACCACCAACTACCAGTACCACTATCAAACAGTACCACTAACAACCATTACCACTAACACCCAGTACCACTAACAAAAAGTAGCACCAACAACCAGTACCAGGAAAAGCCAGTACCACCAACTACCAGTACCACTAACAACAAGTACCACCGACAGCCAGTATCACCAACAACCAGTACCACTAAAAACCATTACCACCAGCAACCAGTCCCACCAACAACCAGTTTTACTAACAACCAGTAATACCAATAGCAATTACCACCAACAACCAGTACCACTAGCAACGAGTACCACCAACAACCAGTACCACCACCAACCAATACCACCATTAACTAGTACGACTAACAACAAGTACCACCAACAACCAGTACCACTAACAACCAGTACCACCAACATCCAGTACCACCAACAACCAATACCATCAACAACTAGTACTACTAACAACAAGTACCACCGACAACCAGTACCACCAAAAACCAGTACCATCAAAAACCAGTACCACCAACAACCAGTACCACCAACAACCAGTTCCACTAACAATCAGCAATACCAACAGCCAGTACCACCAACAACCAGTACCACCAACAACCAGTTCCACTAACAATCAGCAATACCAACAGCCAGTACCACCAACAACCAGTACCACCAACAACCAATTCCACCAACAACCAGTACCACGAACACCTAGTACCACTAACAAGAAGTACCACCAACAACCAGTACCAGTAACAGTACCAGCAACAACCAGTTCCACCTATAACCCTTATTACCAACATACAGTACCCCTAATACCCATTACCACCAGCAACCAGTACCACCAACAAACAGTACCACCACACCAACAACGAGTATATACCTCTATCAAACAACACCACCAACCACCAGTACCACCAATAACCAGTACCACCATCAAACAACACCAGCAACCACCAGCACCACCAATAACCAGTACAACTAATAACCAGTACCACCAACATCCAATACCACCAACAAACAGTACCACCAACAACTAGTACCAACAACAACCACTGCCACCAACAACCTTTACCACTAACTCCCAGTACCAACAACACCCAGTACCACCAACAATCAGTACCACTAACACACTGTACCACCAGCAACCAGTACCACCAACAACCAGTAACACCAACAACCAACACCACTAACAACCAGTACCACCAACAAACAGTTCCATCAACAACCAGTACCACCTACAACCAGTACCACCAACAACCAGTACCACTAACAACAAGTACCACCAACGTCCAGTACCACCAACAACCAATACCACCAACAACCAGTACCACGAACACCCAGTAGCACTAACAAGAAGTACCACCCATATCCAGAACCACTAACAACCAGTACCACCAACAACCAGTACCACCAACACTCTGTACCACCAACAACCAGTACCACCAACAACCAGTTCCACTAACAACCAGTGCAACCAACAACCAGTACCACTAACAACCAGTACCACCAGCAACCAATGCTACCAACAGCCAGTAGTACCAACAATTAGTACCACCAACAAACAGTACCACCAATAACCAGTACCACTAACAACCAGTACCACCGACAACAAGTACCACCAACATCCAGTACCACCAACATCCAGTGCCACGAACAGCCAGTACCACCAACAACCAGTACCACTAACAACAAGTACCACCATCAACTTGTACCACCAACAACCAGTACCACCAACAACCAGTACAACCAACAATCAGTTCCACTAACAACCAGTACCACCAACACCCAGTACCACCAACACCTAGTACCTCCAACAGCCAGTACCTGCAACAACCAGTACCACAAACAACCAGTACCATTAACAACCAGTACCACTAACAACCTGTAACACCAACAACCAGTACCACCAACATCCAGTACCACTAACAACCAGTTCCACTAACAACCAGTACCACTAACAACCAGTATCACCAACAACCAGTACCACTAACAACCAGTACCACCAACAACCAGTACCACCAACAACCAATACCACCAACAACTAGTACCACTAACAACAAGAACCACCGACAACCAGTACCACCAACAACCAGTACCACCAAAAACCAGTACCACCAACAACCAGTACCACCAACAACCAGTTCCACTAACAACCAGTAATACCAACAGCCAGTACCACCAACAACCAGTACCACTAACAACAAGTACCACCAACAACCAGTACCACCAATAACCAATACCACTAACAACCAGTACCACGAACACCTAGTACCACTAACAAGAAGTACCATCAATAACCAGTAACACTAACAACCAGTACCACCAACAACCAGTACCACCAATACTCTGTACCACCAACAACCAGTACCACCAACAATTAGTACCACCAACAAACAGTACCACCAACACCCAGTACCACTAACAACCAGTACCACCAATAACCAGTATCAATAACAATCAGTACCACCAACAACAAGTACCACCAACAATCAGTACCACTAACAACCAGTACCACCAACATCCAGTGCCACCAACAGCCAGTACCACCAACAACCAGTACCACAAACAACCAGTACCACCAACAACCAGTACCAAAAACAACCAGTACCACCAACCACCAGTACTAACAACCAGTACCACCAATAACCAGTACCACCAAGAACCAGTACCACCAACAACTAGTACCACTAACAACCAGTACCACCAAAAACCAGAAACACCAACAACCAACACCACTAACAACCAGTACCACCAAGAAACAGTATCCCTAACAACCAGTACCACCAACAACCTGTACAACCAACAACCAGTACCACCAACAACCAGTAAAACCAACAAGCATTACCACCAACAACCAGTACCACCAATAATCAATACCACCAACAATCAGTACCACCAACAAACAGTACCAAAAACTTCCAGTACCACCAACAACCAGTACCACCAACAAACACTACCACTAACAAACAATACCACCATCAGCCAGTTCCACCAACAACCAGTACAACCAAAAACCAGTACCAACTTCAAACAGTACCACCAACAACCACACCAACAACCAGTACCACTAACACCCAGTTCGACCAACACCCAGTACCACCAACATCCAGTACCACCAACAACCAGTACCACCAACAACCAGTAACACCAACACCCAACCCCACTAACAAAAAGTACCACCAGCAAACAGTACCACCAACAACCAGTACCACCAATAAACTGAACAACCAGAAACTAGTACTACCAACAACCAGTTCCACCAACAAACCGTACCACCAACAATCAGTATTACCAACAAACAGTACCACTAACATTCAGTACCACCAACAACCAGCACCACTAACAACCAGTACCACCAACATCCAGTGCCACCAACAGCCAGTACCACCAACAACCAGTACCACTAACAACCAGTACCACCAACAACCAGTACCACCAACAACCAGTACCATCAACAATCAGTACCACTAACAACCTGTAACACCAACAACCAGTACTACCAACAACCAGTACCACTAACAACAAGTACCACTAACAACACTACCACCAACAACCAATACCACCAACAACCAGAACCGCCAACAACCAGTACCAACAAAAACCAGTACCACTAACACCCATTACCACCAATACCCAGTACCACCAACAACCATTACCACCAACAACCAGAACCACCAACAACCAGTACCAGTAACAACCAGTACCACCAACAATTAATACCACAAACAAACAGTAACAAAAACAACCAGTATCACTAACAACCAGTACCACTAACACCCAGTACCACCAACAGTAAGTACCACCAACAAACAGTACCAGCAACAACCAGTACCACCAACCACCAGTACCAACAACCAGTCCCACCAACAACCAGTACCACCAACAACCAGTACCACTAACAACCAGTACCACCAACATCCAGTGCCACCAACAGCCAGTACCACCAACAACCAGTACCATCAACAACCAGTACCACTAACAACCAGTACCACCAACAACCAGTACCACCAACAACCAGTACCACTAACAACAAGTACCACCAACAACACTACCACCAACAACCAATACCACCAACAACCAGTACAACCAACAACCAGTACCAACAAAAAGCAGTACCACTAACACCCAGTACTACAAATACCCAGTACCACCAACAACCAGTACCACCAACAACCAGAACCACCAACAACCAGTACCAGTAACAACCAGTAACACCGACAACCAGTACCACCAACACTCTGTACCACCAACAACCAGTACCACCAACAACCAGAACCACCACCAACCAGTACCAGTAACAACCAGTAACACCGACAACCAGTACCACCAACACTCTGTACCACCAACAACCAGTACCACCAACAACCAGTACCACTAACAACTAGTACCACTAACAACCAGTACCACTAACAACCTGTACCACAGCCAGTACCACCAATAATTAGTACCACAAACAAACAGTACCAGCAACAACCAGTATCACTAACAACCAGTACCACCAACAACCAGTACCACCAACATTCATTACCACTAACACCCAGTACCACCAACAACCAGTACCACCAACAAACAGTACCACCAACAACCAGTACCACCAACCACCAGTACTAACAACCAGTACCACCAATAACCAGTACCACCAAGAACCAGTGCCACCAACAACTAGTACCACTAACAACCAGTACCACCAAAAACCAGAAACACCAACAACCAACACCACTAACAACCAGTACCACCAAGAAACAGTATCCCTAACAACCAGTACCACCAACAACCTGTACAACCAACAACCAGTACCACCAACAACCAGTACCACCAACAAGCATTACCACCAACAACCAGTACCACCAATAATCAATACCACCAACAATCAGTACCACCAACAAACAGTACCAAAAACTTTCAGTACCACCAACAACCAGTACCACCAACAAACACTACCACTAACAAACAATACCACCATCAGCCAGTTCCACCAACAACCAGTACAACCAAAAACCAGTACCAACTTCAAACAGTACCACCAACAACCACACCAACAACCAGTACCACTAACACCCAGTTCGACCAACACCCAGTACCACCAACATCCAGTACCACCAACAACCAGTACCACCAACAACCAGTAACACCAACACCCAACCCCACTAACAAAAAGTACCAAAAGCAAACAGTACCACCAACAACCAGTACCAACAATAAACTGAACAACCAGAAACTAGTACTACCAACAACCAGTACCACCAACAAACCGTACCACCAACAATCAGTATTACCAACAAACAGTACCACTAACATCCAGTACCACCAACAACCAGCACCACTAACAACCAGTACCACCAACATCCAGTGCCACCAACAGCCAGTACCACCAACAACCAGTACCATTAACAACCAGTACCACCAACAACCAGTACCACCAACAACCAGTACCATCAACAATCAGTACCACTAACAACCTGTAACACCAACAACCAGTACAACCAACAACCAGTTCCACTAACAACCAGTACCACCAACACCCAGTACCACCAACACCTAGTACCTCCAACAGCCAGTACCTGCAACAACCAGTACCACAAACAACCAGTACCATTAACAACCAGTACCACTAACAACCTGTAACACCAACAACCAGTACCACCAACATCCAGTACCACTAACAACCAGTTCCACTAACAACCAGTACCACTAACAACCAGTATCACCAACAACCAGTACCACTAACAACCAGTACCACCAACAACCAGTACCACCAACAACCAATACCACCAACAACTAGTACCACTAACAACAAGAACCACCGACAACCAGTACCACCAACAACCAGTACCACCAAAAACCAGTACCACCAACAACCAGTACCACCAACAACCAGTTCCACTAACAACCAGTAATACCAACAGCCAGTACCACCAACAACCAGTACCACTAACAACAAGTACCACCAACAACCAGTACCACCAATAACCAATACCACTAACAACCAGTACCACGAACACCTAGTACCACTAACAAGAAGTACCATCAATAACCAGTAACACTAACAACCAGTACCACCAACAACCAGTACCACCAATACTCTGTACCACCAACAACCAGTACCACCAACAATTAGTACCACCAACAAACAGTACCACCAACACCCAGTACCACTAACAACCAGTACCACAAATAACCAGTATCAATAACAATCAGTACCACCAACAACAAGTACCACCAACAATCAGTACCACTAACAACCAGTACCACCAACATCCAGTGCCACCAACAGCCAGTACCACCAACAACCAGTACCACAAACAACCAGTACCACCAACAACCAGTACCACCAACAACCAGTACCACCAACCACCAGTACTAACAACCAGTACCACCAATAACCAGTACCACCATGAACCAGTACCACCAACAACTAGTACCACTAACAACCAGTACCACCAAAAACCAGAAACACCAACAACCAACACCACTAACAACCAGTACCACCAAGAAACAGTATCCCTAACAACCAGTACCACCAACAACCTGTACAACCAACAACCAGTACCACCAACAACCAGTACCACCAACAAGCATTACCACCAACAACCAGTACCACCAATAATCAATACCACCAACAATCAGTACCACCAACAAACAGTACCAAAAACTTCCAGTACCACCTACAACCAGTACCACCAACAAACACTACCACTAACAAACAATACCACCATCAGCCAGTTCCACCAACAACCAGTACAACCAAAAACCAGTACCAACTTCAAACAGTACCACCAACAACCACACCAACAACCAGTACCACTAACACCCAGTTCGACCAACACCCAGTACCACCAACATCCAGTACCACCAACAACCAGTACCACCAACAACCAGTAACACCAACACCCAACCCCACTAACAAAAAGTACCACCAGCAAACAGTACCACCAACAACCAGTACCACCAATAAACTGAACAACCAGAAACTAGTACTACCAACAACCAGTACCACCAACAAACCGTACCACCAACAATCAGTATTACCAACAAACAGTACCACTAACATTCAGTACCACCAACAACCAGCACCACTAACAACCAGTACCACCAACATCCAGTGCCACCAACAGCCAGTAACACCAACAACCAGTACCACTAACAACCAGTACCACCAACAACCAGTACCACCAACAACCAGTACCATCAACAATCAGTACCACTAACAACCTGTAACACCAACAACCAGTACTACCAACAACCAGTACCACTAACAACAAGTACCACCAACAACACTACCACCAACAACCAATACCACCAACAACCAGAACCGCCAACAACCAGTACCAACAAAAACCAGTACCACTAACACCCATTACCACCAATACCCAGTACCACCAACAACCATTACCACCAACAACCAGAACCACCAAAGACCAGTACCAGTAACAACCAGTACCACCAACAATTAATACCACAAACAAACAGTAACAAAAACAACCAGTATCACTAACAACCAGTGCCACTAACACCCAGTACCACCAACAGTAAGTACCACCAACAAACAGTACCAGCAACAACCAGTACCACCAACCACCAGTACCAACAACCAGTCCCACCAACAACCAGTACCACCAACAACCAGTACCACTAACAACCAGTACCACCAACATCCAGTGCCACCAACAGTCAGTACCACCAACAACCAGTACCATCAACAACCAGTACCACTAACAACCAGTACCACCAACAACCAGTACCACCAACAACCAGTACCACTAACAACAAGTACCACCAACAACACTACCACCAACAACCAATACCACCAACAACCAGTACAACCAACAACCAGTACCAACAAAAAGCAATACCACTAACACCCAGTACTACAAATACCCAGTACCACCAACAACCAGTACCACCAACAACCAGAACCACCAACAACCAGTACCAGTAACAACCAGTAACACCGACAACCAGTACCACCAACACTCTGTACCACCAACAACCAGTACCACCAACAACCAGATCCACCACCAACCAGTACCAGTAACAACCAGTAACACCGACAACCAGTACCACCAACACTCTGTACCACCAACAACCAGTACCACCAACAACCAGTACCACTAACAACTAGTACCACTAACAACCAGTACCACTAACAACCTGTACCACAGCCAGTACCACCAATAATTAGTACCACAAACAAACAGTACCAGCAACAACCAGTATCACTAACAACCAGTACCACCAACAACCAGTACCACCAACATTCATTACCACTAACACCCAGTACCACCACCAACCAGTACCACCAACAAACAGTACCACCAACAACCAGTACCACCAACCACCAGTACTAACAACCAGTACCACCAATAACCAGTACCACCAAGAACCATTACCACCAACAACTAGTACCACTAACAACCAGTACCACCAAAAACCAGAAACACCAACAACCAACACCACTAACAACCAGTACCACCAAGAAACAGTATCCCTAACAACCAGTACCACCAACAACCTGTACAACCAACAACCAGTACCACCAACAACCAGTACCACCAACAAGCATTACCACCAACAACCAGTACCACCAATAATCAATACCACCAACAATCAGTACCACCAACAAACAGTACCAAAAACTTTCAGTACCACCAACAACCAGTACCACCAACAAACACTACCACTAACAAACAATACCACCATCAGCCAGTTCCACCAACAACCAGTACAACCAAAAACCAGTACCAACTTCAAACAGTACCACCAACAACCACACCAACAACCAGTACCACTAACACCCAGTTCGACCAACACCCAGTACCACCAACATCCAGTACCACCAACAACCAGTACCACCAACAACCAGTAACACCAACACCCAACCCCACTAACAAAAAGTACCAAAAGCAAACAGTACCACCAACAACCAGTACCAACAATAAACTGAACAACCAGAAACTAGTACTACCAACAACCAGTAACACCAACAAACCGTACCACCAACAATCAGTATTACCAACAAACAGTACCACTAACATCCAGTACCACCAACAACCAGCACCACTAACAACCAGTACCACCAACATCCAGTGCCACCAACAGCCAGTACCACCAACAACCAGTACCACTAACAACCAGTACCACCAACAACCAGTACCACCAACAACCAGTACCATCAACAATCAGTACCACTAACAACCTGTAACACCAACAACCAGTACCACCAACAACCAGTACCACTAACAACAAGTACCACCAACAACACTACCACCAACAACCAATACCACCAACAACCAGAACCGCCAACAACCAGTACCAACAAAAACCAGTACCACTAACACCTATTACCACCAATACCCAGTACCACCAACAACCATTACCACCAACAACCAGAACCACCAACAACCAGTACCAGTAACAACCAGTACCACCAACAATTAATACCACAAACAAACAGTAACAAAAACAACCAGTATCACTAACAACCAGTACCACTAACACCCAGTACCACCAACAGTAAGTACCACCAACAAACAGTACCAGCAACAACCAGTACCACCAACCACCAGTACCAACAACCAGTCCCACCAACAACCAGTACCACCAACAACCAGTACCACTAACAACCAGTACCACCAACATCCAGTGCCACCAACAGCCAGTACCACCAACAACCAGTACCATCAACAACCAGTACCACTAACAACCAGTACCACCAACAACCAGTACCACCAACAACCAGTACCACTAACAACAAGTACCACCAACAACACTACCACCAACAACCAATACCACCAACAACCAGTACAACCAACAACCAGTACCAACAAAAAGCAGTACCACTAACACCCAGTACTACAAATACCCAGTACCACCAACAACCAGTACCACCAACAACCAGAACCACCAACAACCAGTACCAGTAACAACCAGTAACACCGACAACCAGTACCACCAACACTCTGTACCACCAACAACCAGTACCACCAACAACCAGAACCACCACCAACCAGTACCAGTAACAACCAGTAACACCGACAACCAGTACCACCAACACTCTGTACCACCAACAACCAGTACCACCAACAACCAGTACCACTAACAACTAGTACCACTAACAACCAGTACCACTAACAACCTGTACCACAGCCAGTACCACCAATAATTAGTACCACAAACAAACAGTACCAGCAACAACCAGTATCACTAACAACCAGTACCACCAACAACCAGTACCACCAACATTCATTACCACTAACAACCAGTACCACCAACAACCAGTACCACCAACAAACAGTACCACCAACAACCAGTACCACCAACCACCAGTACTAACAACCAGTACCACCAATAACCAGTACCACCAACAACTAGTACCACTAACAACCAGTACCACCAAAAACCAGAAACACCAACAACCAACACCACTAACAACCAGTACCACCAAGAAACAGTATCCCTAACAACCAGTACCACCAACAACCTGTACAACCAACAACCAGTACCACCAACAACCAGTACCACCAACAAGCATTACCACCAACAACCAGTACCAACAATAATCAATACCACCAACAATCAGTACCACCAACAAACAGTACCAAAAACTTCCAGTACCACCAACAACCAGTACCACCAACAAACACTACCACTAACAAACAATACCACCATCAGCCAGTTCCACCAACAACCAGTACAACCAAAAACCAGTACCAACTTCAAACAGTACCACCAACAACCACACCAACAACCAGTACCACTAACACCCAGTTCGACCAACACCCCGTACCACCAACATCCAGTACCACCAACAACCAGTACCACCAACAACCAGTAACACCAACACCCAACCCCACTAACAAAAAGTACCACCAGCAAACAGTACCACCAACAACCAGTACCACCAATAAACTGAACCACCAGAAACTAGTACTACCAACAACCAGTACCACCAACAAACCGTACCACCAACAATCAGTATTACCAACAAACAGTACCACTAACATCCAGTACCACCAACAACCAGCACCACTAACAACCAGTACCACCAACATCCAGTGCCACCAACAGCCAGTACCACCAACAACCAGTACCACTAACAACCAGTACCACCAACAACCAGTACCACCAACAACCAGTACCATCAACAATCAGTACCACTAACAACATGTAACACCAACAACCAGTACCACCAACAACCAGTACCACTAACAACAAGTACCACCAACAACACTACCACCAACAACCAATACCACCAACAACCAGAACCGCCAACAACCAGTACCAACAAAAACCAGTACCACTAACACCCATTACCACCAATACCCAGTACCACCAACAACCATTACCACCAACAACCAGAACCACCAACAACCAGTACCAGTAACAACCAGTACCACCAACAATTAATACCACAAACAAACTGTAACAAAAACAACCAGTATCACTAACAACCAGTACCACTAACACCCAGTACCACCAACAGTAAGTACCACCAACAAACAGTACCAGCAACAACCAGTACCACCAACCACCAGTACCAACAACCAGTCCCACCAACAACCAGTACCACCAACAACCAGTACCACTAACAACCAGTACCACCAACATCCAGTGCCACCAACAGCCAGTACCACCAACAACCAGTACCATCAACAACCAGTACCACTAACAACCAGTACCACCAACAACCAGTACCACCAACAACCAGTACCACTAACAACAAGTACCACCAACAACACTACCACCAACAACCAATACCACCAACAACCAGTACAACCAACAACCAGTACCAACAAAAAGCAGTACCACTAACACCCAGTACTACAAATACCCAGTACCACCAACAACCAGTACCACCAACAACCAGAACCACCAACAACCAGTACCAGTAACAACCAGTAACACCGACAACCAGTACCACCAACACTCTGTACCACCAACAACCAGTACCACCAACAACCAGAACCACCACCAACCAGTACCAGTAACAACCAGTAACACCGACAACCAGTACCACCAACACTCTGTACCACCAACAACCAGTACCACCAACAACCAGTACCACTAACAACTAGTACCACTAACAACCAGTACCACTAACAACCTGTACCACAGCCAGTACCACCAATAATTAGTACCACAAACAAACAGTACCAGCAACAACCAGTATCACTAACAACCAGTACCACCAACAACCAGTACCACCAACATTCATTACCACTAACAACCAGTACCACCAACAACCAGTACCACCAACAAACAGTACCACCAACAACCAGTACCACCAACCACCAGTACTAACAACCAGTACCACCAATAACCAGTACCACCAACAACTAGTACCACTAACAACCAGTACCACCAAAAACCAGAAACACCAACAACCAACACCACTAACAACCAGTACCACCAAGAAACAGTATCCCTAACAACCAGTACCACCAACAACCTGTTCAACCAACAACCAGTACCACCAACAACCAGTACCACCAACAAGCATTACCACCAACAACCAGTACCACCAATAATCAATACCACCAACAATCAGTACCACCAACAAACAGTACCAAAAACTTCCATTACCACCAACAACCAGTACCACCAACAAACACTACCACTAACAAACAATACCACCATCAGCCAGTTCCACCAACAACCAGTACAACCAAAAACCAGTACCAACTTCAAACAGTACCACCAACAACCACACCAACAACCAGTACCACTAACACCCAGTTCGACCAACACCCAGTACCACCAACATCGAGTACCACCAACAACCAGTACCACCAACAACCAGTAACACCAACACCCAACCCCACTAACAAAAAGTACCACCAGCAAACAGTACCACCAACAACCAGTACCACCAATAAACTGAACCACCAGAAACTAGTACTACCAACAACCAGTACCACCAACAAACCGTACCACCAACAATCAGTATTACCAACAAACAGTACCACTAACATCCAGTACCACCAACAACCAGCACCACTAACAACCAGTACCACCAACATCCAGTGCCACCAACAGCCAGTACCACCAACAACCAGTACCACTAACAACCAGTACCACCAACAACCAGTACCACCAACAACCAGTACCATCAACAATCAGTACCACTAACAACCTGTAACACCAACAACCAGTACCACCAACAACCAGTACCACTAACAACAAGTACCACCAACAACACTACCACCAACAACCAATACCACCAACAACCAGCACCACTAACAACCAGTACCACCAACATCCAGTGCCACCAACAGCCAGTACCACCAACAACCAGTACCACTAACAACCAGTACCACCAACAACCAGTACCATCAACAACCAGTACCACCAACAACCAGTACCATCAACAACCAGTACCACTAACAACCAGTACCACCAACAACCAGTATCACCAACAACCAGTACCACTAACAACAAGTACCATCAACAACACTACCACCAACAACCAATACCACCAACAACCAGTACCGCCAACAACCAGTACCAACAAAAACCAGTATCACTAACACCCAGTATCACTAACACCCAGTACCACCAATACCTAGTACCACCAACAGCCAGTACCACCAACAACCAGAACCACCAACAACCAGTTCCAGTAACAACCAGTACCACTAACACTCTGTACCACCAACAACCAGTACCACTAACAACCAGTACCACTAACAACTAGTACCCCTAACAATCAGTACCACTAACAACCAGTACCACAGCCAGTACCACCAACAATTAGTACCACAAACAAACAGTTCCAGCAACAAATAGTATCACTAACAACCAGTACCACTAACACCCAGTACCAACAACAACCAGTACCACCAACAAACAGTACCCGCAACAACCAGTACCACCAACCACCAGTACTAACAACCAGTACCACCAACAACCAGTACCACCAACAACCAGTACCACTAACAACCAGTACCACCAACACCCAGTGCCACCAACAGCCAGTACCACCAACAACCAGTAACACTAACAACCAGTACCACCAACAACCAGTACCACCAACAACCAGTACCACTAACAACCAGTACCACCAACAACCAGTACCACCAACAACCAGTACCACTAACAACAAGTACCACCAACAACACTACCACCAACAACCAATACCCCCAACAACCAGTACAGCCAACAACCAGTACCAACAAAAACCAGTACCACTAACACCCAGTACTCCCAATACCCAGTACCACCAACAACCAGTACCACCAACAACCAGAACCACCAACAACCAGTACCAGTAACAACCAGTAACACCAACAACCAGTACCACCAACACTCTGTACCACCAACAACCAGTACCACCAACAACCAGTACCACTAACAACTAGTACCACTAACAACCAGTACCACTAACAACCAGTACCACAGCCAGTACCACCAACAATTAGTACCACAAACAAACAGTGCCAGCAACAACCAGTATCACTAAGAACCAGTACCACCAACAACCAGTACCACCAACAATCATTACCACTAACACCCAGTACCACCAACAACCAGTACCACCAACAAACAGTACCACCAACAACCAGTACCACCAACCACCAGTACTAACAACCAGTACCACCAACAACCAGTACCACCAAGAACCAGTACCACAAACAACCAGTACCACTAACAACCAGTACCACCAACAACCAGAAACACCAACAACCAACACCACTAACAACCAGTACCAAAAAGAAACAGTATCCCTAACAACCAGTACCACCAACAAGCTGTACAACCAACAACCAGTACCACCAACAACCAGTACCTCCAACAAGCATTACCACCTGTTACGGCCCTCTCGGGTCGCAACTGAGTTCGTACTCTGATGTTATTAGAGGAAGTTGTATCCGGCCCCAAGGCATTAGTGGCTTTCAAGGGATGTGATCCGTGACGCAAGTAACTTAAAGGGGAAGGGAAATAAAGTTAAGAACTTAAGATTATAATTATTACCATCACCAAATAAATAATATATAAAAGGTTACTCAGGGGGAGGGGTATTAACACTGCACAAGGAAATTATATACACTATCATCTTCTCCTGAAGACTCTGGATCCCAACTCTCGGTGCCAAATCCTCGGTGCTTTCGTGGCCTCTTTGACGAATCCTTTCGACAAGCTGAGTCTACCCTGGCCACAGGCCAGCCAAAACACAGTTCCACTGGGGGCACCGCCGTGGAGGCCGTCAACCACAAGTCCAGCAGGTCTGCTGGCAGGTTCCGGATCAGCAACGCTGGTCAGGCCACCCCACGAGCGATACTAGGGTAGCGCCCTAGTCAGGAGCCTCGTGTGATACCACAAATCACTCTCCTGTCCTCAATACCCCAGTGGTTAATCGTCTCCAGCAGTCGGTCCCAGGTACGACAAGCCTTCACTGCCGCTTCACAGGCAGGGTAACACCACAGTGTTCCTCCGGGAGACGGCTCACAGGCTGCTGCAGCAAAGCACAAGGTATGGAGACGGCTGCCTTGGTTAGACTGACTCAACTTCCCTTACAGCAGTCCCAGGTCGAATCTGTAAGCAGACACGTCATCAATAACAGGGACACACTAAAGCACCTCACTTACAGGCTCAGACCCAAACGTCCACCTATCCACTCCATAGATGACGTTGTCGTCTGAGCACCACCTCACCAGAGGTCAGCAGCGGCGGTGTTGTGAGCTGAACAGGACTGGAAACTGGCTCTCGTAGCCAGTACACGTCGTCCTCAACAGGTGTCGTCGTCCGTTTGGAGGGGGTTTCGGGAGCTGACCCACAGATGGCGTGGTCGTCACTGCTCCGTGCTCGGACGCTGGATCTGGGTCCGTAACACCACCAACAACCAGTACCACCAATAATCAATACCACCAACAATCAGTACCACCAACAAACAGTACCAAAAACTTCCAGTACCACCAACAACCAGTACCACCAACAAACACTACCACTAACAAACAATACCACCATCAGCCAGTTCCACCAAAAACCAGTACAACCAAAAACCAGTACCACCATCAAACAGTACCACCAACAACCACACCAACAACCAGTACTACTAACACCCAGTTCGACCAACACCCAGTACCACCAACATCCAGAACCACCAACAACCAGTACCACCAACATCCAGTACCACCAACAAACAGTAACACCAACAACCAGTACCACCAATAACCTGAACAACCAGCAACCAGTACCACCAACAACCAGTACCACCAACAAACCGTACCACCAACAATCAGTATTACCAACAAACAGTACCTCTAACATCCAGTACCACCAACAACTAGTACCACAAACAACCAGTACCACTAACATCCAGTACCACTAACAACCAAGACCACCAACAACAAGTACCACCAACTACCATTACCACCAACAACCAGTACCACTAACAACCAATACCACCAACAACCAGTATCACCAACAACCATTACCACCAACAACCAGTACCAGTAACAAACAGTACCAGCAACAACCAGTACCACTAACAACCAGTTCCACCGATAACCCATATTACCAACATACAGTACCACTAACACCCATTACCACCAGCAACCAGTACCACCAACAAACAATAGCACCAACAACCAGTACCACCAACAACCAGTACCACCAAGAACCTGTACCACCAACAACGAGTACCACTATCAAACAACACCACCAACCACCAGTACCACCAATAACCAGTACCACCATCAAACAACACCACCAACCACCAGTAACACCAACAACCAGTTCCACTAACAACCAGAACCACCAACAACCAGTGCCACCAACAGCCAGTAGTACCAACAATTAGTACCACTAGCAAACAGTACCACCAACAACCAGTATCACCAACACCCAGTACCACTGACAACCAGTACCACCAATAACCAGTACCACTAATAACCAGTACCACCGACAACAAGTACCACCAACACTCTGTACTACCAACAATAAGTATCACCAACAACCAGTATCACTAACAACCAGAACCACCAACAACCAGTACCACTAACAACCAGTACCACCAACATCCAGTACCACGAACAGCCAGTACCACCAACAACCAGTACCACTAACAAAAAGTACCACCATCAACTAGTACCACCAACAACCAGTACCAACAACAACCAGTACAACCAACAAATAGTACCACTAACAACCAGTACCACCAACACCCAGTACCACCAACACCTAGTACCACCAACAGCCAGTACCTGCAACAACCAGTACCACAAACAACCAGTACGATTAACAACCAGTACCACTAACAACCAGTAACACCAACAACCAGTACCACCAACATCCAGTACCACTAACAACCAGTTCCACTAACAACCAGTACCACTAACAACCAGTATCACCAACAACCAGTACCACCAACAGCCAGTACCACCAACAACCAGTACCACGAACAACCAATACCACTAACAATCGGTATCACCAACAACCAATACCACCAACAGCCAGTACCACAAACAACCAGTACCACTAACAACAAGTACCACCGAAAACCGGTACCACCAACAACCAGTACCACTAACAACCAGTACCACCAACAACCAGTACCACTAACAACCAGTAATACCAACAGCCTGTACCACCAACAACTCGTACCAATTTTCAACAAGTAACACCAACAACCAGTACCACCAACAAACAGTACAACCAACAACAAATACCACCAACAACCAGTACCACTAACTCCCAGTACCACCAACACCCAGAACCACCAACAACCAATACAACTAACACCCGATACCACAAACAACCAGTACCACAAACAACCAGTACTACTAACAACCAGTACCACCAACAACCAGTTCCACAAACAGCCAGTACCCTCAACAACCCGTACCACTAACAACAAGTACCACTAACAACCAGTACAAATAACAACCAGTACCACCAACACTCAGTACCACCAACTACCAGTACCACCATCAAACTGTACCACTAACAACCATTACCACTAACAACCAGTACCACTAACAACCAGTAGCACCAACAACCAGTACCAGGAAAAGTCAGTACCACCAACTACCAGTACCACTAACAACAAGTACAACCGACAACCAGTACCACCAACAACCAGTACCACCAAAAACCATTACCACCAACAACCAGTACCACCAACATCAAGTGCCACCAACAACCAGTACCACTAAAAGCCAGTACCACCAACAACCAGTACCACTAACAACTAGTACCACTAACAACCAGTACCACTAACAACCAGTACCACAGCTAGTACCACCAACAATTAGTACCACAAACAAACAGTACCAGCAACAACCAGTATCACTAACAACCAGTACCACTAACAACCAGTACCACCAACAATCATTACCACTAACACCCAGTACCACCAACAACCAGTACCACCAACAAACAGTACCACCAACAACCAGTACCACCAACCACCAGTACTAACAACCAGTACCACCAACAACCAGTACCACCAACAACCAGTACCACCAACAAACAGTACCACTAACAACCAGTACCACCAACAACCAGTACCACCAACAAACAGTACCACCAACAAAAAAGTACCACCAACAACCTGTACCACCAACAACCAGTACCACCAACAACCAGTACCACCAACAACCAGTACCACCAACAAACAGTACAACTAACACCTAGTACCACCAACAACCAGTACCTCCAACAAACAGTACCACTAACACCCAGTACCACCAACAACCAGTACCAACAACAAACAATACATCCAACAAACAGTACCACAAATAACCAGTTCCACTAACTATCAGCACCACCCACAGCCAGTACCACCAACAACCAGTACCACCAACAGCCTGTACCACCAACAACCAATACCACCAACAACCAGTACCACCAACAACCAGTACCATTAACAACCAGTACCACCAACAACCTGTACCACCAACAACCAGTACCACCAACAACCTGTGCCACCAACAACCAGTACCCCTAACACCCAGTACCACTAAAAGCCAGTACCACTAAAAACCAGTACCACTAACTCCCAGTACCACCAACACCCAGTACCACAAACAACCAGTACAACCATGTACCAACACTGTCACCAACAACAGGTTTATCTTCCTGTCTCTCACTAAATGAAATAAAGGTAATTATAGTAATAGTCATCCATGAGTCTCTGGAGACTGTGCAGTTGCGCTCTGGTTGTCGGTCTGGAGTGGCCTCTCCAGGGCGCAAAGATGGGTGGTTGATATTTAGAAGCTGTTACCCAAGCAGCAGGTAACCATCACCACCTCCATCAACAGAAGGTGTGTATATAGAGATAATTATACATCCTTCATAATTTCAATAATTAATAACTAGAATTCACGTTTTAAAAATCTTTGCTCTTAAACGTTTTATCATGACAATAATAAAACATTACGACATAACGTCTCATTATTCTTTCTTTCTTTCTTTTGCTTGTCGAATCCTTTCGACAAGCTGAGTCTACCCTGGCCACAGGCCAGCCAAAACACAGTTCCACTGGGGGCACTGCCGTGGAGGCCGTCAACCACAAGTCCAGCAGGTCTGCTGGCAGGTTCCGGATCAGCAACGCTGGTCAGGCCACCCCACGAGCGATACTAGGGTAGCGCCCTAGTCAGGAGCCTCGTGTGATACCACAAATCACTCTCCTGTCCTCAATACCCCAGTGGTTAATCGTCTCCAGCAGTCGGTCCCGGGTACGACAAGCCTTCGCTGCCGCTTCACAGGCAGGGTAACACCACAGTGTTCCTCCGGGAGACGACTCACAAGCTGCTGCAGCAAAGCACAAGGTATGGAGACGGCTGCCTTGGGTAGACTGACTCAACTTCCCTTACAGCAGTCCCAGGTCGAATCTGTAAGCAGACACGTCATCAATAACAGGGACACACTAAAGCACCTCACTTACAGGCTCAGACCCAAACGTCCACCTATCTACTCCATAGATGACGTTGTCGTCTGAGCACCACCTCACCAGAGGTCAGCAGCAGCGGTGTTGTGAGCTGAACAGGACTGGAAACTGGCTCTCGTAGCCAGTACACGTCGTCCTCAACAGGTGTCGTCGTCCGTATGGAGGGGGTTTCGGGAGCTGACCCACAGATGGCGTGGTCGTCACTGCTCCGTGCTCGGACGCTGGATCTGGGTCCGTAACACCACCAACAACCAGTACCACCAATAATCAATACCACCAACAATCAGTACCACCCACAAACAGTACCAAAAACTTCCAGTACCACCAACAACCAGTACCACCAACAAACACTACCACTAACAAACAATACCACAATCAGCCAGTTCCACCAATAACCAGTACAACCAAAAATCAGTACCACCATCAAACAGTACCACCAACAACCACACCAACAACCAGTACTACTAACACCCAGTTCGACCAACACCCAGTACCACCAACATCCAGTACCACCAACAACCAGTACCACCAACATCCAGTACCACCAACAAACAGTACCACCAACAACCAGTACCACCAATAACCTGAACAACCAGCAACCAGTACCACCAACAACCAGTACCACCAACAAACCGTAATACCAACAATCAGTATTACCAACAAACAGTACCACTAACATCCAGTACCACCAACAACCAGTACCACAAACAACCAGTACCACTAACATCCAGTACCACTAACAACCAAGACCACCAACAACAAGTACCACCAACTACCATTACCACCAACAACCAGTACCACTAACAACCAATACCACCAACAACCAGTATCACCAACAACCAGTACCACCAACAACCAGTACCAGTAACAAACAGTACCAGCAACAACCAGTACCACTAACAACCAGTTCCACCGATAACCCATATTACCAACATACAGTACCACTAACACCCATTACCACCAGCAACCAGTACCACCAACAAACAATAGCACCAACAACCAGTACCACCAACAACCAGTACCACCAAGAACCTGTACCACCAACAACGAGTACCACTATCAAACAACACCACCAACCACCAGTACCACCAACAACCAGTTCCACTAACAACCAGAACCACCAACAACCAGTGCCACCAACAGCCAGTAGTACCAACAATTAGTACCACTAGCAAACAGTACCACCAACAACCAGTATCACCAACACCCAGTACCACTGACAACCAGTACCACCAATAACCAGTACCACTAATAACCAGTACCACCGACAACAAGTACCACCAACACTCTGTACTACCAACAACAAGTATCACCAACAACCAGTATCACTAACAACCAGTACCACCAACAACCAGTACCACTAACAACCAGTACCACCAACATCCAGTGCCACGAACAGCCAGTACCACCAACAACCAGTACCACTAACAAAAAGTACCACCATCAACTAGTACCACCAACAACCAGTACCACCAACAACCAGTACAACCAACAACCAGTACCACTAACAACCAGTACCACCAACACCCAGTACCACCAACACCTAGTACCACCAACAGCCAGTACCTGCAACAACCAGTACCACACACAACCAGTACCATTAACAACCAGTACCACTAACAACCAGTAACACCAACAACCAGTACCACCAACATCCAGTGCCACTAACAACCAGTTCCACTAACTACCAGTACCACTAACAACCAGTATCACCAACAACCAGTACCACCAACAGCCAGTACCACCAACAACCAGTACCACGAACAACCAATACCACTAACAATCGGTATCACCAACAACCAGTACCACCAACAGCCAGTACCACCAACAACCAGTACCACTAACAACAAGTACCACCGAAAACTGGTACCACCAACAACCAGTACCACTAACAACCAGTACCACCAACAACCAGTACCACTAACAACCAGTAATACCAACAGCCTGTACCACCAACAACTCGTACCAATAACAACAAGTAACACCAACAACCAGTACCACCAACAAACAGTACAACCAACAACAAATACCACCAACAACCAGTACCAATAACTCCCAGTACCACCAACACCCAGAACCACCAACAACCAATACAACTAACACCCGATACCACAAACAACCAGTACCACCAACACCTTTTACCACCAACAACCAGTACCACTAACAAAAAGTACATCCAACAACCAGTGCCACCAACAAACAGTACCACCAACAACCAGTTCCACAAACAACCAGTACTACTAACAACCAGTACCACCAACAACCAGTACCACCAACAGCCAGTACCCCCAACAACCCGTACCACTAACAACAAGTACCACTAACAACCAGTACAAATAACAACCAGTACCACCAACACTCAGTACCACCAACTACCAGTACCACCATCAAACTGTACCACTAACAACCATTACCACTAACAACCATTACCACTAACAACCAGTACCACTAACAACCAGTAGCACCAACAACCAGTACCAGGAAAAGCCAGTACCACCAACTACCAGTACCACTAACAACAAGTACAACCGACAACCAGTACCACCAACAACCAGTACCACCAAAAACCATTACCACCAACAACCAGTACCACCAACATCAAGTGCCACCAACATCCAGTACCACCAACAACCAGTACCACTAACAACCAGTACCACCAACAACCAGTACCACCAACAACCAGTACCACCAACAACCCGTACCATCAACAACCAGTACCACTAACAACCAGTACCACCAACAACCAGTACCACCAGCAACCAGTACCACTAACAACAAGTACCACCAACAACACTACCACCAACAACCAATACCACCAACAACCAGTACCGCCAACAACCAGTACCAACAAAAACCAGTACCACTAACACCCAGTACCACCAATACCTAGTACCACCAACAACCAGTACCACCAACAACCAGAACCACCAACAACCAGTACCAGTAATAACGAGTACCACCAACAACCAGTACCACCAACAACCAATACCACCAACAACTAGTACCACTAACAACAAGTACCACCAACAACCAGTACCACTAAAAGCCAGTACCACCAACAACCAGTACCACTAACAACTAGTACCACTAACAACCAGTACCACTAACAACCGGTACCACAGCCAGTACCACCAACAATTAGTACCACAAACAAACAGTACCAGCAACAACCAGTATCACTAACAACCAGTACCACCAACAACCAGTACCACCAACAATCATTACCACTAACACCCAGTACCACCAACAACCAGTACCACCAACAAACAGTACCACCAACAACCAGTACCACCAACCACCAGTACTAACAACCAGTACCACCAACAACCAGTACCACCAACAACCAGTACCACCAACAAACAGTACCACTAACAACCAGTACTACCAACAACCAGTACCACCAACAAACAGTACCACCAACAAAAAAGTACCACCAACAACCTGTACCACCAACAACCAGTACCACCAACAACCAGTACCACCAACAACCAGTACCACCAACAAACAGTACAACTAACACCTAGTACCACCAACAACCAGTACCTCCAACAAACAGTACCACTAACACCCAGTACCACCAACAACCAGTACCAACAACAAACAATACCTCCAACAAACAGTACCACCAATAACCAGTTCCACTAACTATCAGCACCACCCACAGCCAGTACCACCAACAACCAGTACCACCAACAGCCTGTACCACCAACAACCAGTACCACCAACAACCAGTACCACCAACAACCAGTACCATTAACAACCAGTACCACCAACAACCTGTACCACCAACAACCAGTACCACCAACAACCTGTGCCACCAACAACCAGTACCCCTAACACCCAGTACCACCAAAAGCCAGTACCACTAAAAACCAGTACCACTAACTCCCAGTACCACCAACACCCAGTACCACAAACAACCAGTACAACCATGTACCAACACTGTCACCAACAACAGGTTTATCTTCCTGTCTCTCACTAAATGAAATAAAGGTAATTATAGTAATAGTCATCCATGAGTCTCTGGAGACTGTGCAGTTGCGCTCTGGTTGTCGGTCTGGAGTGGCCTCTCCAGGGCGCAAAGATGGGTGGTTGATATTTAGAAGCTGTTACCCAAGCAGCAGGTAACCATCACCACCTCCATCAACAGAAGGTGTGTATATAGAGATAATTATACATCCTTCATAATTTCAATAATTAATAACTAGAATTCACGTTTTAAAAATCTTTGCTCTTAAACGTTTTATCATGACAATAATAAAACATTACGACATAACGTCTCATTATTCTTTCTTTCTTTCTTTTGCTTGTCGAATCCTTTCGACAAGCTGAGTCTACCCTGGCCACAGGCCAGCCAAAACACAGTTCCACTGGGGGCACCGCCGTGGAGGCCGTCAACCACAAGTCCAGCAGGTCTGCTGGCAGGTTCCGGATCAGCAACGCTGGTCAGGCCACCCCACGAGCGATACTAGGGTAGCGCCCTAGTCAGGAGCCTCGTGTGATACCACAAATCACTCTCCTGTCCTCAATACCCCAGTGGTTATTCGTCTCCAGCAGTCGGTCCCGGGTACGACAAGCCTTCACTGCCGCTTCACAGGCAGGGTAACACCACAGTGTTCCTCCGGGAGACGACTCACAGGCTGCTGCAGCAAAGCACAAGGTATGGAGACGGCTGCCTTGGGTAGACTGACTTAACTTCCCTTACAGCAGTCCCAGGTCGAATCTGTAAGCAGACACGTCATCAATAACAGGGACACACTAAAGCACCTCACTTACAGGCTCAGACCCAAACGTCCACCTATCCACTCCATAGATGACGTTGTCGTCTGAGCACCAACTCACCAGAGGTCAGCAGCGGCGGTGTTGTGAGCTGAACAGGACTGGAAACTGGCTCTCGTAGCCAGTACACGTCGTCCTCAACAGGTGTCGTCGTCCGTTTGGAGGGGGTTTCGGGAGCTGACCCACAGATGGCGTGTTCGTCACTGCTCCGTGCTCGGACGCTGGATCTGGGTCCGTAACACCACCAACAACCAGTACCACCAATAATCAATACCACCAACAATCAGTACCACCCACAAACAGTACCAAAAACTTCCAGTACCACCAACAACCAGTACCACCAACAAACACTACCACTAACAAACAATACCACCATCAGCCAGTTCCACCAACAACCAGTACAACCAAAAACCAGTACCACCAACAACCACACCAACAACCAGTACTACTAACACCCAGTTCGACCAACACCCAGTACCACCAACATCCAGTACCACCAACAACCAGTACCACCAACATCCAGTACCACCAACAAACAGTACCACCAACAACCAGTACCACCAATAACCTGAACAACCAGCAACCAGTACCACCAACAACCAGTACCACCAACAAACCGTAGCACCAACAATCAGTATTACCAACAAACAGTACCACTAACAACCAATACCACCAACAACCAGTATCACCAACAACCAGTACCACCAACAACCAGTACCAGTAACAAACAGTACCAGCAACAACCAGTACCACTAACAACCAGTTCCACCGATAACCCATATTACCAACATACAGTACCACTAACACCCATTACCACCAGCAATCAGTACCACCAACAAACAATAGCACCAACATTCAGTACCACCAACAACCAGTACCACCAAGAACCTGTACCACCAACAACGAGTACCACTATCAAACAACACCACCAACCACCAGTACCACCAATAACCAGTACCACCATCAAACAACACCACCAACCACCAGTACCACCAACAACCAGTTCCACTAACAACCAGAACCACCAACAACCAGTGCCACCAACAGAAAGTATTACCAACAATTAGTACCACTAGCAAACAGTACCACCAACAACCAGTTTCACCAACACCCAGTACCACTGACAACCAGTACCACCAATAACCAGTACCACTAATAACCAGTACCACCGACAACAAGTACCACCAACACTCTGTACTACCAACAACAAGTATCACCAACAACCAGTATCACTAACAACCAGTACCACCAACAACCAGTACCACTAACAACCAGTACCACCAACATCCAGTGCCACGAACAGCCAGTACCACCAACAACCAGTACCACTAACAAAAAGTACCACCGTCAACTAGTACCACCAACAACCAGTACCACCAACAACCAGTACAACCAACAACCAGTACCACTAACAACCAGTACCACCAACACCCAGTACCACCAACACCTAGTACCACCAACAGCCAGTACCTGCAACAATCAGTACCACAAACAACCAGTACCATTAACAACCAGTACCACTAACAACCAGTAACACCAACAACCAGTACCACCAACATCCAGTACCACTAACAACCAGTTCCACTAACAACCAGTACCACTAACAACCAGTATCACCAACAACCAGTACCACCAACAGCCAGTACCACCAACAACCAGTACCACGAACAATCAATACCACTAACAATCGGTATCACCAACAACCAGTACGACCAACAGCCAGTACCACCAACAACCAGTACCACTAACAACAAGTACCACCGAAAACCGGTACCACCAACAACCAGTACCACTAACAACCAGTACCACCAACAACCAGTACCACTAACAACCAGTAATACCAACAGCCTGCACCACCAACAACTCGTACCACTAACAACAAGTAACACCAACAACCAGTACCACCAACAAACAGTACAACCAACAACAAATACCACCAACAACCAGTACCACTAACTCCCAGTACCACCAACACCCAGAACCACCAACAACCAACACAACTAACACCCGATACCACAAACAACCAGTACCACCAACACCTTTTACCACCAACAACCAGTACCACTAACAAAAAGTACATCCAACAACCAGTACCACCAACAAACAGTACCACCAACAACCAGTTCCACAAACAACCAGTACTACTAACAACCAGTACCACCATCAACCAGTACCACTAACAACCGGTAACACCAACAACCAGTACCACCAACAGCCAGTTCCCCCAACAACCCGTACCACTAACAACAAGTACCACTAACAACCAGTACAAATAACAACCAGTACCACCAACACTCAGTACCACCAACTACCAGTACCACCATCAAACTGTACCACTAACAACCATTACCACTAACAACCAGTACCACTAACAACCAGTTGCACCAACAACCAGTACCAGGAAAAGCCAGTACCACCAACTACCAGTACCACTAACAACAAGTACAACCGACAACCAGTACCACCAACAACCAGTACCACCAAAAGCCATTACCACCAACAACCAGTACCACCAACATCAAGTGCCACCAACATCCAGTACCACCAACAACCAGTACCACTAACAACCAGTACCACCAACAACCAGTACCACCAACAACCAGTACCACCAACAACCCGTACCATCAACAACCAGTACCACTAACAACCAGTACCACCAACAACCAGTACCACCAGCAACCATTACCACTAACAACAAGTACCACCAACAACACTACCACCAACAACCAATACCACCAACAACCAGTACCGCCAACAACCAGTACCAACAAAAACCAGTACCACTAACACCCAGTACCACCAATACCTAGTACCACCAATAACCAGTACCACCAACAACTAGAACCACCAACAACCAGTACCAGTAATAACGAGTACCATCAACAACCAGTACCACCATCAACCAATACCACCAACAACTAGTGCCACTAACAACAAGTACCACCAACAACCAGTACCACTAAAAGCCAGTACCACCAACAACCAGTACCACTAACAACTAGTACCACTAACAACCAGTACCACTAACAACCAGTACCACAGCCAGTACCACCAACAATTAGTACCACAAACAAACAGTACCAGCAACAACCAGTATCACTAACAACCAGTACCACAAACAACCAGTACCACCAACAATCATTACCACTAACACCCAGTACCACCAACAACCAGTACCACCAACAAACAGTACCACCAACAACCAGTACCACCAACCACCAGTACTAACAACCAGTACCACCAACAACCAGTACCACCAACAACCAGTACCACCAACAACCAGTACCACCAACAACCAGTACCACCAACAAACAGTACCACTAACAACCAGTACCACCAACAACCAGTACCACCAACAAACAGTACCACCAACAAAAAAGTACCACCAACAACCTGTACCACCAACAACCAGTACCACCAACAAACAGTACAACTAACACCTAGTACCACCAACAACCAGTACCTCCAACAAACAGTACCACTAACACCCAGTACCACCAACAACCAGTACCAACAACAAACAATACCTCCAACAAACAGTACCACCAATAACCAGTTCCACTAACTATCAGCACCACCCACAGCCAGTACCACCAACAACCAGTACCACCAACAGCCTGTACCACCAACAACCAGTACCACCAACAACCAGTACCACCAACAACCAGTACCATTAACAACCAGTACCACCAACAACCTGTACCACCAACAACCAGTACCACCAACAACCTGTGCCACCAACAACCAGTACCCCTAACACCCAGTACCACCAAAAGCCAGTACCACTAAAAACCAGTACCACTAACTCCCAGTACCACCAACACCCAGTACCACAAACAACCAGTACAACCATGTACCAACACTGTCACCAACAACAGGTTTATCTTCCTGTCTCTCACTAAATGAAATAAAGGTAATTATAGTAATAGTCATCCATGAGTCTCTGGAGACTGTGCAGTTGCGCTCTGGTTGTCGGTCTGGAGTGGCCTCTCCAGGGCGCAAAGATGGGTGGTTGATATTTAGAAGCTGTTACCCAAGCAGCAGGTAACCATCACCACCTCCATCAACAGAAGGTGTGTATATAGAGATAATTATACATCCTTCATAATTTCAATAATTAATAACTAGAATTCACGTTTTAAAAATCTTTGCTCTTAAACGTTTTATCATGACAATAATAAAACATTACGACATAACGTCTCATTATTCTTTCTTTCTTTCTTTTGCTTGTCGAATCCTTTCGACAAGCTGAGTCTACCCTGGCCACAGGCCAGCCAAAACACAGTTCCACTGGGGGCACCGCCGTGGAGGCCGTCAACCACAAGTCCAACAGGTCTGCTGGCAGGTTCCGGATCAGCAACGCTGGTCAGGCCTCCCCACGAGCGATACTAGGGTAGAGCCCTAGTCAGGAGCCTCGTGTGATACCACAAATCACTCTCCTGTCCTCAATACCCCAGTGGTTAATCGTCTCCAGCAGTCGGTCCCGGGTACGACAAGCCTTCACTGCCGCTTCACAGGCAGGGTAACACCACAGTGTTCCTCCGGGAGACGACTCACAGGCTGCTGCAGCAAAGCACAAGGTATGGAGACGGCTGCCTTGGGTAGACTGACTCAACTTCCCTTACAGCAGTCCCAGGTCGAATCTGTAAGCAGACACGTCATCAATAACAGGGACACACTAAAGCACCTCACTTACAGGCTCAGACCCAAACGTCCACCTATCTACTCCATAGATGACGTTGTCGTCTGAGCACCACCTCACCAGAGGTCAGCAGCGGCGGTGTTGTGAGCTGAACAGGACTGGAAACTGGCTCTCGTAGCCAGTACACGTCGTCCTCAACAGGTGTCGTCGTCCGTTTGGAGGGGGTTTCGGGAGCTGACCCACAGATGGCGTGGTCGTCACTGCTCCGTGCTCGGACACTGGATCTGGGTCCGTAACACCACCAACAACCAGTACCACCAATAATCAATACCACCAACAATCAGTACCACCAACAAACAGTACCAAAAACTTCCAGTACCACCAACAACCAGTACCACCAACAAACACTACCACTAACAAACAATACCACCATCAGCCAGTTCCACCAACAACCAGTACAACCAAAAACCAGTACCACCATCAAACAGTACCACCAACAACCACACCAACAACCAGTACTACTAACACCCAGTTCGACCAACACCCAGTACCACCAACATCCAGTACCACCAACAACCAGTACC
This sequence comes from Procambarus clarkii, assembly GCF_040958095.1. Lineage (NCBI taxonomy): Eukaryota > Metazoa > Arthropoda > Malacostraca > Decapoda > Cambaridae > Procambarus > Procambarus clarkii. The sequence continues at coordinate 46,254,657 of NC_091168.1, read as the reverse complement.
ACCAACATCCAGTACCACCAACAAACAGTACCACCAACAACCAGTACCACCAATAACCTGAACAACCAGCAACCAGTACCACCAACAACCAGTACCACCAACAAACCGTAATACCAACAATCAGTATTACCAACAAACAGTACCACTAACATCCAGTACCACCAACAACCAGTACCACAAACAACCAGTACCACTAACATCCAGTACCACTAACAACCAAGACCACCAACAACAAGTACCACCAACTACCATTACCACCAACAACCAGTACCACTAACAACCAATACCACCAACAACCAGTATCACCAACAACCAGTACCACCAACAACCAGTACCAGTAACAAACAGTACCAGCAACAACCAGTACCACTAACAACCAGTTCCACCGATAACCCATATTACCAACATACAGTACCACTAACACCCATTACCACCAGCAACCAGTACCACCAACAAACAATAGCACCAACAACCAGTACCACCAACAACCAGTACCACCAAGAACCTGTACCACCAACAACGAGTACCACTATCAAACAACACCACCAACCACCAGTACCACCAACAACCAGTTCCACTAACAACCAGAACCACCAACAACCAGTGCCACCAACAGCCAGTAGTACCAATAATTAGTACCACTAGCAAACAGTACCCCCAACAACCAGTATCACCAACACCCAGTACCACTGACAACCAGTACCACTGACAACCAGTACCACCAATTACCAGTACCACTAATAACCAGTACCACCGACAACAAGTACCACCAACACTCTGTACTACCAACAACAAGTATCACCAACAACCAGTATCACTAACAACCAGTACCACCAACAACCAGTACCACTAACAACCAGTACCACCAACATCCAGTGCCACGAACAGCCAGTACCACCAACAACCAGTACCACTAACAAAAAGTACCACCATCAACTAGTACCACCAACAACCAGTACCACCAACAACCAGTACAACCAACAAACAGTACCACTAACAACCAGTACCACCAACACCCAGTACCACCAACACCTAGTACCACCAACAGCCAGTACCTGCAACAACCAGTACCACACACAACCAGTACCATTAACAACCAGTACCACTAACAACCAGTAACACCAACAACCAGTACCACCAACATCCAGTACCACTAACAACCAGTTCCACTAACAACCAGTACCACTAACAACCAGCATCACCAACAACCAGTACCACCAACAGCCAGTACCACCAACAACCAGTACCACGAACAACCAATACCACTAACAATCGGTATCACCAACAACCAGTACCACCAACAGCCAGTACCACCAACAACCAGTACCACTAACAACAAGTACCACTGAAAACTGGTACCACCAACAACCAGTACCACTAACAACCAGTACCACCAACAACCAGTACCACTAACAACCAGTAATACCAACAGCCTGTACCACCAACAACTCGTACCAATAACAACAAGTAACACCAACAACCAGTACCACCAACAAACAGTACAACCAACAACAAATACCACCAACAACCAGTACCAATAACTCCCAGTACCACCAACACCCAGAACCACCAACAACCAATACAACTAACACCCGATACCACAAACAACCAGTACCACCAACACCTTTTACCACCAACAACCAGTACCACTAACAAAAAGTACATCCAACAACCAGTACCACCAACAAACAGTACCACCAACAACCAGTTCCACCAACAACCAGTACTACTAACAACCAGTACCACCAACAACCAGTACCACCAACAGCCAGTACCCCCAACAACCCGTACCAATAACAACAAGTACCACTAACAACCAGTACAAATAACAACCAGTGCCACCAACACTCAGTACCACCAACTACCAGTACCACCATCAAACTGTACCACTAACAACCATTACCACTAACAACCAGTACCACTAACAACCAGTAGCACCAACAACCAGTACCAGGAAAAGCCAGTACCACCAACTACCAGTACCACTAACAACAAGTACAACCGACAACCAGTACCACCAACAACCAGTACCACCAAAAACCATTACCACCAACAACCAGTACCAGCAACATCAAGTGCCACCAACATCCAGTACCACCAACAACCAGTACCACTAACAACCAGTACCACCAACAACCAGTACCACCAACAACCAGTACCACCAACAACCCGTACCATCAACAACCAGTACCACTAACAACCAGTACCACCAACAACCAGTACCACCAGCAACCAGTACCACTAACAACAAGTACCACCAACAACACTACCACCAACAACCAATACCACCAACAACCAGTACCGCCAACAACCAGTACTAACAAAAACCAGTACCACTAACACCCAGTACCACCAATACCTAGTACCACCAACAACCAGTACCACCAACAACCAGAACCACCAACAACCAGTACCAGTAATAACGAGTACCACCAACAACCAGTACCACCAACAACCAATACCACCAACAACTAGTACCACTAACAACAAGTACCACCAACAACCAGTACCACTAAAAGCCAGTACCACCAACAACCAGTACCACTAACAACTAGTACCACTAACAACCAGTACCACTAACAACCAGTACCACAGCCAGTACCACCAACAATTAGTACCACAAACAAACAGTACCAGCAACAACCAGTATCACTAACAACCAGTACCACCAACAACCAGTACCACCAACAATCATTACCACTAACACCCAGTACCACCAACAACCAGTACCACCAACAAACAGTACCACCAACAACCAGTACCACCAACCACCAGTACTAACTACCAGTACCACCAACAACCAGTACCACCAACAACCAGTACCACCAACAACCAGTACCACCAACAAACAGTACCACTAACAACCAGTACCACCAACAACCAGTACCACCAACAAACAGTACCACCAACAAAAAAGTACCACTAATAACCTGTACCACCAACAACCAGTACCACCAACAACCAGTACCACCAACAACCAGTACCACCAACAAACAGTACAACTAACACCTAGTACCACCAACAACCAGTACCTCCAACAAACAGTACCACTAACACCCAGTACCACCAACAACCAGTACCAACAACAAACAATACCTCCAACAAACAGTACCACCAATAACCAGTTCCACTAACTATCAGCACCACCCACAGCCAGTACCACCAACAACCAGTACAACCAACAGCCTGTACCACCAACAACCAGTACCACCAACAACCAGTACCACCAACAACCAGTACCACCAACAACCAGTACCATTAACAACCAGTACCACCAACAACCTGTACCACCAACAACCAGTACCACCAACAACCTGTGCCACCAACAACCAGTACCCCTAACACCCAGTACCACCAAAAGCCAGTACCACTAAAAACCAGTACCACTAACTCCCAGTACCACCAACACCCAGTACCACAAACAACCAGTACAACCATGTACCAACACTGTCACCAACAACATGTTTATCTTCCTGTCTCTCACTAAGTGAAATAAAGGTAATTATAGTAATAGTCATCCATGAGTCTCTGGAGACTGTGCAGTTGCGCTCTGGTTGTCGGTCTGGAGTGGCCTCTCCAGGGCGCAAAGATGGGTGGTTGATATTTAGAAGCTGTTACCCAAGCAGCAGGTAACCATCACCACCTCCATCAACAGAAGGTGTGTATATAGAGATAATTATACATCCTTCATAATTTCAATAATTAATAACTAGAATTCACGTTTTAAAAATCTTTGCTCTTAAACGTTTTATCATGACAATAATAAAACATTACGACATAACGTCTCATTATTCTTTCTTTCTTTCTTTTGCTTGTCGAATCCTTTCGACAAGCTAAGTCTACCCTGGCCACAGGCCAGCCAAAACACAGTTCCACTGGGGGCACCGCCGTGGAGGCCGTCAACCACAAGTCCAGCAGGTCTGCTGGCAGGTTCCGGATCAGCAACGCTGGTCAGGCCACCCCACGAGCGATACTAGGGTAGCGCCCTAGTCAGGAGCCTCGTGTGATACCACAAATCACTCTCCTGTCCTCAATACCCCAGTGGTTAATCGTCTCTAGCAGTCGGTCCCGGGTACGACAAGCCTTCACTGCCGCTTCACAGGCAGGGTAACACCACAGTGTTCCTCCGGGAGACGACTCACAGGCTGCTGCAGCAAAGCACAAGGTATGGAGACGGCTGCTTTGGGTAGACTGACTTAACTTCCCTTACAGCAGTCCCAGGTCGAATCTGTAAGCAGACACGTCATCAATAACAGGGACACACTAAAGCACCTCACTTACAGGCTCAGACCCAAACGTCCACCTATCCACTCCATAGATGACGTTGTCGTCTGAGCACCACCTCACCAGAGGTCAGCAGCGGCGGTGTTGTGAGCTGAACAGGACTGGAAACTGGCTCTCGTAGCCAGTACACGTCGTCCTCAACAGGTGTCGTCGTCCGTTTGGAGGGGGTTTCGGGAGCTGACCCACAGATGGCGTGGTCGTCACTGCTCCGTGCTCGGACGCTGGATCTGGGTCCGTAACACCACCAACAACCAGTACCACCAATAATCAATACCACCAACAATCAGTACCACCCACAAACAGTACCAAAAACTTCCAGTACCACCAACAACCAGTACCACCAACAAACACTACCACTAACAAACAATACCACCATCAGCCAGTTCCACCAACAACCAGTACAACCAAAAACCAGTACCACCATCAAATAGTACCACCAACAACCACACCAACAACCAGTACTACTAACACCCAGTTCGACCAACACCCAGTACCACCAACATCCAGTACCACCAACAACCAGTACCACCAACATCCAGTACCACCAACAAACAGTACCACCAACAACCAGTACCACCAATAACCTGAACAACCAGCAACCAGTACCACCAACAACCAGTACCACCAACAAACCGTACCACCAACAATCAGTATTACCAACAAACAGTACCACTAACAACCAATACCACCAACAACCAGTATCACCAACAACCAGTACCACCAACAACCAGTACCAGTAACAAACAGTACCAGCAACAACCAGTACCACTAACAACCAGTTCCACCGATAACCCATATTACCAACATACAGTACCACTAACACCCATTACCACCAGCAATCAGTACCACCAACAAACAATAGCACCAACATTCAGTACCACCAACAACCAGTACCACCTAGAACCTGTACCACCAACAACGAGTACCACTATCAAACAACACCACCAACCACCAATACCACCAATAACCAGTACCACCATCAAACAACACCACCAACCACCAGTACCACCAACAACCAGTTCCACTAACAACCAAAACCACCAACAACCAGTGCCACCAACAGCCAGTATTACCAACAATTAGTACCACTATCAAACAGTACCACCAACAACCAGTATCACCAACACCCAGTACCACTGACAACCAGTACCACCAATAACCAGTACCACTAATAACCAGTACCACCGACAACAAGTACCACCAACACTCTGTACTACCAACAACAAGTATCACCAACAACCAGTATCACTAACAACCAGTACCACCAACAACCAGTACCACTAACAACCAGTACCACCAACATCCAGTGCCACGAACAGCCAGTACCACCAACAACCAGTACCACTAACAAAAAGTACCACCATCAACTAGTACCACCAACAACCAGTACCACCAACAACCAGTACAACCAACAACCAGTGCCACTAACAACCAGTACCACCAACACCCAGTACCACCAACACCTAGTACCACCAACAGCCAGTACCTGCAACAATCAGTACCACAAACAACCAGTACCATTAACAACCAGTACCACTAACAACCAGTAACACCAACAACCAGTACCACCAACATCCAGTACCACTAACAACCAGTTCCACTAACAACCAGTACCACTAACAACCAGTATCACCAACAACCAGTACCACCAACAGCCAGTACCACCAACAACCAGTACCACGAACAATCAATACCACTAACAATCGGTATCACCAACAACCAGTACGACCAACAGCCAGTACCACCAACAACCAGTACCACTAACAACAAGTACCACCGAAAACCGGTACCACCAACAACCAGTACCACTAACAACCAGTACCACCAACAACCAGTACCACTAACAACCAGTAATACCAACAGCCTGTACCACCAACAACTCGTACCACTAACAACAAGTAACACCAACATCCAGTACCACCAACAAACAGTACAACCAACAACAAATACCACCAACAACCAGTACCACTAACTCCCAGTACCACCAACACCCAGAACCACCAACAACCAATACAACTAACACCCGATACCACAAACAACCAGTACCACCAACACCTTTTACCACCAACAACCAGTACCACTAACAAAAAGTACATCCAACAACCAGTACCACCAACAAACAGTACCACCAACAACCAGTTCCACAAACAACCAGTACTACTAACAACCAGTACCACCATCAACCAGTACCACTAACAACCAGTAACACCAACAACCAGTACCACCAACAGCCAGTACCCCCAACAACCCGTACCACTAACAACAAGTACCACTAACAACCAGTACAAATAACAACCAGTACCACCAACACTCAGTACCACCAACTACCAGTACCACCATCAAACTGTACCACTAACAACCATTACCAATAACAACCAGTACCACTAACAACCAGTAGCACCAACAACCAGTACCAGGAAAAGCCAGTACCACCAACTACCAGTACCACTAACAACAAGTACAACCGACAACCAGTACCACCAACAACCAGTACCACCAAAAACCATTACCACCAACAACCAGTACCACCAACATCAAGTGCCACCAACATCCAGTACCACCAACAACCAGTACCACTAACAACCAGTACCACCAACAACCAGTACCACCAACAACCAGTACCACCAACAACCCGTACCATCAACAACCAGTACCACTAACAACCAGTACCACCAACAACCAGTACCACCAGCAACCAGTACCACTAACAACAAGTACCACCAACAACACTACCACCAACATCCAATACCACCAACAACCAGTACCGCCAACAACCAGTACCAACAAAAACCAGAACCACTAACACCCAGTACCACCAATACCTAGTACCACCAACAACCAGTACCACCAACAATTAGAACCACCAAGAACCAGTACCAGTAATAACGAGTACCACCAACAACCAGTACCACCAACAACCAATACCACCAACAACTAGTACCACTAACAACAAGTACCACCAACAACCAATACCACTAAAAGCCAGTACCACCAACAACCAGTACCACTAACAACTAGTACCACTAACAACCAGTACCACTAACAACCAGTACCACAGCCAGTACCACCAACAATTAGTACCACAAACAAACAGTACCAGCAACAACCAGTATCACTAACAACCAGTACCACCAACAACCAGTACCACCAACAATCATTACCACTAACACCCAGTACCACCAACAACCAGTACCACCAACAAACAGTACCACCAACAACCAGTACCACCAACCACCAGTACTAACAACCAGTACCACCAACAACCAGTACCACCAACAACCAGTACCACCAACAAACAGTACCACTAACAACCAGTACCACCAACAACCAGTACCACCAACAAACAGTACCACCAACAAAAAAGTACCACCAACAACCTGTACCACCAACAACCAGTACCACCAACAACCAGTACCACCAACAACCAGTACCACCAACAACCAGTACCACCAACAAACAGTACAACTAACACCTAGTACCACCAACAACCAGTACCTCCAACAAACAGTACCACTAACACCCAGTACCACCAACAACCAGTACCAACAACAAACAATACCTCCAACAAACAGTACCACCAATAACCAGTTCCACTAACTATCAGCACCACCCACAGCCAGTACCACCAACAACCAGTACCACCAACAGCCTGTACCACCAACAACCAGTACCACCAACAACCAGTACCACCAACAACCAGTACCATTAACAACCAGTACCACCAACAACCTGTACCACCAACAACCAGTACCACCAACAACCTGTGCCACCAACAACCAGTACCCCTAACACCCAGTACCACCAAAAGCCAGAACCACTAAAAACCAGTACCACTAACTCCAAGTACCACCAACACCCAGTACCACAAACAACCAGTACAACCATCTACCAACACTGTCACCAACAACAGGTTTATCTTCCTGTCTCTCACTAAATGAAATAAAGGTAATTATAGTAATAGTCATCCATGAGTCTCAGGAGACTGTGCAGTTGCGCTCTGGTTGTCGGTCTGGAGTGGCCTCTCCAGGGCGCAAAGATGGGTGGTTGATATTTAGAAGCTGTTACCCAAGCAGCAGGTAACCATCACCACCTCCATCAACAGAAGGTGTGTATATAGAGATAATTATACATCCTTCATAATTTCAATAATTAATAACTAGAATTCACGTTTTAAAAATGTTTGCTCTTAAACGTTTTATCATGACAATAATAAAACATTACGACATAACGTCTCATTATTGTTTTTACAACAATTCTCTAAACACATAGAAAATGTAATTTAAAAGTAATTAAAAAAGTGTTTTGTCACAATTTCAAAACGAGAAAATGTTTGCTGGGAGGGTTTGTGGTGTGTTTTTGGGGTATGGTAGTGTGGTGAGGTAGTGTGGTGAGGCAGTGTGGTGTAGTATGGTGGCATGGTTGTGTTGTAATATGGTGTGGTGGCATGATGTGGTGGTTTTGTGTTGTGGTTTTGTGTGGTGTAGTGTAGTGTGGTGGGGTGGTAATGTTGGTGTGTAGTGGTGTATTGTGGAAGAGGTAGTGTGTGGTTGTAATGTGGTGCAGTGTGGTGGTGGTAGTGTGTAGTGGTGGCGGTGTGATGTGGTAGTTACAATGTGTGTTGATGGTGTGGTGTAGAGTATTAGTGATAGTGTGTGTTAGAGGAGTAGGTGGTGGTGGTGTTGTGTAGTGGTAGTAGTTTTGTGGTGGTGGTGTGGTGTGGTAGTGGTGGTGTGTGGTAGTGGTGGTGTGAGGTAGTGGCGTGTGGTATAGTGTGGTAGTATGTGGAGGTTGTGGTGTGGTGTAGTGGTGGTGTGAGTTGGTGATGTGTGATAGTTTGTGGTGGTGTATTGTGGTGAGGGTGCTGGTGGTGGTGGTGTTTGTGGAGGTGGTGGTGGTGGTGGTGGAGGTGCTGATGGTGGTAGTGGAGGTGCTGGTGGTAGTGGTAATTGTTGTTGAGGTGCTGGTGATGGTAGTGGTGGTGGTGGTAATTGTTGTTGAGGTGCTGGTAATGGTAATGGAGGTCCTGTTGGTAGTCGAGGAGTTGCTGTTGGTGGTGGTGCTGGTAGTGGAGGTGGTGGTGCTGGTGGTGGTAGTGGAGGTGCTGGTGGTGGTAGCAGAGGTGGTGGTGGAGGTGGTATTAGTGGAGGAGCTGTTGGTGGTAGTGGAGGTACTGGTGGTGATATTTGTAGAGGAGGTGATGATTGTGGAAGTGCTGATGAGGGTGGTGGTAGTAAAAGTAGGGGTAGTGGAGGTGCTGGTGATGGTGTTCGTTGAGGGGTTGGTAGTGAAGGTACTAGTGGTGGTGGTAGTGGTGCTGATGGTGGTGGTAGTGGAGATGCTGATGGTGGTGGTAGTGGAGATGCTGATGGTGGTGGTAGTGGAGGTGCTGGTAGTAGTGGAGATGCTGGTGGTGGTAGTGGGGGGTATTAGTGTTGGTAGTGGAGGTGCTAGTGGTGGTGGTAATGGAGGTGCATGTGGTAGTAGTGGAGGTGGTGGTGGTAGTTGAGGTGGTGGTGGTGCATGTGGTGGTAGTGGAGGTGGTGGTGGTTGTGGTAGTGGAAGTGGTGGTGGTTGTGCTAGTGGTTGAGGTGCATGTGGTGATAGTGGAGGTGGTGGTGGTGGTGGTATTTGAGGTGGTGGTAGTGGTGGTAGTGGTTTTAGAGGTGCTGGTGATGGTAGTGGAGGTGCTAGTGGTGGCAGTAGAGGTGCTAGTGGAGGTGCTGGTCGTGGAGGTAGTGGAGGTGCTGGTGGTGGTGGTGGTGGTAGTGGAGGTGGAAGATGATGAATGAGATATAGGGCAAGGTATCCTTCGGGTGAACTGGGAAATGAGTATAGGTGAAGAACAGCAGGTGAGAGAAAACGTCGAAATCGTAGAGACAGAGCCAGGGCTAATCCCAGCAACATGGCATAAGTGGTGGCTCTCAACACCGGGCTGGTTATGCAAGGAGGCGGGGTCTTGTGTCGTGGGCGACGAGGCGAGTACATCTGTTCTCTTGAGTCGCGGAGTCTTCTTTTCTCTATGAAGCCGGAGTCTTCTTCTGTGATGCTGAAGTTTTCTGTCTTCAACGTCGGTCTTCACGGGGGCACACACATGGCATCCTCCAATTCCAAACGGGAAAAATTAGGTCCCTATCCATCTAAAGAGGGGGAAGAAGGCGGCTGCCTTCAGTTGTTGATGATGGCTATTTTTTCTTTGTTGATTTGACTTTTTTAACTTACTGATGTCCTGTTGCAACCCACCACTGCTAGTCGAGGTTTAGGCCATCAGATGTGTCAATGAATTCAAGCATAGTTCTGCTGCTAGGATCGGGGTCTTCCTGTTTTGCCAGGTTACATAGGTCCCTCCAGGCAAAGGAGTTGAAACCGCGTTGTGGCTAGTTCCGCACGGTCATGATCGCGTGCCACTTCTGGTGTGAGTGGAGACGGGAGCGGCTTGTATATCACCTGCACTGGTAATGATGTTCGGGGACCTACTGAAACCTCTTCGTCATCGGATGAGAGTGTGGCTTCTGTCTCTGGGGCAGTGGAGAAGGACCCCTGGTCTGGATCTGTTGTGGCGTCTGCTATTGGCAATGGGCCAGGCGTTACGACTCTGGTATTGCCAGGTTAGTTGGCCGAGGCCGACGACGTATTGCTTGGCTGATCAGGTGGGGTGCTGGCCTCTGGTGGAGCCTGGATGTTGAATGCCTTCAGTTTTGGCGTGACGGTGGGCAGTCTGGCTTCAATCATTTTCTGAATTTCAACCTTCCTAACTGTGCAGTCCGGTGAAACGGCAGTGCGGGCTTCTCCACTTAGTAGGCAGCGCTTGTAGGTAGCCTGACAAAACCTGCAATGATGTTTTTCCGCACAGCTGCTGCACCTCTGCTGTTGCCTGATGCACTTCTGGGTAGAGTGAGTGTATTGGTAATACCTGAAGCACTGGGGTAGGCGGAAATATCGTTGCCTGGAGATTTGATGGGATGTACAGGCCACTCCAAAACATCTGAAGCCGTTGTTGGCCACAAGGATGGCCTCTGTTGTAAACTTGAGGGGGTGACCTTCAGGGTGAGTTGCTCGTTTCCATCCTGCTGGATGAGATGTGCTGAGACGGCGGTCAGAGACTGGTTCCGAGCGTTGATACTGTTGATTATATTAGCTATTAATCGTTCTACTATGAGAGAGCTTACTTCTGTGGACAAATACGGATCTTACAGCCTGGAATTGGTGGAGTGGTGTTAGGTTAAGGTTTGCTGCCTCTAGAGCCGTGAGTGTTGCTGGGTTAAACAGGCCATGGAGCGCCGGTGCACTGCTGAACAGAATCTGAGGTCCCTTTTCCCCCCATGATAACGTCGATGGGAGCTATCCCTTAGTTTGCCACCAGGAAGGTCAGAATCTCGGCCTTGGGGGAGTTGGTGTTGGGTCCTCGGAACCGAACCTTGATCCGGTATAACATGGTGCTGTTTGGCTAGCACCAGGAGTGAAGACCAGGTCGTTCAGCTGACACCCCCTCAGCGGGTCGCAGTGCCGATGGAAAAACTCATTCTATTTGGATAGTGCTCCGATCGCCCAATCACATCACTGAAGAGGGCCTACCGTCTCTGCCCAGTATATAACACCAGGCAGGGAGTGGGGGTCTGACCTTCTAGAGTGAAGAACTGCCTGAGTGTGGAGGTGGTGGTGGTAGTGGAGGTGGTGGTGGTAGTGGAGGTGGTGGTGGTGATGGTAGTGGAGGTGGTGGTGGTAGTGGTTGTGCTGGTTGGGGTGGTAGTGGAGGTGCTGGTGGTGATGGTGGTGGTAGTGGAGGTGCTGGTGGTGGTGGTGGTAGTGGAGGTGCTGGTGGTGGTGGTGGTAGTGGAGGTGCTGGTGGTGGTAGTGGAGGTGCTAGTAGTGGTAGTGGAGGTGGTGGTGGTAGTGGTTGTGCTGGTTGGGGTGGTAGTGGAGGTGCTGGTGGTGGTGGTGGTGGTAGTGGAGGTGCTGGTGGTGGTGGTGGTAGTGGAGGTGCTGGTGGTGGTAGTGGAGGTGCTAGTAGTGGTAGTGGTGGTGGTTGAGGTAGTGTGGTGTTTTATGATGGCGTTGTTGTTTGGTAATGTGGTATGGTGTGGTGTGGTAGTGTCGTGTAGTGTGACGTGGTAATATGGTGTGGTGGCATGGTGTGGTTGTGAGGTGTGGTAGTGTGGTGAGGTAGTGAGGTGAGGCAGTGTGGTGTAAAAGTGTTGTGTGGTGGCATGGTTGTGTGATGGTATGGTGTGGTGGCATGGTATGGTGGTTTGGTGTTCTGGTTTTATTGTGGCGATGGAAGTATGGTGTGGTGGAAGTGTTGTGTGGTGTAGTGTGGTGGGGTGGTGTGGTAATGGTGGTGTGTGGTGTAGAGTAATGTGGTAGTGTGTGGTGGTATATTGTGGTAGAGGTAGTGTGTGGTGGTGGTGTGGTGTAGTGTGGAGGTGGTGGTGGTGTAGTATGGAGGTGGTGGTGGTGGTGTGGTGGTAGTGGCATGGTGTAGTGTGGTATGGTGGTGGTGGTAGTAGTGTGCTGTGGTAGTTGTAATGTGTGTGTTGGTGATGTGGTGCATAATGCCGTCATATTTACTTCAGTTGCTCTGTTAAGTATGGCAGGTTAAAACATATGTTCTTACTGATAACAAAGAATATTGGTTGATGTGAAGTTCTGGACTAATCATGGCTCACCCCTAAACAAATTCCTATTTTTAAAAACTTTCAGATGCAGAGACTGGACAGACCAAACCGTATGGGTGGTGGTATTTTCCTCCTAACACGGAGTAACATGACATGTAAACCTGTAACGCTTACACATTTTGTAAATGGTAAACTAGAAATTTTAGCATGCCTAATACCCTACAATGGTACACACATATCCTTTCTGGGTATATACAACCCTGGTGGCACAATAAATTTAAATGAACTAGAATTCTATCTAAACCAACTACGGCAACCGATCATTGTTACAGGTGATCTCAATGCCAACCACCCCACATGGAGTAGAGGTACCCAAAATACTGCAGGCACCGATTTATATAACTACTTAGACACTGCACCATATATTCTTCTTTCGCCGCCCTACCTTGCAACCTACTTTAACTACAGAACCAATTATGAAGCCTCATTGGACATCTGCTTTGGCTCTGCACATTTTCAACAAGAACTACAGTTTCATACTGGACCAGATATTGGAAGTGCCCACAAACCCCTCATTATAAAATTTACTAACTTTCAGCCACCCCCCCCCCCCCAACGCTCCCCAAGTGGAACATTAAGAAACTAGATAAGAAGAAATGGGCTAATACTGTCTGTCTCCCAGATACAGACGATGTAGACCCCAACACGCGACTGTCCACAATCACCTCGACCATAAATTCTGCAGCCACCCAAATGCTCAAGAAAACTTCAGGACATATGTCCAACAAACCACTTAAATCGTGGTGGAACGCGGAATGTGCACGAACAGTCGCTTTACGCCGACGAGCCATTCAAAAACAAAGACGTCAACCCTCCCTACAGAACTGGGTCAATCTCCGGCGGGCTACAGCAGCGGCCAAAAAAACCATACTGTCAGCAAAGCGAGCATCATGGGCAAAATTTTGTGATAGCCTCACACCCACTACGCCACATTCAAAAGTCTGGGCTACATTTAACAGCATTAAAGGTCGCCCAACATTCCCTTCGTTCCCCCTGATGATCAACGGTTCACTCTGTCAAACACCTCAGGAGCGTGCAAATGTTCTCACTGAATGTCTTAAAGTTACCCTCTCAACACCCTTCTTTCATGCCCCAAGAACTCCCCCTCAGACAAGAAATTGACCGTGCCATACTGCTACCCATGCTCGGCGTCGACAACATGTACACCTTAAGCGAGCTACAATTAGCCTTAACCCGCCTACCTCTTGGCAAGGCACCTGGAGAGGATGGAATTCCATATGAACTCATTAAACATCTTCCATCAACTGCACATAGTACTCTCCTAAACTCTTACAACCTATGCTGGACTCACGGAAATATTCCCTCACAATGGCAGACCAGTATTATTCTTCCGTTCCTTAAACCAGGAAAAGACCCATCCCAACCTGCGTCATATAGACCTATTTCCCTACTATCATGTCTCAGTAAAGTCATGGAAAGACTTGTACATACTCGCCTCCAATGGTACCTAGAATATAATAATATTATACCGTCACTCCAAGCTGGATTTCGACCGCAATGCTCCACACTCGATCAAATACTTTGCCTAGAACATGAAATCCGCACCTCCCTCAGAAGCAGCAAATTTTGTATTGTTCTCTACTTAGACCTCAGAGGAGCTTTTGATAGCATTCCTCATAATTGCCTCCTCGCAAAGCTTGCGCGTTTAGGCGTACAGGGAAGATTACTTTTATGGGTAAAATCCTATCTTACGAACAGGACCTCTAAAGTCTATATACAAGGCGAGTTTTCCGATGACATCCCAATACAAACGGGTGTCCCACAAGGCTCCATACTAAGCCCAACCCTTTTTGCTGCATTCTTAGCAGATTTGCCTACCACCCATCCTGTTAACCTCTCGGCGTACGCTGACGACTTAACACTGTATTATTCAGACAATGCCTTACCTAATACAGTCTCAACAATGCAAACAGCACTTGATCACCTCATAGATTGGACACAACAATGGGGCCTTCAAGTTAGTACTACCAAAACCTATTATCAAATTTTCACTAAAAAAATATTTGTTCATCTACCCACCCTCACAATACACAACACTCCCATCCAACACGTACGAGAACATAAATACCTTGGCATGCACTTAGACTCGCCCTCACTTACCTGGAAAGCACACATTCAACACCTTAAACAGACGACACAACCCCGACTCGCCATACTTAAAGCCCTCACTGGCACCACCTGGGGGAGCACACCATAAAATCCTGCTCCGTTTCTATACAACCTACATTCGCAGCCAACTAGACTATTGTTGCCAAGCATATACGTCGGCGGCGCCCACTAACCTACAGAGCCTAGAGGTCATCCAAAACAATGCCATGCGACTTATATGTGGCGCAATGCGTTCTACTCCTATCCTCGGACTTTACGGGGAAACGCGCCTCACAAGCCTAGCCACCAGACGAGACATTATGTGTGCCAACTATCTGTCACTCTGTACCACTGCTCACCAGACACACCCATACAGATCAAAAATTAACCCAACAGTTAACCCACATAACCCCCGCTTCCCAACCAATCACTCACAACCTTTCCTCACACGGGCTACAAATAACCTCAATATAGACCTCTCTCTACTCCAAAACTCGGAAACCCAACTTATTGTTCCCCCTATTCCACCCTGGCTTTATACAACTCCTAATACAGCAATACAACTCGAAGACAACATTCCAAAGTCTGCACCAAATTCAGCCATAGCCTCAGTCTTTCTCTCAACAATGAAAAATTGCTATCCAAATACCACAGCGATTTATACAGATGGATCTCGCATCATCATGAACAACGTACCCTCGGTCACTAGCGCTGTATGGATACCGGAATACCATCTCAAGCAGGGATGGCGGTTACCAAACCAACTATCTGTTTTCACAGCTGAATTATATGCCTTATATCAAGCTCTCCAAATAATCACAACATTACCAATCGGGACATATACAATCTGCAGTGACTCCAAGAGTGCGATTCAAGCAATTACGTACTCTTCAAAAACGTGCAAGGAGTTTGTTTACCCATGTCTTCAACTTCTTCATGAACATCGATTGAACGGTTATGATACCTCTATCCAATGGGTCCCAGCGTATTGTGGTGTTCTCCATAATGAACTAGTAGATCAACTAGCCAAAGCAATGCACAACACGCCTCACATTACCCGTCATCCAATTCCCCATGTTGCACGTAAAGGAGCCTTCAAAAATACCATCACCCAAGATTTTGCGACGAAATGGAAAACGTCATGCTCACCTTTGCCCTATGGGTCCATTAAAAAGAAATGGGAAACTTGGAAACATGTCAGATATAAAAGCAGAGAAATTGATATAGCTATGACCAGATTATGGCTGGGACACACCAAACTAGCAGCACACAGCTCTAAGTTCAGAACAGACATCAACGAACTCTGCATTCACTGTCAGGTGCCTGAAACAATCGAACACTATCTCCTACATTGCTTCCGACATTATAGTGCCAGAGTAAATTTCAAACAAGTACTTATCTCACTTAAAATACCCTTTACCATCGAGCATATATTAGGAGGCGGTGACCACTCGTTACAAGAAAAATACCAAATAGTCAAAGCACTGGCTAAATATCTTTAATCGACCAACAAATTGGGTCACATCTGACCCGCGCCACATTTATACCAGGCGTCACCAACAGCTAAACACAGAAAACAACTGCCTTGTCGCAACACCAAGGATCAGCTGACGCCATAAACACAACACACGGTCCTACGGTGCGGCAAGTCTCCCTCTAACACACACCTCTGTTCTAGTCGCCGCTCCTCTGTCTACAGCACAACGCAACAAGCACTTTTGAAACTCTTATCATCTTCAACATAAACGCGTCCACCAAAATCTGTACTGGTGCAGTCATTGGGAGGACAAACCCTTCATGCAAACTGCACCTACTATCAAGAAGAAGAAGATGTGAAGTTCTCATCCTTAGGGACCAGCTACTGTAGAGTGACGTGTAACTAAAAGTCACTGTAAAAAGATTTTTACTTTTTACTCGTTACTAAACTATCGTTCATTATTTCAACAGAAACATTGTTAAGTAAAGGCCATACCCAATTTTACAACTTAGTCGATTATACAGCTATTCACAACTGTAGGCCAAATAAAAGAAAAGGAGGCACAACTATCTATTACCAAAATACCTTCATTTCCAATAGTGTCATTACTGATAGAGATGACTACTGTGAATATACCTTTGCTCAATTTTCGATTAAATCCCTTAAATCCTTCTTCACTATTGGAGCTATTTATAGATTTCCCAATATTAATATAACTGCATTTTCAGATAACCTAAGGAATCTTTTCATAAACAACAATCTCTACAAAAATCATATCATTCTAGGAAGTGACTTCAATATTGTTCTGTGTCAACAAAATATCCCTCAAGTCGATTATTTCCTAAACAGAATGAACTCTTGTATGCCAATCCTCACAATCACCAAGCCCACCCGAATCACTCAAACATCTGCTACTAACTTGGATCACTTATGGACTAATATAACAGCTCCCCTTATATCTGGTATAATCACTGACAGAACTATTGACCACTGTCCTACCTTCTCATGGCAAACATGGACATAACTCCACCAGATACCAAGAAACTCACCTTCAGGCAACACAGTGAAGCAGTAATAGGCAATCTCACAAATGCACTCACAATATAAACTGGGACTCTGAATTCAATAATACTCAGGACATGAATTCATTACCCAACAACTTCCTTTCCAAAACTCTAAACCTCTCCAACACACACTGTCCTCTCCCTCACCAAGCAAGTAACTGCCAAAAGATTAAACATCCCCAGACTCACAAGTGGGCATACTCAAAGCAATCAACAAGTACGTGAATATGATAAAACGTAGGATTGGCCTAGTTACAAAACATGTAGTTAAGAGGTACGCCTCAATGCATACCAATTTAATAAGAGGAGCGAAACTTTCCGAATATGAGAGTAGATTCAAAGAAGCAAAAGGAAACATGAAAAGCACATCGAAAGTAATCTCTAACATCCAAGGGTCTAAACAGCATCACATAACAAGAAAATAAAACTCACCAAGGATGGTTATACATCTGCAACCGATTTAGCAACGGCAACTGAATTTAATTAATAGCTTCTTTTTTATCAGTTGGTGCTAACCTTGACAGAAAAATCCCACAGACCCAGACACATGTTACTACATATCTTACAGGTAGCTATCCAAACTCTCTTCTCCTGTCACCAGTCAGCCCGACAGATGTTATGTCCATCATTCACTCACTAAAAGCATAAGCTGGAAACATTTGGGAAATACCTTCCATGGTATACAGCAGTGCCTCCCATGCCCTTGCACCACCCATAGCTCTGCTATTCAACAAATCTCTAAAGTGTCATACATTCTCTGACATCCTTAAGAAACACGAGAAACGCCAGTTCATAAAGGTAGCGATACGCCAGTCAAACAATTACAGACCAATATCTAATCTACGAATATTATAAAAACTATTTGAAAAAAATATTTATAAACAGCTCTACTCCTACCACATAAAATTTAATGTGGGTGAAGTTACCCAGTCAGTTAGGCTACCGTTCTCAAAGGAGTACCAACGATGAAATTATTAGACTGCTTGATATAATTTACACAGCTCTTGACAAAAAAGAGTTTCGCATTGACCTGAGAAAGACTTTTGATACTGTAAATCATAACTAGTAGGCATCCATCAGTCTCACGAGTCTCAGTCTCATCAGCCCCTTATTTGAACTTCACCATTATGGAATCCGAGGCCTTTCCCTGAACTATATTTAATCCCATCTTAGTGACAGACACCAATATGTAGTCATCAGTGATATAACCTCCCCCACTCTACCATTTACCGTAGGGGTGCAACAAGGCAGCATCCTAGAACCTCTCCTACTTCTTATATACATCAAAGATCTGCTAAATGTCTTTAACATTCTTACACCTATACTGCTGCTTGTAGAAATCGATGCCATCTGCTCATAATGGGGGACTTTAATCACGGGAAGATAGACTGGGAAAACGAGGAACCACATGGAGGTGAGGAAACATGGAGAGCGAAACTGTTGGAGGTGACGACTAGAAACCTTTTAAGACAGCATGTCAAGGGTCCCACGAGAATGAGAGGCAACGATGAACCAGCAATATTTGACCTAGTATTCAATCTGAATAATTCAGACATAAGGGAAATCAGTCTCGAAGCCCCTGTGGGTATGAGTGATCAGTGTGCTATTGTTTGAATATCTGGTCAAAGAAAGGTTAATGTACTCAAGGAAGGGACCAGAAAGCAAGTGGCCGGCATTCCGGAAGGGGAACTATGATGAGATAAGAAAATTCCTAACTGATATAGCCTGGGGAAACAGAGCTCAGAGGAAATACGGCTCAAGACATGATGGACTACATCACACACAAGTATGAGGAGGCAGCAGATAAGTTAGTCCCAGTCCAAAAGGGAAAAAAATAAATGCAGATGAGAAACCCATGGTTTAATCAGAGATGTAAGCTAGGAAAGCAACTAAGTAAAAGGGCGTGGAGAAACTATAGAAACAACAGAACACTAGAGAGCAGAGAAAGATACCAGAGTGCCAGGAATGAATACGTCAGGGTGAGAAGAGAGGTAGAGAAGCAATATGAAAAGGATATAAGGAGCAAGGCAAAGACTCGACTCAAGCTACTGCACAGCCACATCAGGAGGAAAACAACAGTGAAGAAGCAGGTAATGAAACTGAGGATGGGGGCAGAAAGATTCACTACA
The DNA here is from genome assembly GCF_040958095.1 of Procambarus clarkii. Classification (NCBI taxonomy): domain Eukaryota; kingdom Metazoa; phylum Arthropoda; class Malacostraca; order Decapoda; family Cambaridae; genus Procambarus; species Procambarus clarkii. The sequence goes on along the minus strand of NC_091168.1, from coordinate 46,234,922 downwards.
AACGACAAGGAAGTGTGCGAGGAACTCAATAAGAAATACCAGGCGGTCTTCACCTCAGAGCAAGGAGAAGTCCCAGAGGTAAGAGAGGGAATATTAAACCAGACACCACTAGAGGAGTTTGTGATTACCAGTAGGGAGGTGAGGAAGCATCTGCTAGATTTGGATGTGACATTGGCTATAGGCCTCAGATGGAATATCACCATGTATTCTAAAGAAAGGAGCAGAAGCTTCGTGCCTGCCACTCTCCCTGGTGTATAACAAATCATTGGTAACAAGTGAACTGGCAAAAATTTGGAAGACGGCCAGTGTCATTTGGATTTTGGAAGACGGCCTATATACAAAAAGGGTGATATGCAGGAGGCACTGAACTACAGGCCAGTGTCCTTAACTTGCATTCCATGCAAGATGATGGAGAAGATTGTGCAGAAAATGCTAGTAGCACGTCTGGAGCGAAAGAACTTTGTAACACAACATCAGCATGGGTTCAAAGATCGCAAATCATTCCTAACAGGTTTATTTGAGTTCCATGACCAGATAACACAAATTAGGCAAGAGAGGGATGGGCAAACTGCATATTTCTGGACTACCAGAAAGCCTTTGACACAGTACCACATTAGAGACAAGTGCACAAACTGGAGATGTAGGCAGGAGTGAAAGGGAAGGGACTCCATTACGTACTCCTTTATCCCACTGGATAAGGGAGTATGTAAGCAACAGGACACAGCGAGTCACTGTGAGGGGGTGAGGTCTCGAAGTGGCGGGGTGTCACCAGTGGAGTCCTATATGGAACATATATATACTTCTATATGGAATCCTTGGACCTATACTGTTTCTGATATACGTAAATGATCTCCCAGAAGGAATTGACTCGTTCTTCTCAAACTTTGCTGATGATGCAAAAATTATGAGGAGGATCACGACAGAGGAAGATAGGGTGAGGATACAAGATGACCTAGACAAACTGAAGGAATGGTCAAACAAATGGCTACTAAAGTTCAACCCTAGTAAATGTAAGGTAATGAAACTAAGCGGAGGAACAAGGAGACCAGACACTGGATACCGAATGGGAGATGAAGTCCTTCATGAAACGGACAGAGAGAAAGATCTAGGAGTTGATATCACGCCAAACCTGTCTCCTGAAGCCCACATCAAATGAATAACATCAGCGGTCTATGCGAGGCTGGCTAACATCAGAACTGCTTTCAGAAACATGTGTAAGGAATCCTTCAGAACCTTGTATACCACATATGTAAGGCCAATCCTGGAGTATGCAGCTCCAGCATGGTGCCCATTCCTAGTCAAGCACAAGACAAACCGGGAAAAAGTTCAGAGGTATGACACTGGGCTAGTTCCAGAACTAAGAGGCATGAGGTATGAAGACAGGCTGCGTGAACTGCACCTCACGTCGCTGGAAGACAGAAGAGATCGTGAAGACATGATTTCCACATACACAATTCTCAGGGGAATTGACAGGGTAGACAAGGATGGATTATTTAACACGGGTGGTACACGCACAAGGAGACACAGGTGGAAACTGAGTATCCAAATGAGCCACAGAGACATTAAAAAGAACTTTTTCAGTGTCATTAGAAAATGGAATGCACTAGGAAGTGATGTGGTGGAGGCTGACTCCATACACAGTTTCAAATGTATATATGATAGAGCTCAGTTGGCTCAGGAATCGTTACATTAGTTGATTGACGGTTGAGAGGCGGGACCAAAGAGCCAAAGCTCAATCCCCGCAAGCACAACTAGGTGAGTACAACTAGGCGAGTACTAGTTGCTTACGATACTATCTTCATCTACTCAGATCCTAACCCACACACACTAAATAATGTTGTAAATAACGAATTAAAAAGTCCACTCATGGATGTCAACTAACAAACTCACACTAAACATAGAAAAGACCGACTACATTTTATTTGGAAGCAAATCGACAAATGCAATTCAGCTTTAGATAGACAATATTAACATCAAGAATAAAAATGCTGGAAAATTCCTTGGCCTATACATAGACAAGAGACTCTACTTCAGTACCTACATACAACACATAACCCAAAATGTCTAAAAAACGGTCGATATTCTTTCTAAAATCATATGTTATGTACCAAACTCTGTTTACCTCTTATTATAATATGTGCTAATCTATCCCTATCTTACATATAGTATCTGTGCATGGGGTTCACCCACTACAAACTTCCTCAAGCCCATCATCACCCAGCAAAAATCTGCTGTTAGAACAATAAAAACTGATTTTAGACAATACACAGTCCCCCTGTTTAAATCTCTAAACATACTAAACATAAACTCACTTCACACATTCTCTTATGCAATTTACATATACAAAACCTTGGTTTAGATGCAAATCTTGATCTGAAACTCTTCCTTGATAGATGCAATAGAACCCATAATCACCACACTAGAAATAGAGAGATCCCTGATATCCCTATAGAAGAGCCGTGTAAACACTCTATGCAAATAAAGGGACCTAGTCTATGGAACTCACTCTCTAACAAATTAAAAAGCTGTCTAACCTAAGCCTTATTCAAAAGTAACACCAGAAAGTACCAAATTTCATCATCACAGTTTCCTACCTAGTTCTTTAAACTCGCACTGTGTCTTGTGCTACACTCTCCCCCAAAGTATGTGCCTAAGCTATACAACCTCAACATTGTAATCACTGCCATCCTCCTGTATCATGGTTGTTATGTTGAATGCAAATTTTACTACTTTGTACCGAGAAATTATCCTCATATTATGATACATTGTAGCTGTTGATATTCCTCAAATTTTACTATAATGTACCTACTAATTTTCTTCAAATTTTCTTTCTATGTACCTGTTAACATTTTTCAATTTGGCTGCAAATCATCTACTTAAATTTATCTGTTTGATTAAGGACCTGCCCGAAACGCTATGCATACTATTATCTTTACAAGATTGTAAAATCATCAATGCAATGTACTCTCATCAACTTAATGTACCTTCTTGTGTATATATATATATATATATATATATATATATATATATATATATATATATATATATATATATATATATATATATATATATATATATATATATATATATATATGTCGTACCTAATAGCCAGAATGCACTTCTCAGCCTACTATGCAAGGCCCGATTTGCCTAATAAGCCAAGTTTTCCTGAATTATTATATTTTTCCTAATTTTTTTCTTGTGAAATGATAAAGCTACCCATTTCATTATGTATGAGGTCAATTTTTTTTTATTGGAGTTAAAATTAACGTAGATATATGACCGAACCTAACCAACCCTACCTAACCTAACCTAACCTATCTCTATCGGTTAGGTTAGGTTAGGTAGCAGAAAAAGTTTGGTTAGGTTAGGTTAGGTAGGTTAGGTAGTCGAAAAAACATTAATTCATGAAAACTTGGCTTATTAGGCAAATTGGGCCATGCATAGTTGGCTGAGAAGTGCGTTCTGGCTATTAGGTACGACATATATATATATATATATATATATATATATATATATATATATATATATATATATATATATATATATATATATATATATGTCGTACCTAGTAGCCAGAACTCACTTCTCAGCCTACTATTCAAGGCCCGATTTGCCTAATAAGCCAAGTTTTCCTGAATTAATATATTTACTATAATTTTTTTCTTATGAAATGGTAAAGCAACCCTTTTCTCTATGTATGAGGTCAATTTTTTTTATTGGAGTTAAAATTAACGTAGATATATGACCGAACCTAACCAACCCTACCTAACCTAACCTAACCTATATTTATAGGTAAGGTTAGGTTAGGTAGCCAAAAAAATCTAGGTTAGGTTAGGTTAGGTAGGTTAGGTAGACGAAAAAACATTAATTCATGAAAACTTGGCTTATTAGGCCAATCGGGCCTTGAATAGTAGGCTGAGAAGTGCGTTCTGGCTATTAGGTACGACATATATATATATATATATATATATATATATATATATATATATATGTCGTACCTAATAGCCAGAACGCACTTCTCAGCCTACTATTCAAGGCCCGATTTGCCTAATAAGCCAAGTTTTCATGAATTAATGTTTTTTCGTCTACCTAACCTACCTAACCTAACCTAACCTAGCTTTTTTTGGCTACCTAACCTAACCTTACCTATAAATATAGGTTAGGTTAGGTTAGGTAGGGTTGGTTAGGTTCGGTCATATATCTACGTTAATTTTAACTCCAATAAAAAAAAATTGACCTCATACATAGAGAAAAGGGTTGCTTTATCATTTCATAAGAAAAAAACTATTGTAAATATATTAATTCAGGAAAACTTGGCTTATTAGGCAAATCGGGCCTTGAATAGTAGGCTGAGAAGAGAGTTCTGGCTACTAGGTACGACATATATATATATATATATATATATATATATATATATATATATATGTCGTACCTAGTAGCCAGAACGCACTTCTCAGCCTACTATGCAAGGCCCGATTTGCCTAATAAGCCAAGTTTTCACGAATTAATTGTTTTTCGACTACCTAACCTACCTAACCTAACCTAACCTAACTTTTTCGGCTACCTAACCGAACCTAACCTATAAAGATAGGTTAGGTTAGGTTAGGTAGGGTTGGTTAGGTTCAGTCATATATCTACGTTAATTTTAACTGCAATAAAAAAATATTGACCTCATACATAATGAAATTGGTAGCTATATCATTTCATAAGAAAAAAAATAGAGAAAATATATTAATTCAGGAAAACTTGGCTTATTAGGCAAATCGGGCCATGCATAGTAGGCCAAAAATTGCGTTCTGGCTACTAGGTACGACATAGTAGCCAGAACGCACTTCTCAGCCTACTATGCAAGGCCCGATTTGCCTAATAAGCCAAGTTTTCATGAATTAATTGTTTTTCGACTACCTAACCTACCTAACCTAACCTAACCTAACTTTTTCGACTACCTAACCTAACCTAACCTATAAAGATAGGTTAGGTTAGGTTAGGTTAGGTAGGGTTGGTTAGGTTCGGTCATATATCTACGTTAATTTTAACTCCAATAAAAAAAAATTGACCTCATACATAATGAAATGGGTAGCTTTATCATTTCATAAGAAAAAAATTAGAGAAAATATTTTAATTTAGGAAAACTTGGCTTATTAGGCAAATCGAGCCCTGCATAGTAGGCCGAGAAGTGCGTTCTGGCTACTAGGTACGACATATATATATATATATATATATATATATATATATATATATATATATATATATATATATATATATATATATATATATATATATATATATATATATATATATATATTACTGAAAACTCACACCCCAGAAGTGACTCGAACCCATACTCCCAGGAGCAACGCAACTGGTATGTACAAAACGCCTTAATCCACTTGACCATCACGACCGGACATAATGAGGTGATAGCCGAGGCTATTTGAACCACCCCAACGCCGGCACTCGGATAGTAATCTTGGGCATAGCATTTTACCAAATCACCTCATTCTTTGGGGCACACGTGAGGAACACAAATGCGAACAAGCCTGAATGGTCCCCAGGACAATATGCAACTGAAAACTCACACCCCAGAAGTGACTCGAACCCATACTCCCAGGAGCAACGCAACTGGTATGTACAAGACGCCTTAATCCACTTGACCATCACGACCGGACATAATGAGGTGATAGCCGAGGCTATTTGAAATACCCCACCGCCGGCACTCAGATAGTAATCTTGGGCATAGCATTTTACCAAATCACCTCATTCTTTGGGGCACACGTGAGGAACACAAATGCGAACAAGCCTGAATGGTCCCCAGGACAATATGCAACTGAAAACCCACACCCCAGAAGTGACTCGAACCCATACTCCCAGGAGCAACGCAACTGGTATGTACAAGACGCCTTAATCCACTTGACCATCACGACCGGACATAATGAGGTGATAGCCGAGGCTATTTGAACCACCCCACCGCCAGCACTCGGATAGTAATCTTGGGCATAGCATTTTACCAAATCACCTCATTCTTTGGGGCACACGTGAGGAACACAAATGCGAACAAGCCTGAATGGTCCCCAGGACAATATGCAACTGAAAACTCACACCCCAGAAGTGACTCGAACCCATACTCCCAGGAGCAACGCAACTGGTATGTACAAGACGCCTTAATCCACTTGACCATCACGACCGGACATAATGAGGTGATAGCCGAGGCTATTTGAACCACCCCACCGCCGGCACTCGGATAGTAATCTTGGGCATAGCATTTTACCAAATCACCTCATTCTTTGGGGCACACGTGAGGAACACAAATGCGAACAAGCCTGAATGGTCCCCAGGACAATATGCAACTGAAAACCCACACCCCAGAAGTGACTCGAACCCATACTCCCAGGAGCAACGCAACTGGTATGTACAAGACGCCTTAATCCACTTGACCATCACGACCGGACATAATGAGGTGATAGCCGAGGCTATTTGAACCACCCCACCGCCAGCACTCGGATAGTAATCTTGGGCATAGCATTTTACCAAATCACCTCATTCTTTGGGGCACACGTGAGGAACACAAATGCGAACAAGCCTGAATGGTCCCCAGGACAATATGCAACTGAAAACTCACACCCCAGAAGTGACTCGAACCCATACTCCCAGGAGCAACGCAACTGGTATGTACAAGACGCCTTAATCCACTTGACCATCATGACCGGACATAATGAGGTGATAGCCGAGGCTATTTGAACCACCCCACCGCCGGCACTCGGATAGTAATCTTGGGCATAGCATTTTACCAAATCACCTCATTCTTTGGGGCACACGTGTGGAACACAAATGCGAACAAGCCTGAATGGTCCCCAGGACAATATGCAACTGAAAACTCACACCCCAGAAGTGACTCGAACCCATACTCCCAGGAGCAACGCAACTGGTATGTACAAGACGCCTTAATCCACTTGACCATCACGACCGGACATAATGAGGTGATAGCCGAGGCTATTTGAACCACCCCACCGCCGGCACTCGGATAGTAATCTTGGGCATAGCATTTGCCCAAGATTCAAATAGCCTTTCTCAAGAGTTTCTCATGAGTAGCTGGCCGTTTTTTTGGTTTTGTAGTAAATTGTCAGTTGTATCTTCTGATTTTTGTCTGTAGGAACCACATTTCTACTGACAATATCTTTCAGACCCTTTCCTCCGTTTTATGGGCTGTGGAAAAGAAGTTCCTGTAAAATAGTCTAATAGGGGGTATAGGTGTTGTGTTAGTTGTCTCTTCAGAGGTTGCATGGCGTTTCACTTTCCTTCTTATGATGTCTTCCACGAAACCATTGGAGAAGCCGTTGTTGACTAGGACCTGCCTTACCCTACAGAGTTCTTCGTCGACTTGCTTCCATTCTGAGCTGTGGCTGAGAGCACGGTCGACATAAGCGTTAACAACACTCCTCTTGTACCTGTCTGGGCAGTCGCTGTTGGCATTTAGGCACATTCCTATGTTCGTTTCCTTAGTGTAGACTGCAGTGTGGAAACCTCCGCTCTTTTCCATGACTGTTACATCTAGAAAGGGCAGCTTCCCATCCTTTTCCATCTCGTAAGTGAAACGCAGCACGGAACTCTGCTCAAATGCCTCCTTCAGCTCCTGCAGATGTCTGACATCAGGTACCTGTGTAAAAATGTCGTCAACATACCTGCAGTATATGGCCGGTTTCAAGTTCATGTCGACTAAGACTTTTTGCTCGATGGTACCCATGTAGAAGTTTGCAAACAGGACACCTAGGGGAGAACCCATGGCTACCCCATCTACTTGCTTATACATGTGCCCATCCGGGCTCAAGAAGGGTGCCTCTTTAGTACAAGCTTGGAGTAGTTTCCTTAGAATGTTTTCTGGTATGTCAAGAGGAGTACAGGCCGGATCACGAAACACTCTGTCGGCTATCATCCCGATTGTCTCGTCCACAGGTACGTTGGTAAACAGTGATTCTACGTCCAATGAGGCTCTTATCCCTGTGGCCCGTGTGCCCCGCAGTAAGTCAACAAATTCCTTTGGAGACTTCAGGCTGAAGGCGCAAGGGACATAAGGAGTCAGCAGGCCGTTGAGTAGCTTCGCCAGTCTGTACGTGGGTATGGATATCTGGCTGATGATTGGCCGAAGTGGGTTTCCAGGCTTGTGTGTCTGGACATTTCCATACGCATATCCAGGTTTATATTCCCCAATGATCTTTGGCAGGTGTAGTCCGGATTTCTTGGCGTTCACAGTTTCCATCAGTTTGTTGACCTTTGCTTTCAATTCGGCTGTAGTGTCCTTTGTTACCCTTCGTAACGACCAAGAGATGGCTTCCTGAACCTTGCAGGAATTAACCTCACTGAGGACCAAGTCACTCTCCTAAATCTGGGTATAAACTGTCACGTTATGTCCAGACCGAGTGAGATGGCCCGGAAAGTGGAGTTGGAAATTCTGTTGGACGACATATTCGACCTCGAGATACAAAAGAAGGTCACTACCAAAGATACCTTACAAGCAGAATTTATTGCTGAAGGAGGAAAGAATCGAGGCAACTACAGAAGCACCATACTGTTCCCCGAGCTCAAAGCGGCAGCTAAAAGCCTTCGTGAGAACAAGGAGATAGTTGTCAGGAGAGGTGACAAGTCGCCAATATACGTCATTCTTAAAAAAGACGAATATCTGGCGAAAATGAACCTCATACTCTCTGACCAAACTAAATTCCAAAGGGTAACGAAGGACACTACAGCCGAATTGAAAGCAAAGGTCAACAAACTGATCGAAACTGTGAACGCCAAGAAATCCGGACTCCACCGGCCAAAGATTATTGGGGAATATAAACCTGGATATGCGTATGGAAATGTCAAGACACATAAGCCTGGAAACCCACTTCGGCCAATCATCAGCCAGATACCCACACCCACGTACAGACTGGCGAAGCGACTCAACGGCCTGCTGACTCCTTATGTCCCTTGCGCCTTCAGCCTGAAGTCTCCAAAGGAATTTGTTGACTTACTACGGGGCACACGGGCCACAGGGATAAGAGCCTCGTTGGACGTAGAATCACTGTTTACCAACGTACCTGTGGACGAGACATTTGGGATGATAGCCGACAGAGTGTATCGTGATCTGGCTGTACTCCTCTTGACATACCAGAAAACATTCTAAGGAAACCACTCCAAGCTTGTACTAAAGAGGCACCCTTCTTGAGCCCGGATGGGCACATGTATAAGCAAGTAGATGGGGTCGCCATGGGTTCTCCCCTAGGTGTTCTGTTTGCAAACTTCTACATGGGTACCATCGAGCAAAAAGTCTTAGTCGACATGAACTTGAAACCGGCCATATACTGCAGGTATGTTGACGACATTTTTACACAGGTACCTGATGCCAGACATCTGCAGGAGCTTAAGGAGGCATTTGAGCAGAGTTCCGTGCTGCGTTTCACTTACGAGATGGAAAAGGATGGGAAGCTGCCCTTTCTAGATGTAACAGTCATGTAAAAGAGCGGAGGTTTCCACACTGCAGTCTACACTAAGGAAACGAACATAGGAATGTGCCTAAATGCCAACAGCGACTGCCCAGACAGGTACAAGCGGAGTGTTGTTAACGCTTATGTCGACCGTGCTCTCAGCCACAGCTCAGAATGGAAGGAAGTCGACGAAGAACTCTGTAGGGTAAGGAAGTCCTAGTCAACAACGGCTTCTCCAATGGTTTCGTGGAAGACATCATAAGAAGGAAAGTGAAACGCCATGCAACCTCTGAAGAGACAATTAACACAACACCTATACCCCCTATTAGACTATTTTACAGGAACTTCTTTTCCACAGCCCACAAAACGGAGGAAAAGGTCCTGAAAGATATTGTTAATAGAAACGTTATCCCTACAGACAAAAATCAGAGGATACAACTGACGATTTACTATAAAACCAGAAAAACGGCCAGCCTACTCATGAGAAACTCTCCAAACACAAAGCAGAACGCTTTAAAAGAGACCAACGTCGTCTATGCCTTCAAATGCCCTCTTGGGGACTTTAAGCTCCAAAAAACCCAGTATATAAGCAAGACAACAACATCTCTTTCTAGGCGTTTAACGATGCATAAGCAACAGGGCTCCATTAAGGAACATTTAATCTCTTCCCACAACCAAACCATCGCCAGAGAAATCCTAGTAAACAACACAGAAATCATCGATAGATACAGCGATAGCAGGCGGCTTGACGTCTGCGAGGCACTACACATCAAGAAGTCAACACCAGCAATCAACAGCCAATTAATGCACAACTATATTCTACCCACCTCAAGACTCCACTCCAATATAGAAGCATCAAGAAATATGGGCCAATAGGCTTTCTACAATCACTTCCATTCAATACCCATTGTTTCGTGTTCTGTCTTGTGTTTAGGAATTTAATACCCTATTAATGCCACCTCACCCCATCCACCTCACTCAAATGTAGATATAAACAAATCGAAGATGTGTAAGTTCTATTCAGTTGTGTATTTGTAAACTAACGTCTTTGAAAATGTAATAAGTTTTACGAAACGCGCTCAAGTGTCGCGTCAGACTAGAAATAAAAATGAATCTTGGAGAATTGATTTTTGAATTACCATCAACAGTGAAAAGAAACGTACGAAAGATCGAGAAAATTCGTGTTAGAATTATTAATCTTACTTTTTCGGTCATATTTAATAATATATGTCTACAGGAAAGACTGCTACCAAAATATACTTATATATATATATATATATATATATATATATATATATATATATATATATATATATATATATATATATATATATATATATATATATATATATATATATATATATATATATATATATATATATATGTATATATATATGTATATATATATTGCTAAAATTTTAGCCCTTGCATTTACATGTTGAGTTATATTCTGAGAGGGTTGGGAAAGATGAATAAGAGAGGAGCTAACGGATAGGTGCAAAGGGTCTAGGAGGGAGCAGTTGACCAAAATGAAGGTGGGAGTTCTTGGGAGAGAGTAGGATCGGGAAAGGAAATTGGAAAGGTGCTGGTGGCAGGTCCTTAGCATAAAGGAAGGGTATAGGAGAGAAGACGCCAACACGTCACATCTCACAAGCACTTACCATTATTTTCAGTTGTGGTATATCAGCAGCAAGGTCAGAGCGAGGTGTCTTCTTCAGCCACCATTCTGCAAGGTGTTGACCTGCCAGCCTTGCCTCATCTCGAGGTGTGTATCCCTTGTTGTCCCTAGCATTGCGGTCGAGACAAGCGTCCAACACCAAGTACTGCATCTCCTCTAGAGCTCCACTACTGGCTGCCATGTGTAGTGCTGTTCTCTGTTCGTTATCAGTAGCATGGCGGTTACAATTGGCAGTGTTCACTAATAGCCTCATAATTTCTATTTGCTTATTTAAGGTAGCAAAGTGCAGTGGTGATAATCCTTTGTAGTTTGGAGGGTTGGGGTCAGCACCAGCTTGAAGCAGTGTCTCCACACAAGACTGTTTGCCAGCCCTCGCTGCATTGAGTAGAGCCGTGCAACCTGCCCAACAAAACACAACATGTTAATAATTCTGCATAAGCAAGGACGTTCCAACTTCGTTGAAGCTCATATCGTGTTTCGTTAAAACTAAGTAAGTCGTTAACCTTGATAATAGTAGTTAATAATTGTACACACGTATATTTAACCGTGTTGCCTATCCAATATTTTCCTAAATCCATTTATTAGATAAGTTTCTCCATTTTAAAACCATTCCTTTGAGTTCTGACTTGGTTTGACAGTTGGAAATACACCTTCCCTCAACTCTGAAGTGAATGTAAGATAAGTTCTCTTAACCTTTCCTTCTAAATAAAGGTTTCTGATATTTGAGATTAACACTTCCATCCAACTCTGAAAGAATTCAATAGCTTATATATATATATATATATACATGATACATGATTGGGTTGATACAAAAATAAATATATAAACAATATATATATATATATATATATATATATATATATATATATATATATATATATATATATATATATATATATATATATATATATATATATATATATATATATATATATATATATATATATATATATATATATATATATATATATATATATATATATATATAAAAGCGAGCAAGAAGTAAGCCTGGTCTCTTCCTGAACCCTTACAAGTGTGAAGTAGTCTCCTCCAACCCAGACATCGTAGCTAGAAAAAGGTCTGCCTTGCCTGGAGCCCATGTCATTAGGGCCGAGAACAGCACCCTTCTTGGAGCCCCCCCTTGGGTCTAACGCCATTGAGGAGATCCTTGACAAGAAAATCGCAAACCTTAGGAGGATGGATGATAGAATAGGTGACATCGATGCCCACGATGCTTTATATCGCCTCACCAAATGCCTATCCCTTCCGAGGCTAACCTACTTTCTGAGGTGCGCCCCATCTTACGACAACCGAAAGCTTGAAGAGTATGACCTCTTACTGAAGACCATGCTGGAAAAAGTTGTTAACCTCTCCCTCAACGAATGCCAGTGGAAACAAACCACTCTTCCTGTCAGGCTCAGTGGCTTGAGTGTCCGCACCACCACCCAAATTGCTATCCCAGCCTTCCTGTCTTCCTCCTCAGCATCAGATGACCTGGTTAAGAAAATTCTACTTGACACACTGAGTGATGTAGCGGGGATACAGGACCCCCAGTACACGGAATGCGACACGAAATGGGGTGCCATGGCAGACCCAGCACTCAGACCAGCCATGCCGAAAGCCAAGAAACAATCCAGTTGGGACAGCCCCATTGTAGACAAAGAAGCCACAGCTTTGCTGGAGGCAGCAACAACCCCCAGTGATCGTGCACGCCTCACAGCTGTGAAGGCTCCCCATGCAGGGGACTTCCTTTTGGCAGTCCCTATTTCTGCGACAGGCACACGTCTTGATCCGCAGGAGCTCCATATTGCAGTCACTCTCCACCTTGATACCCCTATCCACACTGTTCATAGGTGTATTTGCAGCGAGGCAGATGGTGACGAATATGGATTGCATAGCTTGCACTGTGGAAAATCTGGTGGTTGGCACACTAGACACAATGAAGTCAATGACATTAAAAGAAGCCTTGCCTCTGCTCAGTGTCCAGCGGAGAGAGAGCCCTGCAACCTACTGAACCGTGACTCTGTTAGCTTTGCCGACCGACCAGACGAAATCACACTGCGCCCGTGGAAGGGTGGCAGACAGATGGCATGGGACTATACTAGCGTATCCACCTAGGCAACCACATACATCAACCTCTCTGCCGGCCAAGCAGGAGCCGCGACGACACACAGAGAAAGACACAAGTCAGCCAAGTACAGGCAATTAGATCACCGGTACAACTTCGTTCCAATATGGTCTGAGACCCTAGGCCCATGGGGAGAGAGTGCAAGAACGTTTCTTAAGGATCTTGGTTCCAAGCTCATTGACAGTATAAGAGACCCTAGAGCGGTAAGTTTTCTCTTTCAGGGCCTCAGTGTCACGATCCAGAGGGGGGAATCCCCGCTGCATCCTCGGTTCCTGCCCGGCGTCGGAGGAGTTCGAGGAAATCTACAGCCTCTAGGAAGCGAACTTTTTCTTGTGTCCTCTTAATGTTAAATTTTTTGTATAAAATCAGATATGTAACTGTATAACCTTGCATAATAAAGTGTACACCATAAAAAAAAGGAGGGTGGTAGGAGAAGCGAACACTCATACGTATTCAGAGTTAAATGATAAGTTCTTCTCTGAATGCTCTGTGTTCCCTTCTCTGAGGCTGTGGGTCCCTATAATTGCACCAGTGGTGGTACCCCCTATATATATATATATATATATATATATATATATATATATATATATATATATATATATATATATATATATATATACAAACAAGCCTGAATGGTCCCCAGGACTATATGCGACTGAAAACTCACACCCCAGAAGTGACTCGAACCCATACTCCCAGGAGCAATGCAACTGGTAACTACAGGGCGCCTTAATCCGCTTGACCATCACGGCCAGACAAAGGAAGTGATAGCCGAAGCTATTTGAACCACTTCCCTGCCGGCAACTTGGATGGTAATCTTGGGCATAGCATTTCACCAAATCACCTCATTCTTTGGGGCACACGTGAGGAACACAAATGCAAACAAGCCTGAATGGTCCCCAGGACTATATGCGACTGAAAACTCACACCCCAGAAGTGACTCGAACCCATACTCCCAGGAGCAACGCAACTGGTAACTACAGGGCGCCTTAATCCGCTTGACCATCACGGTCGGACAAAGGAAGTGATAGCCGAAGCTTTTTGAACCACTTCCCCGCCGGCAACTCGGATGGTAATCTTGGGCATAGCATTTCACCAAATCACCTCATTCTTTGGGGCACACGTGAGGAACACAAATGCAAACAGGCCTGAATGGTCCCCAGGACTATATGCAACTGAAAACTCACACCCCAGAAGTGACTCGACCTCATTCAAGGTCAACGCAACTGGTAACTACAGGGCGCCTTAATCTGCTTGACCATCAAGCGATGACCTTGAATGAGGTGATTTGGTGAAATGCTATGCCCAAGATTACCATCCGAGTTGCCGGTGGGGAAGTGGTTCAAATAGCTTCGGCTATCACTTCCTTTGTCCGGCCATGATGGTCAAGCGGATTAAGGCGCCCTGTAGTTACCAGTTGCATTGCTCCTGGGAGTATGGGTTCGAGTCACTTGTGGGGTGTGAGTTTTCAGTCGCATATAGTCCTGGGGACCATTCAGACTTGTTTGCATTTGTGTTCCTCACGTGTGCCCCAAAGAATGAGGTGATTTGGTGAAATGCTATGCCCAAGATTACCATCCGAGTTGCCGGCGAGGAAGTGGTTCAAATAGCTTCGGCTATCACTTCCTTTGTCCGGCCGTGATGGTCAAGCGGATTAAGGCGCCCTGTAGTTACCAGTTGCGTTGCTCCTGGGAGTATGGGTTCGAGCCACTTCTGGAGTGTGAGTTTTCAGTCGCATATAGTCCTGGGGACCATTCAGGCTTGTTTGCATTTGTGTTCCTCACGTGTGCCCCCAAAGAATGAGGTGATTTGGTGAAATGCTATGCCCAAGATTACCATCCGAGTTGCCGGCGGGGAAGTGGTTCAAATAGCTTCGGCTATCACTTCCTTTGTCCGGCGTGATGGTCAAGTGGATTAAGGCGCTCTGTAGTTACCAGTTGCGTTGCTCCTATGAGTATGGGTTCGAGTCACTTCTGGGGTGTGAGTTTTCAGTCGCATATAGTCCTGGGGACCATTCAGGCTTGTTCGCATTTGTGTTCCTCATGTGTGCCCCAAAGAATGAGGTGATTTGGTGAAATGCTATGCCCAAGATTACCATCCGAGTTGCCGGCGGGGAAGTGGTTCAAATAGCTTCGGCTATCACTTCCTTTTGTCCGGCCGTGATGGTCAAGCGGATTAAGGTGCCCTGTAGTTACCAGTTGCGTTGCTCCTGGGAGTATGGATTCGAGTCACTTCTGGGGTGTGAGTTTTCAGTCATATATATATATATATATATATATATATATATATATATATATATATATATATATATATATATATATATATATATATATATATATATATATATATATATATATATATATATATATATATTATGTATCATTGGAGCAGAAGTGTGAAGTATAATCCAAGTGTGGCAGAACTACTGTAAAATATAATTGATGGACATTGTTTTTGTTTATATTTCCAATGCATCAAGATATGAAACTAGGAATCTAATTTGCCTTAATTCGTGGAATGATGTAGCTTTGTATCGCATTATGTATTTGTTAACAATCACCCCAAGTCTCTCCCACAATTTCTGTTTCTAAATTTTTGTAATGATAAACAGCACGATATTTTCGCATCATTAGGAATATATATTTGCCTACATGGCCTGGTGGGCCTCGTAGCCTGGTGGATAGCGCGCAGGACTCGTAATTCTGTGGCGCGGGTTCGATTCCCGCACGACGCAGAAACAAATGGGCAAAGTTTCTTTCACCCTGAATGCCCCTGTTACCTAGCAGTAAATAGGTACCTGGGAGTTAGTCAGCTGTCACGGGCTGCTTCCTGGGGGTGGAGGCCTGGTCGAGGACCGGGCCGCGGGGACACTAAAGCCCCGAAATCATCTCAAGATAACATGTAATTATATTTCAAATTTATATACAGTATCTAAATATGAGGGTTATCCAGAGCTCTCTGCCATGGGAAAATATCCACTGGGATAAATAACCGCTAAATTAATAACGGTTTATAGTTTAAATCTTATATGTGAGAAACTCTTAGTAAAATATAATTAATTAGGATTATAGATATAACTATAATTATAACTGGGTAGAATGGAGCCTATGTGAGGGAAACTATGTCGCCACTAACCAAAGTGGCCACATGAGCTACTAAAATTCCTCTTCATATTGAGTTAACAGATTCGACGGTATTGGTTAGGTTTGTCTCTCATTCAATTATTAACTACTACTGTTAAAAGTAGCAGATATGCTGAAGTACTTTTAATTAAATTATGTGGGAACATTGCTGTTAAGATAAATGACAAGCCACTAAAATACATATTAATATCAATCTGATTGTTATATTCTTTCATTTGAAGTTTTAGGAGTAATATAAATTGATTACAAAGACAAATAAGAAATCATTTGAAATCCTAGTCTTCACCATTATTGCATAAACCACATTAATCTCAGCGCCTACCCAACGGGGTAGAATTTCTACTATAAATAAATATCTTTAAAGCTAAACTCTATACTCAATATTGTGCTCCTTAGCAAATTTAATATTAATTTTGTATGTGCAGACCCCCAAGGGTGAGATATAACATTTAGCACGAGTGGTGCCGAGTACTATATAATACTATATATAGTACTATATATAGTACTATATATAGTACTATATATATACATTTGTATATAAGCTTTACTTAAAATTTAAAGTTATTTCTATTAATCATTAGTTATGTTACATTGATGTTTCACTTTTGAATGATAAGAAGCACGACTGTACCACACCAATGGTGATAAGGAGGAGCTAACCTGAGTGAATTTCCTAGCAGTTGCACTGATCTTCACTCATACTCACACATGCATCAACAATGATTTTGACCTTTAGTATAAGCAGTGCAACCCAGACAAAATGTCTATGACAAGTTCTCTGTTCTACCAATCACTTGTGAGTCACAAGAGATATGTGACCCGGCAACCCCAGAAATGTGAGCAACTTGCTCAGAGTTCATCTATGACTTCCAAATTACTTAAAAGCGACATACAGTTGGCACAAAAGAAATTACAGCATGTATCAGAAACTGCTGATAAACACATTCAAAGGCTCATTGTGGAGAAAATCAATGCAAACTGATTAGATAACTTCCTTGTCGATATGACAAGATATGAGGAGGAGGAGGAGGTCCAAGATCGTTTGGACAATTAATAAACATTTCAGAATAATTAAGTACTATGCCAACAACACAAAAGTGCTTTGTCAACAACCAGAGCAACTTCTCTTAGTAACTTTATCATTAGAAGCTAACTTACTTACCATTAAGTTACCACCTTTTGAAGATATTGATAATGGAAGCTGGGATAACTTTTGGAGGTCCTTTGACACATTGATGAATTCAAAGGATTCAGTCTCAAATTACTAAGTTTACGTATTTCAAAGTGTATTAGCAGGTGAAGCCAAGGCAGCCATTTCTAATTTAGATCTTACTGACGATAACTACGATGCTGCCATCAACGGGAGAATCTACTTTCACAATTAAATCTGTAACTAATTATTGCAATAAGTAGGTCGTCATTGCGAAACTTTATTACCAACTACAGGATCTTCCAATTGTAGGTAATACAGCTCAAGCATTACAAAGCTACGGGCTACAGGCAGAATCCATGGTTGAGGCAGTAGCTTCACAAGCTCAAGCATTAGCTTGATGTACACAATGCAGAATGGATTATAAAACTAGAGATACAGAGAAAGCTACAGAAGGAAATCCTAACATCTGTGTTTTCTAATTACACAGCAGACATTATTTCTCTCACTGAGTTTTTTGAAGGAAGTGCGGATGACTTCTTGTCATGATTAATGATTAATTCTGTTAATCGTATGAAAGCCCATAGTAAAATTAAATCATCACCAGGAAGGTCTTCGATAAATCTAAGGTAGATAGATCATTTAAGACTAAACCTCAGCAACACATTTCAAGTGGAAGCAAGGCAGCGTGGGAACTTACACTATTTCCCCAGGAAAACCTGTAGTAACTGCGGCTCCACTAAAGGAAAGTGCTACGTTGCTTGCAACCGGGTTTAAACATCGTTCCTGTAATGAAGATCATGCATAGTACCAGTGCTGTAACTATCTAGACTGTGCCAGTTGAATTAGTCATTAGCAATATTTGCAACTGTGCAAGAAGTGCCTGCAAGCCCATGACACTAGCAAGTGTAAGACCAAACTAGACACTTATCATAAGTGTAAAAATGGTCAACACCATACTGCTTTTTGTGACGGGAGGAACAAGCTCCACAATCACAAGAATCTAAAACAAAAACCTCTGCAGGTATCAAGTACTGCAAAACAGAGAGCAATGTGTGAGTTGTGTTAACTCAAACCAACACTGCAGCGTTTCTTGCAAATGGCCATGCTAACTCTAAACCATAGGAGAAAATATTTCGGGTTAGAGAGTTGTTTGGTGAAGGATCGCAGAAAAACATTGTCATTCAAGAGAATGTAAATTGAATTGAAACTTGAACCAGTTGATGCAGGTCACTTTGAAAATCTTAGGGACAAATAGGGACAATCTTAACAAATAGTGAACCTCGCTTTATATTCGTTTGGGCAAGTACTTCAGATCTGTATATGCTATCGTCGTAGAAAATAATCCATCCCATCGGACCTTCATATCCCTGGTCTGGCAGCCACGACCAGACCTTCATGTGCCTGGTCTTGCAGCCACGACCAGACCTTCATGTGCCTGGTCTTGCAGCCACGACCAGACCTTCATGTGCCTGGTCTGGCAGCCACGACCAGACCTTCATGTGCCTGGTCTTGCAGCCAAAACCAGACCTTCATGTGCCTGGTCTGGCAGCCACGACCAGACCTTCATGTGCCTGGTCTTGTAGCCACGACCAGACCTTTATTTGCCTGGTCTGGCAGCCACGACCAGACCTTCCTGTGCTTGGTCTTGCAGCCACGACCAGACCTTAATGTGCCTGGTCTGGCAGCCACGACCAGACCTTCATGTGCCTGGTCTGGCAGCCACGACCAGACCTTCATGTGCCTGGTCTTGCAGCCACGACCAGACCTTCATGTGCCTGGTCTTGCAGCCACGACCAGACCTTTATTTGCCTGGTCTGGCAGCCACGACCAGACCTTCCTGTGCCTGGTCTTGCAGCCACGACCAGACCTTCATGTGCCTGGTCTGGCAGCCACGACCAGACCTTCATGTGCCTGGTCTTGTAGCCACGACCAGACCTTTATTTGCCTGGTCTGGCAGCCACGACCAGACCTTCCTGTGCCTGGTCTTGCAGCCACGACCAGACCTTCATGTGCTTGGTCTGGCAGTCACGACCAGACCTTCATGTGCCTGGT
Source organism: Procambarus clarkii (assembly GCF_040958095.1). NCBI lineage: Eukaryota > Metazoa > Arthropoda > Malacostraca > Decapoda > Cambaridae > Procambarus > Procambarus clarkii. The sequence continues at coordinate 46,215,304 of NC_091168.1, read as the reverse complement.
CTGGCAGCCACGACCAGACCTTCATGTGCCTGGTCTTGTAGCCACGACCAGACCTTCATGTGCCTGGTCTTGCAGCCACGACCAGACCTTCATGTGTCTGGTCTTGCAGCCACGACCAGACCTTTATTTGCCTGGTCTGGCAGCCACGACCAGACCTTCATGTGCCTGGTCTTGCAGCCACGACCAGACCTTCATGTGCCTGGTCTTACAGCCACGACCAGACCTTCATGTGCCTGGTCTTGCAGCCACGACCAGACCTTCATGTGCCTGGTCTTGCAGCCACGACCAGACCACACCTTCGGCCTGCTGCTCAGCACACCTGCGGCCCACTGCCCAGCACACCTGCGGCCTGCTGCCCAGCACATCTGCGGCCCACTGCCCAGCACACCTGCGGCCTGCTGCCCAGCACACCTGCGGCCCACTGCCCAGCACACCTGCGGCCTGCTGCCCAGCACACCTGCGGCCCACTGCCCAGCACACCTGCGTGCCTGCTGCCCAGCACACCTGCGGCCCACTGCCCAGCACACCTGCGGACCAGCACACCTGCGGCCCACTGCCCAGCACTCCTACGGCCGCTGCCCAGCACACCTGTGGCATGCTGCCCAGCATACCTGCGGCCTCAGCCCAGCACACTTGTGGCCCGCCACCCAGCACACCTGCGGCCTGCTGGCCAGCACACCTGCGGCCTGCTGGCCAGCACACCTGCGGCCTACTGCTTAGCACACCTGCGGCTCGCTGCCCAGCACACCTGCGGCCTGCTGGCCAGCACACCTGCGGCCCACTGCCCAGCACACCTGCGGCTCGCTGCCCAGCACACCAGCGGTCCACTGACCAGCACACCTGCGGCCCACTGCCCAGCACTCCTTCGGCCCGCGTCCCAGCACACCTGCGGCCCACTGCCCAGCACACCTGCGGCCCACTGCCTAGCACACCTGCGGCCCACTGCCCAGCACACCTGCGGCCCAACACACCTGCAGCCCCCTGCTCAGCACACCTGCTACCCACTGCCCAGCATACCTGCAGCCCGCTGGCCAGCACACCTGTGGCCCATTGCCCAGCACACCTGCGGCTCGCTGCCCAGCAAACCTGCGGTCCACTGCCCAGCACACCTGCTGCCTGCTGCCCAGCACACCTGCGGTCTGCAGCCAAGCACACCTGCGGTCCACTGCCCAGCACACCTGCGGCCCGCTGCCCAGCAAACCTTCGGCCTGTTGCCTGCTACCCAGCACACCTGCGACCCACTTCCCAGCACACCTGCGGCCTCTGCCCAGCACACCTGCGGCCCACTGGCCAGCACACCTGCGGCCCACTTCCCAGCACACCTGAGCCCGTTGCCAAACACACTGGCGACCCGCTGCCCAGCACACCTGCAGCCCATTCCTCAGCACACCTGCAGCCCACTGCCCAGCACACCTGTTGCCCACTGCCCAGCACACCTGCGGCCCACTGCCCAGGACACCTGCGGCCTACTGCCCAGCACACCCGCAACCCACTGCCCAGCACACCTGCGGACCAGCACATCTGCAGCCCAATGCAAAGAACACCTGCGGCCCAGTGCCCAGCACACCTGCAGACCAGCACACCTGCGGCCTGCTGCCCAGCACACCTGCAGACCAGCACACCTGCGGCCTGCTGCCCAGCACACCTGCGGCCCACTACCCAGCACATCTGCAACCCACTGCCCAGCATACCTGCGGCCTTTGCCCAGCACACCTGCTGACCAGCACACCTGCGGCCACAGCCCAGCACACCTGCGGCCTGCTGCCAAGCACAACGGCGGCCCACTGCCCAGCACACCTGCGGCCCAGCACACCTGCGGCCCAACACACCTGCGGCACACTGCTCAGCACACCTGCGGCCCACTGCCCAGCATACCTGCAGCCCACTGGCCAGCACACCTGTGGCCCATTGCCCAGCATACCTGCGGCCTTTGCCCAGCACACCTGCTGACCAGCACACCTGCGGCCACAGCCCAGCACACCTGCGGCCTGCTGCCAAGCACAACGGCGGCCCACTGCCCAGCACACCTGCGGCCCAGCACACCTGCGGCCCAACACACCTGCGGCACACTGCTCAGCACACCTGCGGCCCACTGCCCAGCATACCTGCAGCCCACTGGCCAGCACACCTGTGGCCCATTGCCCAGCACACCTGCGGCTCGCTGCCCAGCACACCTGCGGTCCAATGCCCAGCACACCTGCTGCCTGCTGCCCAGCACACCTGCGGTCTGCTGCCCAGCACACCTGCGGCCCACTGCCCAACACACCTGCGGCCTGCTGCCCAGCACACCTACGGCCCACTGCCCAGCACACCTGCGGCCTACTGCCCAGCACACCTGCGGCCCACTGCCCAGCACACCTGCGGCCCACTGCCCAGCACACCTACGGCCCACTGCCCAGCACACCTGCGGCCTACTGCCCAGCACACCCGCAGCCCACTGCCCAGCACACCCGCAGCCCACTGCCCAGCACACCTGCGGACCAGCACATCTGGTGCCCAATGCCCAGCAAACCTGCAGCCCATTCCTCAGCACACCTGCAGCCCACTGCCCAGCACACCTGCGGCCCACTGCCCAGCACACCTACGGCCCACTGCCCAGCACACCTGCGGCCTACTGCCCAGCACACCCGCAGCCCACTGCCCAGCACACCTGCGGACCAGCACATCTGGTGCCCAATGCCCAGCAAACCTGCGGCCCAGTGCCCAGCACACCTACGGCCCACTGCCCAGCACACCTGCGGCCCACTGCCCAGCACACCTACGGCCCACTGCCCAGCACACCTGCGGCCTACTGCCCAGCACACCCGCAGCCCACTGCCCAACACACCTGCGCACCAGCACACCTGCGGCCCAATGCCCAGCACACCTGCGCACCAGCACACCTGCGGCCCAATGCCCAGCACACCTGCGGCCTGCTGCCCAGCACACCTGCGGCCCACTACCCAGCACATCTGCGACCCACTGCCCAGCATACCTGCGGCCTTTGCCCAGCACACCTGCAGACCAGCACACCTGCGGCCTCTGCCCAGCACACCTGCGGCGCACTACCTAGCACACCTGCGGCCCAATGCCAAGCACGCCTGCGGCCCGCTGCCTACCACACCTGCGGCCAACTGCTTAGCACACCTGCGGCCTCTGCCCAGCACACCTGCGGCCCACTGCCCTGCATACCTACGGCCTTTGCCCAGCACACCTGCAGACCAGCACACCTGCGGCCCAATGCCAAGCACGCCTGCGGCCCGCTGCCTACCACACCTGCGGCCAACTGCTCAGCATACCTGCGGTCTGCTGCTCAGCACACCTGCGGCCCACTGCCCTGCATACCTACGGCCTTTGCCCAGCACACCTGCAGACCAGCACACCTGCGGCCTCTGCCCAGCACACCTGCGGCGCACTACCTAGCACACCTGCGGCCCAATGCCAAGCACGCCTGCGGCCCGCTGCCTACCACACCTGCGGCCCACTGCCCAGCGCACCTACGACCGCTGCCCAGCTCACCTGTGGCCCACTGCCCAGCACACCTGCGGTCTTCTGCCTAGCACACCTGCGGTCCACTGCCTAGCACACCTGCGGCCTGCTGCTCAGCACACCTGTGGTCTGCTGCCCAGCACACCTGCGGCCCACTGCCCAGCACACGCGCAGCCCACTGCCCAGCACACCTGCGGCCCAATGCCCAGCACACCTGCGGCCCACTGCCCAGCACACCTGCAGTCTTTGCCCAGCACACCAGCTGACCAGCACACCTGAGGCCAATGCCCAGCACACCTTCGGCCCACTGCCCAGCACACTTGAGGCCAATGCCCAGCACACCTACGGCCCACTGCCCAGCACACCTGAGGCCAATGCCCAGCACACCTGCGGACCAGCACCACTGCGGCCCAATGCCCAGCACACCTGCGGCCCATTGCTCAGCATACCTGCAGCCTTTGCCCAGCACACTTGCTGACCAGCACACCTGCGGCCAATGACCAGCACACCTGCGGCCCACTGCCCAGCACACCTGCGGTTTCTGCCCAGCACACCTGCGGCCTGCTGCCCAGCACACCTGCGGGCCACTGCCCAGCACACCTGCGGACCAGCACCACTGCGGCCCAATTCCCAGCACACCTGCGGCGTACTGCCCAGCACACCTGTGGACAAGCACACCTGCAGCTCAATGCCCAGCACACCTTCGGCCCGCTGCCCAGCACACCTGCGGCCCACTGCCTAGCATACCTGCGGCCCATTGCTCAGCATACCTGCGACCTTTGCCTAGCACACCTGCAGACCAGCTCACCTTCGGCCCACTGCCCAGCACACCTTCGGCCTGCTGCTCAGCATACCTGCGGCCTCTGCCCAGCACACCTGCGGCCTGCGGCCCAGCACATCTGCGGCCCGTTTCGCAGCACACCTGCGGCTCACTGCCTAGCACACCTGCGGCCTACTGCCCAGCATACCTGCGGCCTCTGTCCAGCCCACCTACGGCCTGCTGCCCAGCACACCTGCGGCCCACTACCCAGCACACCTGCGGCCCACTGCCCAGCACACCTGCGGCTCGCTGCCCAGCACACCTACGGCCTGCTGCCCAGCGCACCTGCGGCCCGCTGCCCAGCACACCTGCGGCCCGCTTCCCAGCACACCTGCGGCCTGCTGCCCAGCACACCTGCAGCCCGCACAAAGGATACTGTAATTTGGTAATTTAACGGCCAAAATTGCATTTTGTATAATTTAAACTCTCACCTTTTAATAAATTTCTAAAACACAAAAGAAACACAAATGCAGCTGTGAGGCAAGCCGGTTTAGACAAATAGACACGACGTGTACAGCTAAACTGGCCTATATTTCGTTTGAGTTTTTTAATCGGTGAGTTTATATATAATTGATTTTTTTTCAGATTCCACATCACCTTTAAAATGGCTAGTGATCCTCCAGCTAAGAAAAAAACGAAACTGAACGAAGAAGGGCGAGTTTTTTTAATGTTTTTGCAAAGGGCGAAAGATTAAACAATGCTTAGCTCACAAGTGGCATACTCAAAGCATTTAACAAGAAACACGAATATGAAAAAAACATAGGATTGGCTTATTTACAAAAGAAGAAATTAAGAGATACCTATCAATGCTTACCAATATAATACGAAGAGCCAAAGCTTCCTTTTCTGAGAATATATTTAAAGAAACAAAAGAAAATATGAAAAGTATATGGAAAGCCATCTCTAATATCCTAGGATCTAAACAACAATCACATAACAAGCATATAAAACTCTCCAAAGTTGGTTATACACTTGCAACAGACAAAAGCAAGTCCTCTACGGTCTCACCGTAGCCCATGCTACTTGGAGAATTTTGTTTCGAGTAGCTGAATCTAAAACAACAACAACAACTGCAACAGACTTAGATATTGCAACGGAATTCAATGGCTTCTTTTCATCAATTGGTGGTAACCTTGCCAGAAAAATCCCAGAGACCCAGACACATGCTACTACATATCTCACAGGCAGCTACTGTCGGAAAATCCGACACCATTTAATAATATCATACAGACAGATAATATTGCTGTATTGTATAAACAAGTTAACCCATAGAAAATGTAAATTGTAGTGGAATTACCGTCTATAGAAAACGGAATATCATTACCACATACTATTATAAATTCACCACCTATTATGGTGGGAATTATTCTTAAATACATCAGTCTTTGGACTTTACCATCATAAAAACATCTCATATAAATTAACTTAATTATCAATATTAAAATAGAGTAAATGTGACCCTTCTATAACTTTCTGTCATCTGGACAATGTAGGCCAGTAGCGTCAGGGAGGAGGGAGTGGTCAGCCATTGTTATTGTTTAAGACCAGAGGCACGGGAGCAAATTCGGCTCCTGTTAATTTTACTTGGACGAAGTGTTATGGAAACCAAAGATGTACCATCATCAACACGCTGACAACAAATTCAAGTTAAGTGTTCTGCCGAAACCCATTTATCTTTCATTTATGGCCATTAATGTCAGTGGATATTGGGTGTGCCAGTTAGAGCACGAGATCGCCTCATACTAAAGGTAATTAAGCCCAGGTCTATATGGTTCCATGTACAGTGTTTTCTCTGATATAGCTGTCATATATTAGGATTCTGGCTTCATAGCTAGCGCCCTTTTGACAGGTCAAGACGAGGAAGCATGCTTTGTGCATCAGTTACCAGGGTGTTGGAAGCTACCTCACACGAGGAAAATGTGGTGTCTACATCCTGGTTATACCTGGTGGACTTAGGCCTGCTGTACAATAAGATAAGGAACCTCTTCAATGTATGTAGTCTATTACTGTAGTTTGATTGGCTGCATATATATAAATTTAATAAACCCCCCTAATGTGTAGAGGATCGATTTGTAAGATTATGAGATTATTGCAGAAATACAGTCCACTTAACATCACACAAATTGCTATCGAAGTATACAAATTAATGTAAATATAAAATCTATATAAATTCATATAAATTAAATATATATAAATCTCACAGGTCGGTTCCCACATTATTTGGACCTTCAGAACCGGATTATTTGGTCCTTTGAACCCACATTTGGTCATCTTAGTACCGGATGAACCAGTTAACCAGTGGATTCATTAAATAACTAGTGCAGTGTGATTTATACAAAGCCAGCAGTCAAAGACGGCGGCGTTGCCTCCTGCGAGCTCACGAGCCCCCACAATTCAGTTCAGCCTTATCAGCGGTTTCATGCACACCCACAGATTTGGTGGCGTGTTATTCTGTGAGATGACAGCGCTAATATTGAAGCCAGCCAAATTAGTGACTGTGTCTTCGAGATTGTTCACGGATTTCGTGGTGTTAAATTTCGCGAGAGATTATCTACGAATTTTGTGGACTTTATTTCGCGAGGTCACTAATAATATTTAATACTTCTTGATAATATTAGAAGTTTTATAGAGGCAATTAAGAGGCTATTATCAATAATTGTGTATATTATTTCTCCAAAATAGAGAATTATTTAATATATATTGCACTAGTGATCACAGTATAATATTTACTAATTGCCAACCCACAACAGGGTAGGATATTACCAATGACTAGTTGAACTATTATTGTTCATACTAGTCCCATTATTACCATAGTCAGTTGTACTATATTGAACAACCTAGCACCATTAATGAATGGTATAGACCCTATTTTGGGTGTAATTTTTATCAACTCGAGTTGAGTTGTATATATAATAATTTACTTATGATCATTACACCTTTGAGTAATTAATTAGTGTCTATTCCATCCTAGGGTGATATAGAAGAGCTAACCTAAAGGTACTTCCATGACACTGGTTTATCACTCAAATCATTAGTGTGTATGATTGTATATATATATAATGTGTATTAATTTTAAGTGCTAACCTCTAGTAGAGGTAGGATTATTGCCTAGCGAGTGCAGAAATTTACCCTAGGCTACCATTAGTGCTTGTTCAGTATTATGAGCGACCCAAGTACAAGTCCCACAAGGCTTTACCAACTAGCCAATATGGATAATGCAGGGAAAATGAAAAGAACCCTTGCAGGTCTTAAAGGCCACTTAACAAGACAGATCAAGAAATGTGAAGATTTGTCACAACAATCTCCAGTTGATTATGCTGACCTGGAAAGCTATTATCAAGCAGCTGCAGGTAAATTTGAGCAAATCAAATGCCAAATAGCAACATATGTGGCTGAACTTGCCAACACCAATTTATCAGAAACAGAAATAGACGACATTATGGTTGATCTAGCGAATTATGAAGATCACACTCAGGCCACGTTACAGCCTTACGTCAAATTAATTGCCCAGAACAAGGCAACAACAACAGCAACAACAACAACAGTTGCATCTAATACGAGTCAAGCAGAAGCTCGACTCCCTCCAATTAATTTACCCACTTTCTCAGGAAAAGATGAGGAAGATTGGGACGATTTTTGGAACAAATTCGTTGACCTTGTAGACTCAAAACAATCTTTACCAGAGAGTAGTAAATTCTCTTATTTGCATGGCCAATTATCAGGTGAGGCTAAAACAGTAGTATCCCATCTGAGATTAACTAACGACGGCTATGATCTGGCAGTAAAACTCCTCAAGGATAATTATGCTGATCCAGAAGTAAGAACATCACATTTAGTTCATGAGCTGTTGCATTTACCCCCACCGGAGGCTTCAGCTGATTCACTCCAAGTCTTCAAGCTGGAGGTAGAATCATTGATCAATGCCCTCAGCCTGACAGCAGATACAAACGGGGCTGAGTGGGTCTTGAAAATAATTGTCCAGGAGAAAATACCTAGGGACATATTGAGACAAATGAGTGCTCATTACAATAAAAGCATCTTATCCATGAATGAATTATCTGAAGGTTTAAAGTCAGTAGTTCATCAATTACGAACAAATGACAAATTAAAACCACCAAGTAAACCCTCAGAAATCAATAATAGTAAACCACAGAGTACCAAAGGTACTCCAAATCAATCTAGACAATATAATTCATCACCAAAGTGGAACAGTGGCAGTGTGGGCGTATATGCAGTGGGACCCTCCAAGCCTATAGTTACTGTGTCACCCAAGAACGTGACACCAAAGGGTACTAGAAGCTATGGAACATGTTTGTTCTGCGATGAGAAACATTCAATGTACCACTGCTCTAATTTTCCTGATAGTGACGCCCGTGTTGAGCGACTCAAAGATTTGCAACATTGTACGAGGTGCCTCAGGAAACATAACATCAAGGACTGTGAGACCCAATTACACACCTGTAATAGTTGTAACAAAGGTCAGCACCATGCAGCATTGTGCAGAGACACCAAAACAACGTCTCCAAGACCCAAGGTGGAAGATAGCATTCCCACCACAGTACAGTACTGCAAGGTGCAACAAACGAAGAGTGTCCAATCGGCATAGTCTAAAGGTAATACGACTTTGCCTACTGCCCAAATTACCATCCTGAATAAGAGGGCCAAGGTCCATACCCGTGGGTTGTTTGACCAAGGATCCCAGAGAACATATGTCACTAAAAAGTTGGCAGATGAACTACAATTAAGGCCTGTAGCCCAGATGTCATTCAATATCTCAGGGTTTGTAACAGATGCAGGACCTCAAGTCTACCAGGTGGTACAACCATCAGTACGTTTAGGCAGGTACGTCTGTCGAGTACAAGCCATTGTGGTGGACAAAATACCAGTAGACATACAAGTTCAAGGTCTGAGAGCAACAGCCAAATTCCTGAGAAATAGAGGAATATAATTGGCAGATAATATTAAGTCTGATCACCTCACCGACTTCGGTCTCCTTGTTGGGACAGATTATTGCCATCGATTCATCGGTAGCCCTACTAAATATCAGGGTATAACCATGTTAAACTCTGCAGGAGGTAAATTACTCTCAGGCCCAGTATCAAGCCTGGGGAGACCTATGACTGCAGATAAACAAAACCAATAGAAATCTAAATTTGTCATCTGATTATATTTCTCCAGTAGCATTATACTAAGGAGATTACAGCTGACTATACCAACAGAGGTTGATGTTAGTATCATCATTTAAAGCTGAAGATGATTTTATGAGGCCTCAGTGGCAAATCAGTGAACAGTAGCCTAAAACAGCTACAAGTCACTGCGACCAATGTCACTGAACCCACTGCAGTCTCAGAACCATACTTTACTTTAATGTTGAGCTATTCAATCTTCTGAATCAATTAACTAAATTAAACCCCAATAAATCTGATGACTGATTTGATATATTTATTATTTAATCAAGATGTATTCCATGGGCCTGTGTTTATATATCAGTGACTAGTTACCTGAACAAGCTTCAAGTTATATCTAATGTCACTGATCTCACTGCAGTCCCTGAATCATACTTGACTGTAGTACTTGATCACATCCAGTCTTCTGGGTTAAATAATATGTAATTAGGCTTGAATATTAGCCTTTCAAGAGTTGACAGGGAAATGAAATCGCATTAGACTTCTAACCCCTGCAACTCTAGTACGGGACATCCGTCCTGTACGAACAGACACACAAATGTGTGATTACTAACTACTAACATCAAATTAATCTAATAATTCGTAGGAGGAGTATCGGTGTTCGTCTGTTCTAAAGAGGACTTCAACCAGTGAGCAGCCCCCTGGGGAATTATGTCGGAAAATCCGACACCATTTAATAATATCATACAGACAGATAATATTGCTGTATTGTATAAACAAGTTAACCCATAGAAAATGTAAATTCTAGTGGAATTACCATCTATAGAAAACGGAATATCATTACCACATACTATTATAAATTCACCACCTATTATGGTGGGAATTATTCTTAAATACATTAGTCTTTGGACTTTACCATCATAAAAACATCTCATATAAATTAACTTAATTATCAATATTAAAATAGAGTAAATGTGACCCTTCTATCACTTTCTGTCATCTGGACAATGTAGGCCAGTAGCGTCAGGGAGGAGGGAGTGGTCAGCCATTGTTATTGTTTAAGACCAGAGGCACGGGAGCAAATTCGGCTCCTGTTAATTTTACTTGGACGAAGTGTTATTGAAACCAAAGGTGTACCATCATCAACACGCTGTCAACAAATTCAAGTTAAGTGTTCTGCCGAAACCCATTTATCTTTCATTTATGGCCACTAATGTCAGTGGATGTAGGGTGAACCGGTTAGAGCACGAGATCGCCTCATACTAAAGGTAATTAAGGCCAGGTCTATATGGTTCCATGTGCAGTGTTTTCTCTGATATAGCTGTCATATATTTGGATTTTGGCTTCATAGCTAGCGCCCTTTTGGCAGGTCAAGACGAGGAAGCATGCTTTGTGCATCAGTTACCAGGGTGTTGGAAGCTACCTCACACGAGGAAAATGTGGTGTCTACATCCTGGTTATACCTGGCACGGGAGCAAATTCGGCTCCTGTTAATTTTACTTGGACGAAGTGTTATTGAAACCAAAGGTGTACCATCATCAACACGCTGTCAACAAATTCAAGTTAAGTGTTCTGCCGAAACCCATTTATCTTTCATTTATGGCCACTAATGTCAGTGGATGTAGGGTGATCGGTTAGAGCACAAGATCGCCTCATACTAAAGGTAATTAAGGCCAGGTCTATATGGTTCCATGTGCAGTGTTTTCTCTGATATAGCTGTCATATATTTGGATTTTGGCTTCATAGCTAGCGCCCTTTTGGCAGGTCAAGACGAGGAAGCATGCTTTGTGCATCAGTTACCAGGGTGTTGGAAGCTACCTCACACGAGGAAAATGTGGTGTCTACATCCTGGTTATACCTGGTGGACTAAAGCCTGCTGTACAATAAGATAAGGAACCTCTTCAATGTATGTAGTCTATTACTGTAGTTTGATTGGCTGCATATATATAAATTTAATAAACCCCCCTAATGTGTAGAGGATCGATTTGTGAGATTATGAGATTATTGCAGAAATACAGTCCACTTAACATCATACAAATTGCTATCGAAGTATACAAATTAATGTAAATATAAAATCTATATAAATTCATATAAATTAAATATATATAAATCTCACAGGTCGGTTCCCACAGCTACCCTAACTCTCTACTCCTTTTTCCAGTCAGCCCGACAGACATTATATCCATAATTTAATCACTTAAAACCAAAGCTGTGAACAGTAATGGTATATCATAATACCATCTATGATACATATGTATGAGTGCTGCCCCTACCCTACCCATCTTGAGGTTATCTTGAGATGATTTCGGGGCTTTTAGTGTCCCCGGGGCCCGGTCCTCGACCAGGCCTCCACCCCCAGGAAGCAGCCCGTGACAGCTGACTAACTCTCAGGTACCTATTTACTGCTAGGTAACAGGGGCATTCAGGGTGAAAGAAACTTTGCCCATTTGCTTCTGCCTCGTGCGGGAATCGAACCCGCGCCACAGAATTACGAGTCCTGCGCGCTATCCATCAGGCTACGAGGCCCCCCCTACCGATAGCTCTGCTATTCAATAAATCTCTAGTGTCCTTCTTTTCCTGATATCCTTTAAAAAGCAAGAGTGACACAGTTCATAAAGGAGGAGAGACAGCTGACATAAACAATAACAGACTAATCTCAAATCTACCTAACTTTACAAAATATTTGAAACAATTATTTTACAAACAACTTTATTCCAACTTTGTAAAACTCAACATATTAAGTCCCTGCCAGTTTGGCCTCCGTTCCCAAAAGAGTACCAATGATGCCTCTATTAGTCTGCTTAATATGATCTACATAGCCCTTAACAAAAATGAGTTCCCAATTGGCCTCTTCGTTGACCTGAGAAAGGTCTTTGATACTGTAAACCATAACTACCTCTTACTTAATCTTCATCATTATGATATCCGAGGCCTTGCTTTCGGCTACATTCGTTTTTATCTCTGTGACGGACACTACTATGTTGCCATCAATAGCATAACCTCCCCCGACCTCACTCATTCTACCATTGACAGTGGGGGTGCCACAGGGCAGCGTCTTGGGACCTCTCCTATTTCTTATATAGATCAATGATTTGCCAAATGTTTCTAACATTCTTAAACCAATACTATTTGCTAACGATACTACCTTCATCTATTTTGACCCCAACACAAACACTCAACAATTTTGTCAACGATGAATTAAAAAAAACACTCACGGATGTCAACCAACTGACTCTCACTTAACATAGAATAGGCCTACTACATTTTATTTGGTAGTAAATCATCAAATCAGATTCATCTTCAGATAGACAATGTTAACATTACCAATATAAATGAGGGAAAGTTCCATGACCAATACATAGACAAGAGACTGAACTTCAGCACCCACATACAACACATAAAAAAAAATCTCAAAAACTGTTGGTATTCTTTCTAAAATCAAATATTATGTTCCCCACTCTGCTCTCCTCTCATTATACTATGCGCTAATATATCCCTATCTAACATACGGTATCTGTGTATGTGGTTCAACCACTGAAAATTACCCCAAGCCTATCATCACTTGCCAAAAATCTGCCATTAGAACTATAATAAACTCTGTCTTCAGAAAACACACAGCCCCTCTGTTTAAATCCCTTAACATACTAAACATGCACTCACTCTACACATTCTCATGTGATATCTACATGTACAAAACCTTGTTCCTAAATGCTAATTTTGATCTGAAACTTTTCCTTGATAGGTGTAATGGAACCCATGAGCACCACACCAGAAATAAATATCTCTTTGATATCCCCAGAGTTAGACTAAATCTGTGCAAACACTCCATGCAAATAAAAGGGCCCAATCATTCTGAACTCACTTCCTAATGAATTAAAAAATTGGACCAACCCATGCCCTGTTCAAAAGTAAAACCAAAAAGTACCTAATTTTATCCTCATAGTTTCCTACCTTGTGCTTCAAACTCACACTGTATCTTGTACTACCCACTTCTGCAATATTTGTACTTAAGATTAATTAAGTACCTAATCTTTACCAGTCTAATCATCTCTGTCAATTTATATTTTTGATATAAAACCTTGTTACAATGTACCTTTTCATCTTACCTGATATGTTAGATAAAGGACCTGCTCGAGAGGCTATGCGTGTTAATTGCTTTGAAAGAATGATATTAAAAATATCACTCAATGTAATCTCACCAACCCATTGTACCTTCTCGTTAATTAATTAATTAAATAATTAATTAATTTATTAAGAAAATTTATCAGTGTTTCAAGAAAAATGGGAATAACAGTATTTTTGCACAATGGTAAATGGAAAAATACCTTGTTCTATTTGCAACAATAGTACAACTGTTGAGTACTTCTTCAAAAGCCAAAAGCCTTTTGAGCCACGTCAAAAGAGTACAACTTGAAAAGATATTATGAAACGAATCATCGATTTTACGATAAATATGAAGGCCCAATGCGTGTCTAAAGACTGAAGGAACTGAAGGCTAACTCGAGACAATAGCAGACCTGTCTTACGAAAATTGAGAAAGGGAATATCGCTTCCGTTACTGCAAGCTATGAACTCAGCCCAATGATCATCATGATTGGGAAATCATACCGTGAAAAAGATGCCTTATAAACCAATGCCTTGTAAAAACGGCTCAAATTTTGTGTCCAGAGAAAGCACACTTATTCAAAGATATTTCATTAACCAGGAACACTGTTGCTGAACGGATTGAAGAAATGTCAGGGGATAACAACAGTTGAAGGCCGCATCATCAAGATTTGAACATTTTTCTATTGCTATACCGTTGACATCACTGGAATATCACAGCGTGTGGTCTTCATCAGGGCCAGTGACAATGAATTTAATATTTATGAAGAACTGCTTGAACTGATCCCTGTGCATGACACTATAACATGCCAGGACATCTTTGAGAAAGGCGAGCAGGTTATGCATGACTATGCTTTGGGTTTGAGTAAACTTGCATGCTTATCTACCGACGATGTTGTGAATATGGATGGCAGACATAATGGTGTTGCTACCAAGTTACGAACAAAAAATAAAACTAGCATCCAGATTCATCATTAGCACATTTTCACTACATTATTCATCAGCAAAATTTGTGTTCAAAGATTTTAAAATTGGATGACGTGATGAGTTTGGTCACAAAGACAGTGAACTATATCAGAGGCCGTGCTCTCATCCACCCCCAATTGATCTCATCCATTCAGAGCTGAAAAAACCCTGCCAATACTGAGTCTATACTTAGCTTTACTAAGTATGACAGTCACCTGGAATTGTTGTCAAAGGAATTTCAGGAAATATTCTGTGATTTCTCATCTTTTTAACATCACTTTGCATTGTTCTCAGCACCATTCACCTTTGATGTTGCCAAGTCAGAAAAAAGCCTGCAGATTAGAAATGCAGTCGGATTCTACACTCTGAGCAAAGTATCTTAAAGTGGGAATACCTAGTTTCTTTTCATACTTTCCTGAAATATTTAAAAGCTTCAGAGAGTTGTCCACAAGGATAATGATAATGTTCGGTTCTACCTATTTGTGTGAACATTCACTTTCCGTCATGAAATCAGCACAAACTTCTCAGAGAACAAAGCTGACTGATTAACACTTGTTATTTCTGATCAACGTGAGAATTACACAGACATTTCAGCCAGACATAGAAAAAATTGTCATTTAAAAGAGGTGTCAAGCCTCAGGACAAAACATTATAAATGATTGAATAGTCATAAATAAATATTCATTTTGAACTGTTGTCATTTTTGTACAATGCATTTGCTGCAGTTGCATAGAAGTCTATGTTGCCATTTAAAATTGATTTGTTTTCGTTTGTTAAACACTTCATGACTTTGCATTCATGAATGTGACTAGCCGCTAAACCATTTGTATGCACATTGTATGTTTCTAAATTTAAGTTATACAAATATTCTGCGATAATTTTTATTAAATGACTTCGATTAATTGTGGTGTGTGGTCCTCATGACAACACAAATGTGACCCATATGGCCCTCGGGGGACCCTCAGTTTGACATGCCTGGTCTAAACTACCCTCTTCAAGGATGGTGTTTAACTTCCATCCATATATAAAAGTGGTGAGAAGCTTCTCTTACTATGCTGCAAATTAGACACAAGCACTTACCTCATGGTCATTCAATGAAACGGTGCACCTTGATGAAATCCTCGGTAAATCCGATACGTATGATTTCGCTTACCATATGTTCTTTTATTCTTGTATTGATATTTTGAATTATCTTTAGCACCTTCCGAGTATCCCACGACGCTGATGGAGCTGCGTAAGCTTCCCTGCTTGGTGCATTTTTTGGTAATTACTTACTTACCCATAGTAAATATCCTGGCTTAGATATAAAGATATCAAACAATTCTAACAGTCCTCACCAAAATTATCCCTGGCCTCTAGGTTGGCCTTTTCCTTCACCAGCGCTTCCACCACCTGGTGATGGCCATTCTGGGCGGCAAAGATTAGAGGTGTATTATTGGAATTCTTGTTGCCATCCACTGGGAGTCCCGCCTTCACCAAGAGAGGCACCAGGTCAGCATGACCCAGATAGGCTGCCCGAGTCAGCAAGCAGGTTTGCTTCCCGTCGGTCTCTCTCCACGTAGAGACGCTTGTATCCGCACCTTGCATAAGGGCAACCCTTACCTGCTCTTTGTCACCATGTTCAACTGCAGTCACCAGGTCCTGTGAAATGACTGTAGTTAATGTGCTGCGGGAGATGAGATGGAGGGGGAGGCGTGAGGAAAGGAGGGAAAGCGTGAGGGTAGGAGGGGGAGGCGTGAGGGAAGGAGGGGAAGCGTGAGGGAAGGAGGGGGGGAGGCGTGAGGGAAGGAGGGGGAAGAGATAGAGCACATGAAGGAAGTGTGTCGATCACTTAAGCGGGAGAGCTTCCACGGAACAAAGAAGCCTCTTAAAACAAGGTTACCAATGGAGGTCAAAGTCTGTGTAACGCAGCACCATAGAGCACTATTGATCCATCAATCTTAACCCGTTGACCATTGGAAACTATTGACAATGAAACCGTCCTTCATACATGACGTCACTCGAATAGCTTGAAACCTGACCCTGGATTACCTTGTATTTATAATGTGTTTAACATCTATAGCAGAAGAACAAGAGTTTACTATTCTATATATAGAATTTATGATGAAAAGAATAATCTAAAATTTATTATCATGGAGATAAAGAACCGTATCTGAAAATATGATGCTAAATATGAATGAATAATAATGTCAGAATTCATCTAAAATAAATATATCAAGCTCCATAAGAAAATATAAAACTGTAGGAGGCTTAACAGTCCAGCAGCCAGCCAGCCAACCAATCACCGACTCAGCCTTCGCCACTACCTCTCTTCAATCAATCATCGACCTAGGCTTCGCCACGACAGTTGCCGGTTCATACTTCTGAACATATCTATGCGTGGGCATCCCTTGCCAATAATATTGCTGGCTCTAACTACAGGGAATTCGTGAGAATTCTTAACGTACTCTTCACAGCAAACGGACTGCAACCCTTTACTGTACCAGAGGAAGTCTTCACCAACTCTACTCCAGGTAATTCAATATCACCTAACTATGACACTGTGAACGCAATGGCACTTGCAGATCTCCTGACCTCGGTTACCACAGCTGTCCACAACCATCGAGCCACCAGTACCTCTCTCCACTGTCATTCCATTGTCTGAGAACGCATCTTCAGCTTCAACTGAATCAACTGCTTCATCTCCTGAGGAGGATTCTGAGGAGGCTTCTGCAGCTCTCTACAAACCAGACGACGCTCTCCCCACACCAGACGACGCTTCTTCTGTACCAGTAGCCCCTCTGGAGTCTCCATCTTTTCCTGGAGAGGCTACAACTTTCTCAGCTCCAGACGACGATCCTGACAGACCTTGGGTACGCCGCTTCATACACAACCGTATCGATGCTTCCCCTGAGGAGAAACGTGCCAACACTCTGTCCTGGAACCAGGAGCATAAGGAAGATCTAAAGGAGGGCAAGAAGTGGTACCTTGCTGCGGCCAAAATCCGTTACCTTGCCGACATGACCCCTAATACACCCTGACCTGATTGAACCCGCATTCTTTGTTAAGTATCCAAAAATCTCTACCTGGAGGCAGCAGACAATGGATGCACTCAAGAAAACTGAGCCGTCGCCTCAACAGAGCCACCCCACATCTATTCAACCTACACGAAACACCACCTCAGCTACGGATTTGTCAGATGAAGATGTCTCAGTTGGAACACCATCCCCTCCTCCCCAGGACAATGAAGAAGAAGTAATAATATTAAGAACGAAACAAAGAAGAAGACTAAAGAACGAAGACCAAAGAAGAAGAATGATGAACTAAGAATAAAGAAAAACTAGCATAACCCACCCACTACTGATTACTTTCAACTACCATCAACTGCCAGCCGCTTGCGAGCCTTGTCCTGAGTCAGAGAGCATCCTAGGAATTCCACCGTACCACCAACCCACAGCGTCAGCTGCAATTCATACCCAAGGTGGTTGGGCCACCGATCTCTCTTCTCCCCTCTTCGACTTGTTTCCAGTTCCTAGCTCAAGATTTCTGCATCCTCGCCCCTGTCTTCCATCCCCTGCTTACCTGCTCTAGGGTCCTTGGAAAGTGGAAAGGCTTATCAATGAGATTATGGGCTCACAATAGCCTGTGCTACACGCAAGTTTTACTCCGGAGTAGCTGAATCTAAAACAACAGAACAACTGTAGGAGGTTTGACAGTCAACGTGAGTGAGTTCCATGACTTTGGCTTTTAAATTTATTTGTGTTAATTTTCCACAATCTACAAATATCTTTATTCATCTCTTTCCCTCCTCATTCTGTGTCCCTCTGTTCTGTTTTTTCTGTTTCCTTCCGTCCCATCCATTCTGGCCGAGCCACTTTGACTGGACGGTAGAGTTCAATTCAACACAGTTCAATTCCAACACAATGTCACACAAAATATCTCAATAAAAAATAAAATAAATCAAAATATACGAAAATAAAATTTATAATGCAATCGGAAACATTGAAATGGAATTCATGACACATTTAGTATAGCGTGTATGTTGCTATTATGTGCAACAGATGGAGCTGTTTTTCAAAAACGCATGTTTTTATCTGTCAGAAGGGTGGCATCTATATAATAGGTATATAAAAGAACGCACCTATTCGAATGCAACGTTGTGTCAAAATTTCAAAGTAATCGGTGAACAACTTTCGGAGATTACAGCGTGTGTTGCTCTTACGTCCAACAGATGGCGCTTTTTTTTTGTTTAAAAAGCATGATTTTTCCTGTCACAGGTGAGGCATGTATATAGTAGATAAATAAAAAGACGCGCCTATTCGAATGCAACGTTGTGTCAAAATTTGAAAGCAATCGGTAGAGAGGTTTCGAAGATTTCCCTCACATGAAAAACACAGCTTTTCATAGGAAGCATGTTTTTTTTTACCGTCACAGACGTAACATCTATATAGTATGTATATAAAAACCTGCTCGGATGCGAATGGAACATTGTGTGAAAATTTCAAAGCAATCAGTAAAGAACTTTAGGAGATTAGCGTTTTTGAACAAACGAACATTCCGATTTATATATATATATATATATATATATATATATATATATATATATATATATATATATATATATATATATATATATATATGTCGTACCTAGTAGCCATAACTCACTTCTCAGCCTACTATGCAAGGCCAAATTTGCCTAGTAAGCCTAGTTTTCATGAATTAATATATTTTCTCATTTTTTTTTCTTATGAAATGATAAATCTACCCTTTTCATTATTTATGAGGTCAATTTTTTTTATTGGAGTTAAAATTAACGTAGATATATGACCGAACCTAACCAACCCTACCTAACCTAACCTAACCTATCTTTATACGCTAGGTTAGGTTAGGTTGCCGAAAAAGTTAGGTTAGGTTAGGTAGGTTAGGTAGTCTAAAAACAATTAATTCATGAAAACTTGGCTTATTAGGCAAATCGGGCCTTGCATAGTAGGCTGAGAAGTGCGTACTGGCTACTAGGTACGACATATATATATATATATATATATATATATATATATATATATATATATATATATATATATATATATATATATATATATATATATGTATATATATATATATATATATATATATATATATAAATATATACATATATATATGTATATATATATATATATATATATATATATATATATATATATATATATATATATATATATATATATATATATATATATATATATATATATATATATCAACCCGTTCTCACACAAGACAGCACATATATGACTTAATGCTTAAAGTCAATATGTTGAATATGAATTAGTAAATATGTGATATATTCCCAGTTACTTTTTTTCCAAAGCCCAAACTCTTCCTCCCGTACCAACTTACGTCTCACAGTACCCGTCCGTCAACCTAGATAGCAGAATAGTCGTGATTGGTTCAATTATAAGAAAAATTGTACTTTTCAGGTCCCACATGGGTTGTGAAATTTACCTACTATTGTCCATGCTCTTAGAATATTATAGATCAGCTACTTCCTATTGAAGGCTCGTAGTTTTGTTTTGAGAAATATTAGTTGTTCTTAGTAAATTATAATAAGCACTAAAAATGATTACATAAAATAAGTCCTTCACCAATCAATATTATATACCATAGTTTGTGCTTTACAAATCTTTAAAGGATGTTTTGTAGGAACGCTAACAGAAAACAATGGTTCATTGGAATGTCTATGGGGTAAACTACTGTAAACAGGATGGTATTGAGTCTACTATACCAACTACAGGATCGGTATATTGTCCACTACCGCCTGTTAGGTGAGTAAGGGGTGCAATACCACCCACAGGATGGGTATGAGGGTCACATCCACCCAGAGGATGAGTATGGGGATCACATCCACCCACAGGAAGGGTATGGGGTCCAATACCACCCACAGGATGAGTATGGCGTCCACTACAACCCACAGGATGGGTATGGGGCTCCAACCACCCATAGAATAGGTATGGGGCTCCAACCACCCATAAAATGGGTATGGGGTCCAATAACACCCACTGGATATGTATGGCGTCCATTGTCGAGCTCGCAAACCGCAGCATTCATCTCAGAACCATGCCTATTTCACGCAGATTCCTTAATAAACGTAAGAGTTTTATATGTCACAAGAAAGATAGAAATATAAGCTTTATTCTAAATACCTTACCATGGGCATATTTAAATTTAAAGCGAAGATACGTGTACTTTTATAATAGCAGAGCTCCGACCCCGGACAGATCGATCGACCGAGCAACTCTCTCTCAGAACAATGTTTATTTCACGTGAATTCGTTAATAAACATATATGTTTTATATGTCTCAAGAAAGACAGACATATAAGCTTCACTTTAAACACTTTACCATAGACATACTTAAAGTTCTAATGAAGATACATGTATTTTAAAAATTACGGAGCTCCCACCCCGTACAGACTGAACGACAGAGCAACTCTCTCTCAGATCAATGTTTATTTCACGTAAATTCGTTAATAAACACAAATGTTTTATAAGTCTTAAGCAAGATAGAAATAAGAGCTTCATTTTAAATACATTACAATAGACATATTTATAGCTCAAGTGAAGATACATATGTTTTTATAGTAGCACTCAGTAGCTTGTCGGGCATGGAGTGCAGACGCCTACGCACTTGCCGATATATTGTATAATTAACAAAGATTCGCTAAAAAAGCCTAAAATCTTATATGCCTCCAGAAAGACCGAGATATGAACATTATTATGATTGCACCAAATGAAATATATCATGTTCGAGGACAAAGATATATCAATTTTAAATTAAGTTTCGACTCTCTCTTGGGTGAGAGAGATGGGGCGACTCTCGCCCCATCTATTGGAGATTCTGTGCACTAAATACCCAAAGCTACTCAAACCCTCATAGCATTATTTAAGTAATGAAGTAATATGGTATATTTACTCACTATAATGTGGGTGCTGAATGCAGAACATGAGAAAACATATATTTACTCCAAACTAATGTAATTTCATTATTAAATAAGTAGCATCAAAGGAAGTCGACGGTCCAAGCGTCAATGTTGTGGAGCGACTTATCCAAGATATATCGTTGTTTGGAAAGTGTTTGTTGGCATATCCAGGGGTCGCACTTCTCTGCTCAAATTATCACTAATTTAAATTATAATGTTAACAAGTAGAATACGTATTTTTAATAAAATCTAACATAACTAGCCAGAAAACATTTAACATTTATTAAAAAATATATGTTTGGAAGTTAAATCGACTTCATATTCAATTTCTTTCTTTATTATGCACCCCATACCCATCCCGTGGGCGGTGGTGTACAGGATTACAGAGGCACATAATCGGTTCAGGAACTGAACCCTCTAGTTCGTTTAGCTAAGCAAATAACAATATTTGACGCTAGTTAAAAAATTATCAATGTTGTATACACATGTACACACCCTCATACATACATGTATATATATATATATATATATATATATATATATATATATATATATATATATATATATATATATATATATATATATATATATATATATATATATATATATATATATGAATGAAAACTCACACCCCAGAAGTGACAAGCGGATTAAGGCGCCCTGTAGTTACCAGTTGCGTCGCTTCTGGGAGTATGGGTTCGAGTCACTTCTGGGGTGTGAGTTTTCATTCGCATATAGTCCTGGGGACCATTCAGGCTTGTTCGCATATATATATATATATATATATATATATATATATATATATATATATATATATATATATATATATATATATACGTATACACATATACATACATATCTGTCATGTTCACAGAAAATGGTACCATCCGTTTTCTATGTGCGGCGGCTGGGACGCCAGAGAAGGAGGTAAACAAGAGAGCGTACAGGACGCCATCCAAGCTTGGTAGCTACTAGTCATGTAATCATATTAAGTATTAAAGTCAGTAACCAAGTCATGACTTTACATCAACCCTACAACCAAGACTTCCTCAGTAACACACAAACACCACATTGGCGACGAGGATGAACTGTGAGCGCAGGTATTTTGTTCAACTTCAAACAAGGAAGGAACATGCTGTCTCGCCCAGAGGAGGAAGGAGAAGTCGTGCTGTGAGCACCATACCCAATGTTGTGTGCTAACCAATGCTATGTGCTAACCAATGCTATGTGCTACCCAAAGCTATGTGCTACCCAAAGCTATGTGCTACCCCAAGCTATGTGCTGACTGAAGAAGCTGTGTTCTAAGGAATCTGCCGACGCCGTGTACGAAACGACGCTTTGATGTGTACAGAATCTGATGTTTTGGTTACGAAACGACGCTTCGTGCTACAAAATTCTTCACACTGAACTGACTGCTGTACCGACTGCTGTACCAACTGCTGCACCAGCTGCTGTACCAACTGCTGTGCTGCTGTGAGTAGGAACAACACATGTACACAAGGGCTAGGTAAGAAGTCAGTTGCTGCTATATTGTGCACTGTTGTGAACTTTTGCATTAAAATGCTTGTGTGCTTTGCAAAATTAAAGTAATTACAGTGAATTCTTGACTAACATATACAGTGCAGTAAGTGTTTAATATTCTGAGGAACATTTAGGTGATAAGTTACATTTATTCAGTAAAAATGGCAAAAATACCTCAGTTTCCTGCATTTGATCCTGACTGTGACCAGACAAACCTGTCACAGAGGTGGGTCAAATGGCTTAAAAGGTTTGAAAATTTGTTGATAGTTTCTGACATCAAAAGTGCTGAAAGAAAGCGTGCCTTTCTACTTCATTATGCAGGTGATAGAGTTTGTGACATCTTTGACACACTGAAAGACACTGGTGGTGCCAAAGATTATGACATTGCCAAAGCCAAATTAACTGAACATTTCAAACCAAGGCAAAATACTGCAATGGAAATTATGCATTTCAGGAGAGCCAGACAACTCTCTAATAAAACCGTTGATCAATACCACACACGTCTGGAGGGTTTATCAGCCCATTGTGAGTTTGCTGATGTTGACAAAGAAATCAAACAGCAAATAATTGAAACATGCACATCTACACGTCTCCGTCGAAGAGCTCTAGAACTTGTTGATGATGAAAGTTCTCTTACCAAGATACTGGATATGGCTTGTCGAATGGAAGATGCTGCACGTGATGCTCGTGTCATGGAGTGCAGTGCCAACAACATTTCTGCCACTGTTACTAACAGTGATGAGGTATGTAAGGTTCAGGGAGGACATCGTAATCAAAGAAGATATCATGGCAAACCTAACAGTAAATTGAGCCGAGAGCCACGTCACAACTGGGGTCAAGGAACAAGACTCAAGCAGTCACAACGACCCACATCAGAGGGTGTCAACAATAAATGTTACAATTGTGGAGGAGACTACCCACACCAAGATAATGTTTGTCCTGCTCAAGGTAAGAAGTGCTATGAGTGTGGAAAACTAGGTCATTTTGGTGCTATGTGTCATTCCGCACTAAAGAAACTACAGTCAATGAATAAAAGCACTGTACGAGGATCAGGTCATAGGGGTCGAGGTGGTAAACACAATATTGCACCTCATATCCAGAATGTTAATAATGTACAAGACAACATTTCATTACAACCAGTCTCAGATGACAGTGAATGTGATTATACTTATGGAGTACAAGCAATCACAGAATGGAATGATCTTCCAAACAACCCAGAGACATGTGTATACATTGCTGGTATTTGTCTCAAAGTTCTCATTGACACTGGATCAAACATTGACACCATTGCTGAGTGCCACTATGAAAAATTTAAAAAACAGTTCCCAAAGCTTGAAAACTATAATGGCAAAGCCACTGCCTATGCTTCAAAGGTAGCCTTGCCAGTGATTGGAACTTTCACTGCAGAGATTAAGTCAAAGAGTGCAATGCTCACTACTACATTCCATGTTGTTAGGAATGCAAAGGAGTCTTTACTCAGTTACAAGACTTCAACCAAATTGGGGCTACTTCAGCTTTCTAATGCTGTAGCAGTGGAATCTGCAAACAATGTTGATGCTATTGTTGCTGAATTTTCTGATCGATTTAAATCCATAGGTTGTTATACTGATAGCAAAGTACATCTGCATATCTCCCCAGATGTAATTCCAGTTGCCCAACCACATCGCCGACAACCATTCCATACTCGCAAGAAAGTCGATGTCGAACTGGATAGGCTGATGGAACTAGATATCATTGAACCAGTAACAGGCCTAACACCATGGGTAAGCCCAATTGTCACTCCACCAAAGCCGAAGAATCCAGATGAGATACGCATTTGTGTGGACATGCGTGTTCCCAACAAGGCAATAATGCGTGAACGCCATCCTACACCCACGGTAGATGATATGATCTATCGCTTGAATGGTGCAACTGTATTCAACAAGTTAGATTTAAACAAGGGCTATCATCAGCTTGAACTTGATGATGAGAGTCGCTTCATCACAACGTTTACATCACATCGAGGTCTGTATAGGTACAAGCGCCTGAGTTTTGGTATCAACAGTGCTGCCGAGGTATTCCAGCACATCATCAGCCAAGTGTTGCAAGATATACCTAATGCAGACAACATGTCTGATGACATCATTGTTTATGGCCGTACCCAAGCTGAACACGACAAAGCTCTTCGTGCAACATTGCAACGCTTACGAGAAAAGAATTTGACGCTAAGCCGAGCAAAGTGTGAGTTCAATCAACATAAAATTGAATTCTTTGGACATGTACTTAGTGACAAAGGTCTGTCTCCAGATCCTAAGAAAGTTGCAGATATCAAGAATGCTGCACCTCCTACAACGTCCACTGAAGTACATAGTTTTCTGGGAATGGCAAACTACTGTTCTCGCTTCATTCCAGATTTTGCTATCATTACGAAGCCTCTACGTGAGCTCCTGAAGAAAAATGCATCATGGTACTGGAGCGATATCGAGCAAAATGCATTTGATGCTGTGAAAGATGCACTAGTAGAGAATGCGACTGCTGCATACTTTGATCCATCAATGGACACTGAGTTAACAGTGGATGCTAGTCCTGTTGGTTTAGGTGCTGTTTTAGCCCAACACAAACCTGGTCAACCAGATTCCAGAGTAGTAATTGCCTACGCCAGCCGTTCTCTCACAGATGTTGAGCAACGATACAGTCAGACAGAGAAGGAAGCTCTTGCTGTTGAATGGGGCTGTGAACACTTCAATGTGTATCTGCTTGGTGCGCCCTTCACCACGATAGTCACTGACCACAAACCGTTGGAGACCATCTTCAATAATCCAAAGTCCAAACCACCAGCTCGCATTGAGAGATGGGCTCTTCGTCTGCAACCATACAACTTTACGGTGAAATACAAGCCGGGTGCAGGCAATCCCGCTGATTACATCAGTCGACATCCTGCCAACAGTTTCACCATCACCAAGCATCAGCAAGTTGCCGAGGAATATGTACACTCTGTAACCTGTGATGCAGTCCCTAAGGCTCTCACTCTTGATGAAATCCGTACTGCAACCCTAGAGGACCCAACTCTGCAAGCAACAGTGGATGCATTGACTAAGAAAAGTTTCCACGCATCCCACCCTCAGGAGTTGACCAAGATGCATTCAAAGCACTTGAACGCATCGAGACAGAATTAAGTGTTACACAACAACGCGACACCGTGCTGCGAGGTACTCGTATCGTCATTCCAGCTGTTCTCCAGCAACGTGCTCTGAAGCTTGCACATCAAGGACACCAAGGTCTTGTTAGGACCAAACAGCTGCTACGAGAAAAGGTGTGGTTTCCTGGCATTGATCGTCAAGCAAAGGATATGCATGATGCCTGTGTCCCTTGCCAAGCTGCAGTGGATACTTCAAGACCAACACCTCTACAACCTTCACCACTACCTGCTGCACCATGGACGGAAGTATCAATGGACTTCTGCGGACCACTACCAACTGGAGAGTACTTGATGGTAGTCATTGATGATCACTCACGTTATCCAGAAGTAGAAATCATCAATTCCACATCTGCAAAGGCCGTCATCCCGAAACTTGACAAGATCTTTTCAAACTTTGGCATTCCTGAAGTTGTCAAGACGGACAATGGACCGCCATTCAATGGACAAGACTTTGTCAACTTTGCTGAGCATATTGGATTCAAACACCGCCGTGTGATGCCACTACATCCTCAAGCAAATGGAGAAGTTGAGAGATTCATGCAACCTCTCATGAAAGCGGTACGCTGTGCTCATGCCGAAGGACGATCCTGGAAACAAGCTATGTATGCTTTTCTCAGGAACTACCGTGCAACACCACATGGAACACTGGGCAAGTCGCCTGGCGAACTTTTATTTGGACGTCCTATGAGAATCGCACTACCCGTCATGCCAGCCGAGGTAACGGATAAACGTCTCGCTCAGAAGGATGCACTAGCCAAGGGCAAAATGAAAATTGCTCATGATCAACGTGCAAAGGAACAGTTCATAAAGGTTGGAGACACTGTTCTCGTTAAAAAGAAAAAAGAGGGAAAGTTAGATATGCCGTATGATACAAAACCATATAAAGTGATTAGTGTAAAAGGAACTATGGTAACAGCTAGTAATAGAGATCATAGTATAACACGTAATATGGCTTATTTCAAAGTGATTCCAACTAGTGTAGAAAATGATGAAGTGCAAAGTCGTGCAAAAGAAAAAGAAAAAAATAGTTATAACCCGACAAACAATTCATCAAGGGATGTTATTGCATTTAAGGACTCTCGTCCTAAACGTCATGTTAAACGCCCTACACGATTTGATGATTAATTGTGTTCCTATGTAATGAAAAGTATTTACTTA
Source organism: Procambarus clarkii (assembly GCF_040958095.1). Classification (NCBI taxonomy): domain Eukaryota; kingdom Metazoa; phylum Arthropoda; class Malacostraca; order Decapoda; family Cambaridae; genus Procambarus; species Procambarus clarkii. Next base: position 46,188,012 of record NC_091168.1, on the reverse strand, counting down.
TTATGCTAAACTAAATTTAATATTGTTTGAATAATGCAGATATCTCATTCAATATTTTGTAACTTTGTATTACAGTTTCTTTCATGTTTGTTTAACATTGCATATGTATTTTTAACATTGAAATCCTTTGTGGAAAAGATTAAGTTGTTTAAAGTCTTTGTGTGCTTAATTAATGTTAAATGTATGCAGTATCTCTTGATATGGTAATAACTTACTTTGTGTCAATAACTTTGCTTTGTGCTACAAGCATGGTAGACATCCTGTATTCATTCTTTTTAAAGAAAAGGAGGGATGTCATGTTCACAGAAAATGGTACCATCCGTTTTCTATGTGCGGCGGCTGGGACGCCAGAGAAGGAGGTAAACAAGAGAGCGTACAGGACGCCAGCCAAGCTTGGTAGCTACTAGTCATGTAATCATATTAAGTATTAAAGTCAGTAACCAAGTCATGACTTTACATCAACCCTACAACCAAGACTTCCTCAGTAACACACAAACACCACAATATCTAATCACCCACACAATTACACACATCAATAATCTTTGTGTCACAAGTGACATTACAAGAGGCTCACAACAGTCACTATACGAGGCACTTTACATCTATAGTAAGTCACACAGTTACTAGTCTTGCTGCACACCCACCCAACTGGGCGGCAGCTTTACAGTCATGTGCATGCATTACCTACAGTAAGCAAATTTTGGATACTTCGCTAAAATTTCGGGCAGCACATCATTATGAATGAAGTACTTACACATTTCTTGGACACTATTGATGGTGTTATTTCTAAATTCCGCAATTTTTTCACATTCCATTATATAATGACGCAAAGTATGCGAATAGTTCTGCTGACAGAGTTTACATTTAGTCAAATGTAAATCAGCAGATGTTACAAACTCCCAGAGGTACTTGTAGCCGAGCCTAAGCCTAGCAGTGGTAACATCTAGAAGTCTGAGTATCTAGTGGGCCATTTTTGGTAAGCAGAACTGGCGCTGTGGGATGAACCAAACGTCGAGTTAAGGGGCCTAAATGAATGCTCATTCATATATGGCCCACTAGATGCATTCGGAGATCAATATGGGAAGGAATCCACAGGAGACAAACTCTGACTCCATCATTGATTATTTCACTATATCTGTGTCTAGCTTCAGAGATAAGCACGTCACAGTTATGCCTTGGGAAGCTGAGGGCAGTCAAGGATGACAAGGAGTCACTTACAATTAGCGTGTCAACTTTGGATTCATATACGCGCTCTAGTGCAAGGATTATGGCAACCAATTCTGTTTGAAGAGTGGAGGCCCAGTTACTTAGACGCGCTCCACAATCATGGGAGATGGAACCATCTCTCCCTGTCACAACAACTGCACTTCCAGCTGCACCATAGGACTGATCCAAGGATCCATCAGTGTAAATAATTTGGGAAAGGGAGCGCTCTCTGACTAAAGCATCAATTTGGCTTAAGGCATTGTACTTTGCTTCTTGTCGAAGCAAGGACTGTTCTTTAATCAGCTTCTTGGGTGGGAAAGGGGGACAGTAATTTGGAAAGGAGTGATCTCCCATGAGGCAGGAATGTGTTGTTGTTGTCTCTCTTGGTAGGGGTGATGAAAGTTATACATTCTGAGCACATTGGCAGTTACCGTAACCCATTTGGAGGGATGCTGATCTTCAAGGAAGAAGGCTTGGAGGGCTTCAGTGCAGGGGTTAGGGTGGGTTAGCCTAAGCATCTTGATACCAATTAAAGCATTAATTTCAGTGATACAATCACTTACACATGAAATATTCAGTTCCTTCCTCATGTTTAGTAATTTAGTTGTATGGGGGCATCCGAGGATAATCCTCATGGCTTCGTTTTGCATCTTTTCCAGCTCTCCAAGCATTCTCTCAGGCACTAGAGCAAGCATGGGTGCAGCATAATCAATCAGCGACCTAATATATGAGAGATACATCATTTTGACAATTCTCACATTTGCACCATAGCTTGGATGGTAGCCTGCCACAGTCTTGAGAGCACGGAGCCTCTCTCTACATTAGCGACCCAGTCTGGCTACAACATTGCGGTACAGTAAGGAACTTCAAGACCAAGGAATTTGTATCTGGTTACATAGTCGAGCAGAGAGCCATCATGCAACTGCATTTTGCGAACAGCCCCACCCCGTCTGGGTGGGCGTCGGTTCAGGATCTTTGTTTTCTCTACTGAGGTGACCAAGCCTAGTTCATAGGACAATAGTTTTGCTATATATACTCGCTATTCGTTGACATGCGTTCGCTACTTAAACTACCATGTACTGTACTTATGTAAAATCTCCCATGTCTCTTCACTCATCTCACCGAACCCTACAGGCTCTGTGATATATTGTTTAATTAATTGAGATTCACAAATAAAGCTTATAATTGTATGTTATCAAAAAGGCAGAGCTTAGTTTAGTTCATTTATTATGCACCCCATACCCATCCTATGGGCGATAGTGGAGTGTTACAGAGGCACATAATTGGCTCAGGGACTGAGCCCCACAATTCATATAGCCAAGCAAGTTATAATCTTGATAAGCTAGTTACAAAAGTCAATACACATTGTCACATCAACAATGGGCTCGAGACCGACCACAAGTACAGTTTATAATTTAAGCAACTGATTTATATGGAGGGCTAGTGTCACAATTGAAATGTTTATCCTACACATAACCCCCTCTCCCCCATCCAATTGGCAGCGGTGAATAGGCTACAATCAAGTCGTTTTTTGCGTTTTATTCAGAGATTAGATCTTATTGGGTGAGGAAAGATATTCATATTGTAAAGAAGGCTTCTTGGCTGATGCTCTCCATTGATGGAAAATATACAACCTTTTGAATATCAATGTTAGTTTGATCTAGATATTGTAATTAACGAAAGTATTTATGTCATCAGAAAGGTAGAAATATAGGCTACATTTAAAATCCTTTGTCATAAATATAACTGAAGTGAAAACGAAGATATATGCGTTTTGATAGTTACTTGATGGCTTGCTCTGAGAGTGTGAAGCACTGCACACCAGCCAATAAATTGTATAATTAGTTTCGATATATTTTAATTAATCTTATAAATCTATATGTCAGAAGAAAGGAAGATGTAGCCGTTAATGTGACAACATTTAAAAATATATATATCTTAAGTTAAATAAATAATACCACCTTATCGCCGGTGTCCGGACACATGAAAATTACCTAGGTATCAGTATCCAGCCAGGCGGGGATCACAGGCTGCACAATACTGATAAATTATGTAATGCACTACTTGTGGTCCATCTCGAACCCATTTATGATGTGACGACTTATAGTGAATTTTGTAACTAGCTCATCAAGATTGTAACTTGCTTAGCTAAATGAATTGTGGGGTTCGGTCCATTCATTTTCTTTCTTTATTATGCACCCCATAATACCCATCCCGTGGGCGGTGGTGTAAAGGATTACAGAGGCACATAATCGGTTCAGGAACTGAACCCTCTAGTTCGTTTAGCTAAGCAAATAACAATCTTTTGACGCTAGTTACAAAATTATTAATGTACACATACTTATGCATACATGTACATATTCATACGTATACATATATACATACACATACATATTTAATCACCACCACAAATACACACATCAGTAATCTTTTGTGTCACAAGTGATTCAACAAGAGGCTCACAACAGTCACTATACAAGGCACTTTACATTTATGGTGAGTCACACAGTTACTAGTCTTGCTGCACACCCACCCAACTGGGCGGCAGCTTTACAGTCATGTGCTCCACACCCACCCAACTGGGCGGCAGCTTTACAGTCATGTGCTCCACATCCACCCAACTGGGCGGCAGCTTTACAGTCATGTGCTCCACACCCACCCAACTGGGCGGCAGCTTTACAGTCATGTGCTCCACACCCACCCAACTGGGCAGCAGCTTTACAGTTACCTGGTGTTATTCTTCAACTATATCTTTTTCTGGTTAATCCCTATTTACATTATGCAGTTCAGGTTTCGTCGCCATACTATAGTTTTTAGTTTAGTTAATTTACCACATAATGGGTTCAGGGACTGAACACACAATTTATTTATCTAAGCAAGTTACAATCTTGAGGAGCTAGCCACAAAATTCATAGAACCTCCTTGGTACTATACTGTATATATATACTGGTAAGAAGTATAATAATCCTGAGAAATCGTGTAAATTATGTTGTACGAGTGCTTCCAGTTAAGTAACATAGTTCATTTGTGTGCGCGTGCTTAAAGAGGAAATGCTATCCACCCCCCCCCCCCCATTGTAAATATTTGTGGGTTTCAGACCATACGGCCGCGGCTTACCCTCGCCGCGGTCGAGGGTAAGAACACTGGACTGGATGTATATACCCAGTATTACAAGTAAACATTAGCAATAACAATTATGGAAAGTTCCTTCACCTATACATAGACAAGAGACTGAACTTCAGCACCGACATACAACACATAAGGGGATGCTCTGAGAGAGAGGGAGAGTAAAAATATCCACTGATGTCTGATTAAGTCCTTTTGGGGACCTTAATCATTAGGACGTTCAATGATTAACGCGAAGTGAAGCGTATTCAGATGGTATATTGACAACATTCAGCATATCTCATAATGACCTAGTAGTACTTTGTGCACAAATACTTTTTCCAAAGGAATCACAAAACATAATTAAACACAACTGTGCCGTACAGTGTTATATATTTATTTCAGTTTGAACAATTTTTAACATTAAAGGATAAATCCTTTAATTGGTTGAAATTGGTTTTAACATTCGAAATCTAATTTGTTGATGATAAATAATATAAGGTTCAAATTTATTAAGATACATACTTTTAAAACTATTTCTATTTGAAATTTAAATAACATAAAAAGAGTACAGAATATAACAAATACCGACTATATAAAAGACCTGACACTTGCAGCACTTAATTATGCTATTGTAACACATTGAAAGTAATAACATTATTTGATTCAGCAAAGCATTTGGTAAGGTTATAATAATAATAATAATAATAATAATAATAATAATAATAATAATAATAATAATAATAATGTATTAATTAATTATTTTAAATTATAATTCACAAGTTGCTAGCGCACAAGAAACAAATCCACGAATCATCATTACATTCTGTAACACCTACACATGATCCATGGTGCCAAATATTGCAACGGTCACAGCATACCATCAGCTTCAAATCATTTGGCTTTCTGCAAATGCAGTACACTTCCATCGAGCATGACCGGATGATTCGTTTTCTTCTCAGTGTCTGAGCTGCAGGGAATGAGATGAGACACTTTCCATTAAAGTTCTCTTGAAGATGTTGTCTCATTCTGCACATCATACGAGGTTCACCGGATCTACACCACTTGCAAGTGATGCAGCAAACGCAACAGCATATACCCCACTCATACTTGAGTCCCTGTGTCTGCTGACATTCATTATATTGCATATCAGCTTATCATCCTGGCAATTAGCAAGAGCACACAAGATAACTGCAGTAGATTTGGATGGTAATTTATGCCTGGTGTCGTATATGTTAATTTGTCCAGTTACTCCAATGTTGGAAACGTTGATGGTTGGTGACCCCAGTGACATCCATCAACTTGGATAATTTGAATAAATTCACCAATTGTAACTGGCCAGGAGAGGTCCCGCTACAACGCTGGGTCATGAAGGCCTTCTACGCTTGGCACAGTTTCATGAGGTGACATGCAGATTTTATGTGAAGGTCAGAGAGCTGTACATTTGTTCCAATGTTCATTATCTCGTCATCTGTTAAATAATTTAACATTGTCGAATGTGAAGCACTGTTATCACTCTCCTTATTGTTGCATTGGTGTGAGGAGTGGCAGTGATTGGTGCAGTTTATTTTTCTTTAAATAGGGGACATATATTTGTACTCCAGATACCAGTACAGTTGCACCGTTTCTTTATATATTTTATACTTGGGTTAGCAAGGCGAGACGCTTCTCTTAACGTGATACTGTTGGTATCAAATAGAAATAGTTTTAAAGTATGTATCTTGATAAATTTGAACCTTATATTATTTAACATCAACAAATTAGATTTCGAATGTTAAAACCAATTTCAACCAATTAAAGAATTTATCCTTTAATGTTAAAAATTGTTCAAACTGAAATAAATATATAACACTGTACGGTACAGTTGTGTTTGCCTGCCACAGCCTGCCACAGCCTTGAGAGCACGGTGCCTCTCTCTACATTGGCGACCCAGTCTGGCTAAAACATTGCGATTCAGTAGAACCTCAAGACCAAGGTATTTGTATCTGGTAACTAGTCGAGCAGAGAGCCATCATCCAACTGCATTTTGCGATCGGCCCCACCCCGTCTGGGTGGGTGTCGGTTCAGGATCTTTGTTTTCTCTACTGAGATGACTAAGCATAGTTCCTGACATGTGTACAATACAGAGTTCAGAACATTTTGGGTGTTGGTATACCCATTGGTGCGGATCAGTATATCATCCACATAGCTAATAATGTGTTCGCTGGACCTTCTAGTTACTAAGTTTAAAAGTGCATTGATTAACACATTGAACAGAGTACGACTGAGGACACCTCCCTGTGGAGTGCCAAGTTCAAAATCTCTCGTTACACGCCTATGCCCCTGGAACAGTACAGAAGACTTCCTGTTGGATAGATAGCCTCTTATCCACCGTAGAAGCCATCCTCCAATATTCAATTTAGCAAGTTCTCTCAGAATGACGTGTGGGCTAGCAATGTCAAAGGCTGACTTAAGATCTAGAAAAGTGGTGTATGACCTATCAGTATGCAGGGTGAGGAATGTGGTAATACAGTGATGTACACTCTTTCCATGCGTAAAGCAATATATCTGGGGAGACAACATATTATTAATTTTGTAAAGGAGACGGTTGAGAACCATCCTCTCAAGACACTTATAGAGACAACTAGTGAGGGAGATTGGGCGAAAAGCACTCGGCTGGTGAGGCTTAGGAATGGGAATAATAACACTGTTGGTCCATGACTTAGGAAGCTCCCCAGTTACATAGCTCATATTATACAATTGAAACAAGGGATTCCCTGGAACTAGCCGAAGCATATGCAGTATGCCGTAAGTAACTCCATCCTCCCCGGGTGATGTAGCTTTACCTTTATGTAGAGCAGAATCTAGTTCGTATTCAGTAAAAAGCATGTCATAGTCATCCTCTTGATGACGCATGAAGTCAAGGAGCCTTGCCCTATCAGTATACTATTATTTAGTTCATTCTGTGAGGGTAGAGGAAGACTGTCAAAGCTGGAAGTCGTGGCCCAAGCATCAACAAGCTCATTTGCTCTGTGCAGAGGATTAGGGTACGAGATCTCTGCAGCATTTTTCCCATTGGCATTGTTGATATCCTTCCATGCCCGACTTAAGTGGCGTGTGAGAATTGAGACCACGGACAAAAGTTTCCCAGTCTGTCTGCCTCAGCTCCACCATACGTTCCCTGGCCTTAGCCAGAGCCGCTTGAAAGAGCCGAAGCATTTCAGCAGTGCGGGTCCTTCTACAAGCTAGTCCAATTATTCTGGCAGTGCGTTTTAGTGCATGCAATTTAGAATCATTATAATAAACATAAGTGCTATGACCAGTGTAATTTGGGTTACGTGGCCTGGACGATGGATCAAGTGATTCTATAAACTGCTCGATAGTACCAGTGAGCTTATTGTTAAAATCTTCAACTGATGAAGGCTCAGATGAACTGCACCAATCTGACACATGAGCAACAAGATTGTCTCGTTGATCGATGGGCACAGTCAGCCTCTTCCGCTTGAACATTCCACCAGGGAGGATAGAGCTTCCAATGCTTACAGTGGCTAATATGGCCAGATGATCAGACGCCATATCTGGCACTATTGCTAAGGCGCACACGGTGTGGGAGACGTTGAAACCGAGACATAGATCAAGAATACCTCCGTAGATATTCGTCGGTTCAAGGTCACCCACAATCTGTGCATCATCGTGACTACCTAATAGTGACAACAGTTGGTTGCCGTTACGATTACTGAACTGCGAATTACCAATATTCCTATGTCTAGCGTTATTATCACCTATAATGATGGTAGGCTCAGTCTGAATACAGACAGGAAGGTCAGCATAATTAAAGTTACAAGGAGTCGATTATTTAGTACATAGTTGTTTTTCTCTTTAATTGGATGATAGAGGGGGAGTCTTTAACGTGATTGGGAATACATACACACATACATACATACACATACATACATACATGCATACATGAGTACATACATACATACATACATACATACATACATACATACATACATACATACATACATACATACATACATACATACATACATACATACATACATACATACATACATACATGCATGCGTACATACATACATACATACATACATACATACATACATACATACATACATACATACATACATACATACATACATACATACATACATACATACATAAATACATGCATGCATGCATACATACATGCATACATGCATGCATACATACATACATACATACATACATACATACATACATACATACATACATACATACATACATACATACATACATACATACATGCGTACATACATACATACATACATACATACATACATACATACATACATACATACATACATACATACATACATACATACATACATACATACATACATACATGCATACATACATTCATACATACGTACATGCATACATACATACATACATGCATGCGTACATACATACATACATACATACATACATACATACATACATACATACATACATACATACATACATACATACATACATACATACATACATACATACATACATACATACATACATAAATACATGCATACATGCATACATACATGCATACATGCATGCATACATACATACATACATACATACATACATACATACATACATACATACATACATACATACATACATACATACATACATACATACATACATACATACATGCATGCGTACATACATACATACATACATACATACATACATACATACATACATACATACATACATGCATACATACATACATACATGCATGCGTACATACATACATACATACATACATACATACATACATACATACATACATACATACATACATACATACATACATACATACATACATACATACATGCATACATGCATACATACATGCATACATGCATGCATACATACATACATACATACATACATACATACATACATACATACATACATACATACATACATACATACATACATGCATGCGTACATACATACATACATACATACATACATACATACATACATACATACATACATACATACATACATACATACATACATACATACATACATGCATACATGCATACATACTTGCATACATACATACATCCATACATCCATACATACATACATACATACATACATACATACATGCATACATGCATACATACATGCATACATGCATACATACATACATACATACATACATACATACATACATACATACATACATACATACATACATACATACATACATACATACATACATACATACATACATATATACATACATACATACATACATACATACATACATACATACATATACGTCCAGTCATTTCGTCATTTCGTGACAAAATCCAATACAGCTTATATTGGTGAGACGCCACTGTGATGAGGTTTATATATCACAGGAACTGTAGGTTAATGTGTGACATAAGTGAGGTTAGATGAGGCATCTACAAGCACCAGCTGGAGGCTGATGGAGTGTTGTGGAGGCTGCTGGTACTATGCCCAGATGTTGGATGGTGGATTTGACCCCCCCCCCTCCCCCACGTTGACCACAGAACTTCTAAGGTTACCTGCCACTCTCCCTTACCAAGGGTATAACCCCCCCCCCCCCCAACACACACACATGCATCAGATTCTTAACTTACAATATTTATGATTTACCAATTTATGTTACTACACTGACTCTCAATTTCACAATATTGTATAAACTTTGATGAATCGCTCGTCTATGGGTCATTCAATAATGTTAGCAGACTTCTAGATGTTAATTACCACTGCTAGGTTTAGGCTCAGCTACAAGTACCTCTGGGAATTTGTAACATCTGATGATGTAGATTTGACTAAATGTAAACTCTGTCAGCAGAACTATTCGCATACTTTGAGTCATTATATAATGGAATGTGAAAAAATCGCGGAATTTAAAGATAACAACATCAATAGTGTCCATGAAATGTGTATAAGTACTTCATTCATAATGATGTGCTGCCCGAAATCTTAGCGAAGTATCCAAAATTTGCTTACTGTAGGTAATGCATGCACATGACTGTAAAGCTGCCGCCCAGTTGGGTGGGTGTGGAGCACATGACTGTAAAGCTGCCGCCCAGTTGGGTGGGTGTGGAGCACATGACTGTAAAGCTGCCGCCCAGTTGGGTGGGTGTGGAGCACATGACTGTAAAGCTGCCGCCCAGTTGGTTGGGTGTGGAGCACATGACTGTAAAGCTGCCGCCCAGTTGGGTATGTATGCAGCACATGACTGTAAAGCTGCCGCTCAGTTGGGTGGGTGTGGAGCACATGACTGTAAAGCTGCCGCCCAGTTGGGTGGGTGTGGAGCATATGACTGTAAAGCTGCCGCCCAGTTGGGTGGGTGTGGAGCACATGACTGTAAAGCTGCCGCCCAGTTGGGTATGTATGCAGCACATGACTGTAAAGCTGCCGCCCAGTTGGGTGGAGGTGGAGCAATTAGACTAGTAACTATGCGACTCCTCATGGATGTAAAGTGCCTTTTATAGTGACTGTTGTGAGCCTCTTGTTATTTGTGACACAAGATTACTGATGTGTGTATTTGTGTGGGTGATTAAATATGTATGTGTATGTATATATGTATACGTATGTAGATGTACATGTATGCATAAGTATGTGTACATTAATAATTTTGTAACTAGCGTCAAAAGATTGTTATTTGCTTAGCTAAACGAACTAGAGGCTTCAGTTCCTGAACCGATTATGTGCCTCTGTAATCCTTTACACCACCGCCCACGGGATGGGTATTATGGGGTGCATAATAAAGAAAAAAATGAATGGACCGAACCCCACAATTCATTTAGCTAAGCAAGTTACAATCTTGATGAGCTAGTTACAAAATTCACTATAAGTCGTCACATCATAAATGGGTTCGAGATGGACCACAAGTAGTGCATTACATAATTTATCAGTATTGTGCAGCCTGTGATCCCCGCCTGGCTGGATACTGATACCTAGGTAATTTTCATGTGTCCGGACACCGGCGATAAGGTGGTATTATTTATTTAACTTAAGATATATATATTTTTAAATGTTGTCACATTAACGGCTACATCTTCCTTTCTTCTGACATATAGATTTTTAAAATTAATTAAAATATATGGAAACTAATTATACAATTTATTGGCTGGTGTGCAGGGCTTCACACTCTCAGAGCAAGCCATCAAGTAACTATCAAAACGCATATATCTTCGTTTTCACTTCAGTTATATTTATGACAAAGGATTTTAAATGTAGCCTATATTTCTACCTTTCTGATGACATAAATACTTTCGTTAATTACAATATCTAGATCAAACTAACATTGATATTCAAAAGGTTGTATATTTTCCATCAATGGAGAGCATCAGCCAAGAAGCCTTCTTTAAAATATGAATATCTTTCCTCACCCAATAAGATCTAATCTCTGAATAAAACGCAAAAAACGACTTGATTTTAACCTATCCACCGCTGCCAATTGGATGGGGGAGAGGGGGTTATGTGTAGGATAAACATTTCAATTGTGACACTAGCCCTCCATATAAATCAGTTGCTTAAATTATAAACTGTACTTGTGGTCGGTCTCGAGCCCATTGTTGATGTGACAATGTGTATTGACTTTTGTAACTAGCTTATCAAGATTATAACTTGCTTGGCTATATGAATTGTGGGGCTCAGTCCCTGAGCCAATTATGTGCCTCTGTAACACTCCACTATCGCCCATAGGATGGGTATGGGGTGCATAATAAATGAACTAAACTAAGCTCTGCCTTTTTGATAACATATACAATTATAAGCTTTATTTGTGAATCTCAATTAATTAAACAATATATCACAGAGCCTGTAGGGTTCGGTGAGATGAGTGAAGAGACATGGGAGATTTTACATAAGTACAGTACATGGTAGTTTAAGTAGCGAACGCATGTCAACGAATAGCGAGTATATATAGCAAAACTATTGTCCTATGAACTAGGCTTGGTCACCTCAGTAGAGAAAACAAAGATCCTGAACCGACGCCCACCCAGACGGGGTGGGGCTGTTCGCAAAATGCAGTTGCATGATGGCTCTCTGCTCGACTATGTAACCAGATACAAATTCCTTGGTCTTGAAGTTCCTTACTGTACCGCAATGTTGTAGCCAGACTGGGTCGCTAATGTAGAGAGAGGCTCCGTGCTCTCAAGACTGTGGCAGGCTACCATCCAAGCTATGGTGCAAATGTGAGAATTGTCAAAATGATGTATCTCTCATATATTAGGTCGCTGATTGATTATTTTGCACCCATGCTTGCTCTAGTGCCTGAGAGAATGCTTGGAGGGCTGGAAAAGATGCAAAACGAAGCCATGAGGATTATCCTCGGATGCCCCCGTACAACTAAATTACTAAACATGAGGAAGGAACTGAATATTTCATGTGTAAGTGATTGTATCACTGAAATTAATGCTTTAATTGGTATCAAGATGCTTAGGCTAACCCACCCTAACCCCTGCACTGAAGCCCTCCAAGCCTTCTTCCTTGAAGATCAGCATCCCTCCAAATGGGTTACGGTAACTGCCAATGTGCTCAGAATGTATAATATTCATCACCTCTACCAAGAGAGACAACAACAACACATTCCTGCCTCATGGGAGATCACTCCTTTCCAAATTACTGTCCCCCTTTCCCACCCAAGAAGCTGATTAAAGAACAGTCCTTGCTTCGACAAGAAGCAAAGTACAATGCCTTAAGCCAAATTGATGCTTTAGTCAGAGAGCGCTCCCTTTCCCAAATTATTTACACTGATGGATCCTTGGATCAGTCCTATGGTGCAGCTGGAAGTGCAGTTGTTGTGACAGGGAGAGATGGTTCCATCTCCCATGAGTGTGGAGCGCATCTAAGTAACTGGGCCTCCACTCTTCAAACAGAATTGGTTGCCATAATCCTTGCACTAGAGCGCGTATATGAATCCAAAGTTGACACGCTAATTGTAAGTGACTAATTGTCATCCTTGACTGCTCTCAGCTTCCCAAGGCATAACTGTGACGTGCTTATCTCTGAAGCTAGACACAGATATAGTGAAATAATCAATGATGGAGTCAGAGTTTGTCTCCTGTGGATTCCTTCCCATATTGATCTCCGAATGCATCTAGTGGGCCATATATGAATGAGCATTCATTTAGGCCCCTTAACTCGACGTTTGGTTCATCCCACAGCGCCAGTTCTGCTTACCAAAAATGGCCCACTAGATACTCAGACTTCTAGATGTTACCACTGCTAGGCTTAGGCTCGGCTACAAGTACCTCTGGGAGTTTGTAACATCTGCTGATTTACATTTGACTAAATGTAAACTCTGTCAGCAGAACTATTCGCATACTTTGCGTCATTATATAATGGAATGTGAAAAAATTGCGGAATTCAGAAATAACACCATCAATAGTGTCCAAGAAATGTGTAAGTACTTCATTCATAATGATGTGCTGCCCGAAATTTTAGCGAAGTATCCAAAATTTGCTTACTGTAGGTAATGCATGCACATGACTGTAAAGCTGCCGCCCAGTTGGGTGGGTGTGCAGCAAGACTAGTAACTGTGTGACTTACTATAAATGTAAAGTGCCTCGTATAGTGACTGTTGTGAGCCTCTTGTAATGTCACTTGTGACACAAAGATTATTGATGTGTGTAATTGTGTGGGTGATTAGATATGTATGTATATGTGTATACGTATATATATATATATATATATATATATATATATATATATATATATATATATATATATATATATATATATATATATATATATATGAATGAAAACTCACACCCCAGAAGTGACTCGAACCCATACTCCCAGGAGCAACGCAACTGGTAACTACAGGGCGCCTTAATCCACTTGACCATCACGGCCGTCAAAAGGAAGTGATAGCCGAGGCTATTTGAGCCACTTCCCCGACGGCAACTCGGATGGTAATCTTGGGCATAGCATTTCACCAAATCACCTCATTCTTTGGGGCACACGTGAGGAACACAAATGCGAACAAGCCTGAATGGTCCCCAGGACTATATGCGAATGAAAACTCACACCCCAGAAGTGACTCGAACCCATACTCCCAGGAGCAACGCAACTGGTAACTACAGGGCGCCTTAATCCACTTGACCATCACGGCCGTCAAAAGGAAGTGATAGCCGAGGCTATTTGAGCCACTTCCCCGACGGCAACTCGGATGGTAATCTTGGGCATAGCATTTCACCAAATCACCTCATTCTTTGGGGCACACGTGAGGAACACAAATGCGAACAAGCCTGAATGGTCCCCAGGACTATATGCGAATGAAAACTCACACCCCAGAAGTGACTCGAACCCATACTCCCAGGAGCAACGCAACTGGTAACTACAGGGCGCCTTAATCCACTTGACCATCACGGCCGTCATAAGGAAGTGATAGCCGAGGCTATTTGAGCCACTTCCCCGACGGCAACTCGGATGGTAATCTTGGGCATAGCATTTCACCAAATCACCTCATTTGGTGATTTGGAGTTTTCATTCGCATATTGTCCTGGGGACCATTCAGGCTTGTTCGCATTTGTGTTCCTCACGTGTGCCCCAAAGAATGAGGTGATTTGGTGAAATGCTATGCCCAAGATTACCATCCGAGTTGCCGTCGGGGAAGTGGCTCAAATAGCCTCGGCTATCACTTCCTTTTGACGGCCGTGATGGTCAAGTGGATTAAGGCGCCCTGTAGTTACCAGTTGCGTTGCTCCTGGGAGTATGGGTTCGAGTCACTTCTGGGGTGTGAGTTTTCATTCGCATATAGTCCTGGGGACCATTCAGGCTTGTTCGCATTTGTGTTCCTCACGTGTGCCCCAAAGAATGAGGTGATTTGGTGAAATGCTATGCCCAAGATTACCATCCGAGTTGCCGTCGGGGAAGTGGCTCAAATAGCCTCGGCTATCACTTCCTTTTGACGGCCGTGATGGTCAAGTAGATTAAGGCGCCCTGTAGTTACCAGTTGCGTTGCTCCTGGGAGTATGGGTTCGAGTCACTTCTGGGGTGTGAGTTTTCATTCGCATATAGTCCTGGGGACCATTCAGGCTTGTTCGCATTTGTGTTCCTCACGTGTGCCCCAAAGAATGAGGTGATTTGGTGAAATGCTGTGCCCAAGATTACCATCCGAGTTGCCGTCGGGGAAGTGGCTCAAATAGCCTCGGCTATCACTTCCTTTTGACGGCCGTGATGGTCAAGTGGGTTAAGGCGCCCTGTAGTTACCAGTTGCGTTGCTCCTGGGAGTATGGGTTCGAGTCACTTCTGGGGTGTGAGTTTTCATTCGCATATAGTCCTGGGGACCATTCAGGCTTGTTCGCATATATATATATATATATATATATATATATATATATATATATATATATATATATATATATATATATATATATATATATATATATGTATATATATATATATATACATGTATGTATGAGGGTGTGTACATGTGTATACAACATTGATAATTTTTTAACTAGCGTCAAATATTGTTATTTGCTTAGCTAAACGAACTAGAGGGTTCAGTTCCTGAACCGATTATGTGCCTCTGTAATCCTGTACACCACCGCCCACGGGATGGGTATGGGGTGCATAATAAAGAAAGAAATTGAATATGAAGTCGATTTAACTTCCAAACATATATTTTTTAATAAATGTTAAATGTTTTCTGGCTAGTTATGTTAGATTTTATTAAAAATACGTATTCTACTTGTTAACATTATAATTTAAATTTGTGATAATTTGAGCAGAGAAGTGCGACCCCTGGATATGCCAACAAACACTTTCCAAACAACGATATATCTTGGATAAGTCGCTCCACAACATTGACGCTTGGACCGTCGACTTCCTTTGATGCTACTTATTTAATAATGAAATTACATTAGCTTGGAGTAATATATGTTTTCTCATGTTCTGCATTCAGCACCCACATTATAGTGAGTAAATATACCATATTACTTCATTACTTAAATAATGCTATGAGGGTTTGAGTAGCTTTGGGTATTTAGTGCACAGAATCTCCAATAGATGGGGCGAGAGTCGCCCCATCTCTCACCCAAGAGAGAGTCGAAACTTAATTTAAAATTGATATATCTTTGTCCTCGAACATGATATATTTCATTTGGTGCAATCATAATAATGTTCATATCTCGGTCTTTCTGGAGGCATATAAGATTTTAGGCTTTATTAGCGAATCTTTGTTAATTCTACAATATACATTATATATACACTGTATAATTATACAGTCTCCGTGGTGTAGTGGTAAGACACTCGCCTGGCGTTCCGCGAGCGCTATGTCATGGGTTCGTATCCTGGCCGGGGAGGATTTACTGGGCGCAATTCCTTAACTGTAGCCTCTGTTTAACGCAACAGTAAAATGTGTACTTGGATGAAAAAACGATTCTTCGCGGCGGGGATCGTATTCCAGGGACCTGCCCGAAACGCTACGCGTACTAGTGGCTGTACAAGAATGTAACAACTCTTGTATATATCTCAAAAAAAAAAAAAAAAAAAAAATATCGGCAAGTGCGTAGGCGTCTGCACTCCATGCCCGACAAGCTACTGAGTGCTACTATAAAAACATATGTATCTTCACTTGAGCTATAAATATGTCTATTGTGATGTATTTAAAATGAAGCTCTTATTTCTATCTTGCTTAAGACTTATAAAACATTTGTGTTTATTAACGAATTTACGTGAAATAAACATTGATCTGAGAGAGCGTTGCTCTGTCGTTCAGTCTGTACGGGGTGGGAGCTCCGTAATTTTTAAAATACATGTATCTTCATTAGAACTTTAAGTATGTCTATGGTAAAGTGTTTAAAGTGAAGCTTATATGTCTGTCTTTCTTGAGACATATAAAACATATATGTTTATTAACGAATTCACGTGAAATAAACATTGTTCTGAGAGAGAGTTGCTCGGTCGATCGATCTGTCCGGGTCGGAGCTCTGCTATTATAAAAGTACACGTATCTTCGCTTTAAATTTAAATATACCCATGGTAAGGTATTTAGAATAAAGCTTATATTTCTATCTTTCTTGTGACATATAAAACTCTTACGTTTATTAAGGAATCTGCGTGAAATAGGCATGGTTCTGAGATGAATGCTGCGGTTTGCGAGCTCGACAATGGACGCCATACATATCCAGTGGGTGTTATTGGACCCCATACCCATTTTATGGGTGGTTGGAGCCCCATACCTATTCTATGGGTGGTTGGAGCCCCATACCCATCCTGTGGGTTGTAGTGGACGCCATACTCATCCTGTGGGTGGTATTGGACCCCATACCCTTCCTGTGGGTGGATGTGATCCCCATACTCATCCTCTGGGTGGATGTGACCCTCATACCCATCCTGTGGGTGGTATTGCACCCCTTACTCACCTAACAGGCGGTAGTGGACAATATACCGATCCTGTAGTTGGTATAGTAGACACAATACCATCCTGTTTACAGTAGTTTACCCCATAGACATTCCAATGAACCATCGTTTTCTGTTAGCGTTCCTACAAAACATCCTTTAAAGATTTGTAAAGTACAAACTATGGTATATAATATTGATTGGTGAAGGACTGTTATTTTATGTAATCATTTTTAGTGCTTATTATAATTTACTAAGAACAACTAATATTTCTCAAAACAAAACTACGAGCCTTCAATAGGAAGTAGCTGATCTATAATATTCTAAGAGCATGGACAATAGTAGGTAAATTTCACAACCCATGTGGGACCTGAAAAGTACAATTTTTCTTATAATTGAACCAATCACGACTATTCTGCTATCTAGGTTGACGGACGGGTACTGTGAGACGTAAATTGGTACGTGAGGAAGAGTTTGGGCTTTGGAAAAAAAGTAACTGGGAATATATCACATATTTACTAATTCATATTCAACATATTGACTTTAAGCATTAAGTCATATATGTGCTGTCTTGTGTGAGAATGGGTTGATATATATATATATATATATATATATATATATATATATATATATATATATATATATATATATATATATATATATATATGTCGTACCTAGTAGCCAGAACGCACTTATCGGCCTACTATGCAAGGCCCGATTTGCCTAATAAGCCAAGTTTTCCTGAATTAACATATTTTCTCTAATTTTTTTCTTATGAAATGATAAATCTACCCATTTTATTATGTATGAGGTCAATTTTTCTTTATTGGAGTTTAAATTAACGTAGATATATGACCAAACATAACTAACCCTACCTAACCTAACCTAACCTATCTCTATAGGTTACGTTAGGTTAGGTAGCCGAAAAAGTTAGGTTAGGTTAGGTAGGTTAGGAAGTCGAAAAACAATTAATTCATAAAAACTTGGCTTATTAGGCAAATTGGGCCTTGCATAGTAGGCTGAGAAGTGAGTTCTGGCTACTAGGTACGACATATATATATATATATATATATATATATATATATATATATATATATATATATATATATATATATATATATATATATATATATATATATATATATATATATGTCGTACCTAATAGCCAGAACGCACTTCTCAGCCTACTATGCAAGGCCTGATTTGCCTAATAAGCCAAGTTTTCATGAATTAATGTGTTTTCGACTACATAACCTACCTAACCTAACCTAACCTAACTTTTTCGGCTACCTAACCTAACCTAACCTATAAAGATAGGTTAGGTTAGGTTAGGTAGGGTTGGTTAGGTTCGGTCATATATCTACGTTAATTTTAACTCCAATAAAAAAAAATTGACCTCATGCATAATGAAATGGGTAGCTTTATCATTTCATAAGAAAAAAATTAGAAAAAATATATTATTTCAGGGAAAACTTGGCTTATTAGGCAAATCGGGCCTCGCATAGTAGGCTGAGAAGTGCGTTCTGGCTATTAGGTACGACATATATATATATATATATATATATATATATATATATATATATATATATATATATATATATATATATATATATATATATATATGTCGTACCTAGTAGCCAGAACTCACTTCTCAGCCTACTATGCAAGGCCCGATTTGCCTAATAAGCCAAGTTTTCATGAATTAATGTTTTTTCGTCTGCCTAACCTACCTAACCTAACCTAACCTAGCTTTTTTTGGCTACCTAACCTAACCTTACCTATATATATATAGGTTAGGTTAGGTTAGGTAGGGTTGGTTAGGTTCGGTCATATATCTACGTTAATTTTAACTCCAATAAAAAGAAATTGACCTCATACATAGTGAAAAGGGTAGCTTTATCATTTCATAAGAAAAACATTATAGTAAATATATTAATTCAGGAAAACTTGGCTTATTAGGCAAATCGGGCCTTGAATAGTAGGCTGAGAAGTGAGTTCTGGCTACTAGGTACGACATATATATATATATATAAATATATATTAGTAAAAATTATAAATATATACACGTTTATATATATATATATATATATATATATATATATATATATATATATATATATATATATATATATATATATATATATATGTCGTACCTAATAGCCAGAACGCACTTCTCAGCCTACTATTCAAGGCCCGATTTGCCTAATAAGCCAAGTTTTCATGAATTAATGTTTTTTCGTCTACCTAACCTACCTAACCTAACCTAACCTAGCTTTTTTTGGCTACCTAACCTAACCTTACCTATAAATATAGGTTAGGTTAGGTTAGGTAGGGTTGGTTAGGTTCGGTCATATATCTACGTTAATTTTAACTCCAATAAAAAAAAATTGACCTCATACATAGAGAAAAGGGTTGCTTTATCATTTCATAAGAAAAAAATTATAGTAAATATATTAATTCAGGAAAACTTGGCTTATTAGGCAAATCGGGCCTTGAATAGTAGGCTGAGAAGTGAGTTCTGGCTACTAGGTACGACATATATATATATATATATATTAGTATATTTTGGTAGCAGTCTTTCCTGTAGACATATTTTATTAAATATGACCGAAAAAGTAAGATTAATAATTCTAACACGAATTTTCTCAATCTTTCGTACATTATGCTTCACTGTTGGAGGTAAATCAAAAATCACTTCTCCAAAATTCATTTTTATTTCTAGTCTGACGCGACACGGGCGCGTTTCGTAAAACTTATTACATTTTCAAAGACTTCACAAATACACAACTGATTAGAACTTGCGTTTCCCTGATTTTATATCTACATTTGAGTGAGGTGGGAAGGGTGATGTGGCATTACATTTGAGTAAGGTGGGAAGGATGATGTGGCATTAGAGGATATTAATAGGGTATTAAAAGTATCAACACAAGACAGAACACGAAACAATGGATATTGAATAGAAGTGTTTGTAGAAAGCCTATTGGTCCATATTTCTTGATGCTTCTATATTGGAGCGGAGTCTTGAGGTGGGTAGAATATAGTTGTGCAATAATTGGCTGTTGATTGCTGGTGTTGACTTCTTGATGTGTAGTGCCTCGCAAACGTCGAGCCGCCTGCTATCGCTGTATCTATCGATGATTTCTGTGTTGTTTACTAGGATTTCTCTGGCGATGGTTTGGTTATGGGAAGAGATTATATGTTCCTTAATGGAGCCCTGTTGTTTATGCATCGTTAAACGCCTAGAAAGAGATGTTGTTGTCTTGCCTATATACTGGGTTTTTTGGAGCTTACAGTCCCCAAGTGGGCATTTGAAGGCGTAGACGACGTTAGTCTCTTTTAAAGCGTTCTGTTTCGTGTCTGGAGAGTTTCTCATGAGTAGGCTGGCCGTTTTTCTGGTTTTATAGTAAATCGTCAGTTGTATCCTCTGATTTTTGTCTGTAGGGATAACGTTTCTATTAACAATATCTTTCAGGACCCTTTCCTCTGTTTTATGAGCTGTGGAAAAGAAGTTCCTGTAAAATAGTCTAATAGGGGGTATAGGTGTTGTGTTAGTTGTCTCTTCGGAGGTTGCATGGCTTTTCACTTTCCTTCTTATGATGTCTTCGATGAAACCATTGGAGAAGCCGTTATTGACTAGAACCTGCCTTACCCTACAGAGTTCTTCGTCGACTTGCTTCCATTCTGAGCTGTGGCTGAGAGCACGGTCGACGTATGCGTTAACAACACTCCTCTTGTACCTGTCAGGGCAGTCGCTGTTGGCATTTAGGCACATTCCTATGTTTGTTTCCTTTGTGTAGACTGCAGTGTGGAAACCTCCGCCCTTTTCCATGACTGTTACATCTAGAAAAGGCAGCTTCCCATCCTTCTCCGTCTCGTAAGTGAAACGCAGCACGGAACTCTGCTCAAATGCCTCCTTCAGCTCCTGCAGATGTCTGATATCAGGTACCTGTGTAAAAATGTCGTCAACATACCTGCAGTATATGGCCGGTTTCAAGTTCATGTCGACTAAGACTTTTTGCTCGATGGTACCCATGTAGAAGTTTGCAAACAGGACACCTAGGGGAGAACCCATAGCGACCCCATCTACTTGCTTATACATGTGCCCATCCGGGCTCAAGAAGGGTGCCTCTTTAGTACAAGCTTGGAGTAGTTTCCTCAGAATACTTTCTGGCATGTCAAGAGGAGTACAGGCTGGATCACGATACACTCTGTCGGCTATCATTCCGATTGTCTCGTCCACAGGTACGTTTGTAAACAGCGATTCTACGTCCAACGAGGCTCTTATCCCTGTGGCCCGTGCGCCCCGCAGTAAGTCCACAAATTCCTTTGGAGACTTCAGGCTGAAGGCGCAAGGAACATAAGGAGTCAGCAGGCCGTTGAGTCGCTTCGCCAATCTGTACGTGAGTGTGGGTATCTGGCTAATGATTGGCCGAAGTGGGTTTCCAGGCTTGTGCGTCTTGACATTTCCATACGCATATCCAGGTTTATATTCCCCAATGATCTTTGGCAGGTGGAGTCCGGATTTCTTGGCGTTCACAGTTTCGATCAGTTTGTTGACCTTTGCTTTTAATTCGGCTGTAGTGTCCTTCGTTACCCTTTGGAACTTAGTTTGGTCAGAGAGTATGATGTTCATTTTCGCCAGATACTCGTCTTTTTTAAGAATGACATATATTAGCGACTTGTCACCTCTCCTGACAACTATCTCCTTGTTCTCACGAAGGCTTTTAGCTGCCGCTCTAAGCTCGGGGGACAGTATGGTGCTTCTGTAGTTGCCTCGATTCTTTCCTCCTTCTGCAATAAGTTCTGCTTGTAAGGTATCTTTGGTAGTGACCTTCTTTTGTGTCTCGAGGTCGAATATGTCGTCCAACAGAATTTCCAACTCCACTTTCCGGGCCATTTCACTCGGTCTGGACATAACATGACAGTTTATGCCCAGATTTAGGAGAGTGAGAGTGAGTGATTTAGTGAGAGTGTATCGTGATCCAGCCTGTACTCCTCTTGACATGCCAGAAAGTATTCTGAGGAAACTACTCCAAGCTTGTACTAAAGAGGCACCCTTCTTGAGCCCGGATGGGCACATGTATAAGCAAGTAGATGGGGTCGCTATGGGTTCTCCCCTAGGTGTCCTGTTTGCAAACTTCTACATGGGTACCATCGAGCAAAAAGTCTTAGTCGACATGAACTTGAAACCGGCCATATACTGCAGGTATGTTGACGACATTTTTACACAGGTACCTGATATCAGACATCTGCAGGAGCTGAAGGAGGCATTTGAGCAGAGTTCCGTGCTGCGTTTCACTTACGAGACGGAGAAGGATGGGAAGCTGCCTTTTCTAGATGTAACAGTCATGGAAAAGGGCGGAGGTTTCCACACTGCAGTCTACACAAAGGAAACAAACATAGGAATGTGCCTAAATGCCAACAGCGACTGCCCTGACAGGTACAAGAGGAGTGTTGTTAACGCATACGTCGACCGTGCTCTCAGCCACAGCTCAGAATGGAAGCAAGTCGACGAAGAACTCTGTAGGGTAAGGCAGGTTCTAGTCAATAACGGCTTCTCCAATGGTTTCATCGAAGACATCATAAGAAGGAAAGTGAAAAGCCATGCAACCTCCGAAGAGACAACTAACACAACACCTATACCCCATATTAGACTATTTTACAGGAACTTCTTTTCCACAGCTCATAAAACAGAGGAAAGGGTCCTGAAAGATATTGTTAATAGAAACGTTATCCCTACAGACAAAAATCAGAGGATACAACTGATGATTTACTATAAAACCAGAAAAACGGCCAGCCTACTCATGAGAAACTCTCCAGACACGAAACAGAACGCTTTAAAAGAGACTAACGTCGTCTATGCCTTCAAATGCCCACTTGGGGACTGTAAGCTCCAAAAAACCCAGTATATAGGCAAGACAACAACATCTCTTTCTAGGCGTTTAACGATGCATAAACAACAGGGCTCCATTAAGGAACATATAATCTCTTCCCATAACCAAACCATCGCCAGAGAAATCCTAGTAAACAACACAGAAATCATCGATAGATACAGCGATAGCAGGCGGCTCGACGTTTGCGAGGCACTACACATCAAGAAGTCAACACCAGCAATCAACAGCCAATTATTGCACAACTGTATTCTACCCACCTCAAGACTCCGCTCCAATATAGAAGCATCAAGAAATATGGACCAATAGGCTTTCTACAAACACTTCTATTCAATATCCATTGTTTCGTGTTCTGTCTTGTGTTGATACTTTTAATACCCTATTAATATCCTCTAATGCCACATCATCCTTCCCACCTTACTCAAATGTAATGCCACATCACCCTTCCCACCTCACTCAAATGTAGATATAAAATCAGGGAAACGCAAGTTCTAATCAGTTGTGTATTTGTGAAGTCTTTGAAAATGTAATAAGTTTTACGAAACGCGCCCGTGTCGCGTCAGACTAGAAATAAAAATGAATTTTGGAGAAGTGATTTTTGATTTACCTCCAACAGTGAAGCATAATGTACGAAAGATTGAGAAAATTCGTGTTAGAATTATT
Organism: Procambarus clarkii; assembly: GCF_040958095.1. Classification (NCBI taxonomy): domain Eukaryota; kingdom Metazoa; phylum Arthropoda; class Malacostraca; order Decapoda; family Cambaridae; genus Procambarus; species Procambarus clarkii. Next base: position 46,163,755 of record NC_091168.1, on the reverse strand, counting down.
AATCTTACTTTTTCGGTCATATTTAATAAAATATATATATATATATATATATATATGTATATATATATATATATATATATATATATATATATATGTCGTACCTAATAGCCAGAACGCACTTCTCAGCCAACTATGCATGGCCCAATTTGCCTAATAAGCCAAGTTTTCATGAATTAATGTTTTTTCGACTACCTAACCTACCTAACCTAACCTAACCTAACTTTTTCTGCTACCTAACCTAACCGATAGAGATAGGTTAGGTTAGGTTAGGTAGGGTTGGTTAGGTTCGGTCATATATCTACGTTAATTTTAACTCCAATAAAAAAAAATTGACCTCATACATAATGAAATGGGTAGCTTTATCATTTCATAAGAAAAAAATTAGAAAAAATATATTAATTCAGGAAAACTTGGCTTATTAGGCAAATCGGGCCTTGAATAGTAGGCTGAGAAGTGCGTTCTGGCTATTAGGTACGACATATATATATATATATATATATATATATATATATATATATATATATATATATATATATATATATATATATATAAACGTGTATATATTTATATTTTTACTATTTTTTTCAGAATTTGTAAAAACGAAGATAAAACCTCAGGATATAACTTTTTTTTAATGTTATGATATAACATTTAAGAGCAAAGGTTTTTCAAAAGTTAATGATATTTATTAATTATTGGAACTATAAGAGAGAGAGAGAGTAGAGATATCTTTACCTTTCTATTTATAGCCCTATATATCTATCTGTCCATCAATCTATCTTTATATTAATGTCTCTCTCAATCTATCTTTTCTGTATCTTGCCCAAGCACTTGGGGTGAATGGAAGAACAACGGTCTCACTTCATGCAGGGTGGCGTTCAATCCCCGACTGTCAAAATGGTTGGGCACCATTCCTCCCCCTCCCCATCCCAAATCCTTATCCTGTTCCCTTCCTATAAGTGTTATATAGCCATAATTGCTTGGCGCTATCATTCCCCCCTCCCCCCCTCCCTCTCTCTCTCTCTCTCTCTCTCTCTCTCTCTCTCTCTCTCTCTCTCTCTCTCTCTCTCTCGCTCTCTCCCTCTCTCCCCCCCCTCTCTCTCCCCCCCCTCTTTCTCTCTCTCTCTCTCTCTCTCTCTCTCTCTCTCTCTCTCTCTCTCTCTCTCTCTCTCTCTCTCTCTCTCTCTCTCTCTCTCTCTCTCTCTCTCTCTCTCTCTCTCTCTCTCTCTCTCTCTCTCTCTCTCTCTCTCTCTCTCTCTCTCTCTCTCTCTCTCTCTCTCTCTCTCTCTCTCTCTCTCTCTCTCTCTCTCTCTCTCTCTCCCACTTTATCTATTGCTCTTACGATATATATGTATCTCTATCAACTATTTGTATATCTATCTAAATGGATTGTACCTAGATGAGGTTCTGGGAGTTCTTCTACTCTCCAAGCCCAGCGTGGGGGCCAGGCTTGACTTGTGAGAGTTTTGGGTCAAGAGGCTGTTGTTTGGAGCGGCCTGCAGGCCCACATACCAACCGCAGCCTGGTTGGTACGGCACTTTTTGCAGAAGTCTTTCCAGTTTTTCTTGAAGATTTAAACTTTTATTATGGCAATATATCTAATACTTTCTTGGAACATATTTAAGAGACGTAGGTCTTTAATGTTCATACAGTGTTCTTTAACTAAAACAGTCTGTAACCCAGAATATGATTTTGTTTTTAAACAAAAGACCAATAAAAGTCAAGTTTCCTGGTGCTCATAAATATTCGGTTAAAGCCCAAATGCAAACTTAAGGGGGACGATTACCGGAACCTCTTTCTAAAGACAATACAAGACTCTAGTCTTTGGATTGATCCCGATAATTACAACATATTACCTTCTGGAGAACAATATATCATGCAAATGTCGACTTAGATGTGAAATACTCATGGTTCCTTTCCCGGAATCACTGGGTGAGCAGGCTGTTTGCGTTACACACATACCAACAATGCGCACATCACGGTGGGGTTCGTGATTCCCTCACCTCACTAAAACAGCAGTACTGGCTTCCACTGGGTCGTCAGACTGTTAAAACCATAATCATATCAAGTGTTGTCTGCAGAAGGTTAAATGCTCGGGTGTGTCCTTACTCGGATGTCCACCACTCACGTGGAAACGAGTAGTACGTCTTCGTCCTTTGAGACCACATTTGTGGATTTCACAGGTGCTATCATGCTTAAAAACACTAAAGACAGCATCCCAATTAAGGCGTATATCTGCTGTTCACTTCTACAACTACTAAAACAGTTCACTAGGAAGTGACTCCTGATCTGAGTGCAGAGTCCTTTATCCATTCCTTTCTCAGGTTTGCTGCATACAGATACTGCCCCATGTCGATGATTTAGGATAATAGGTTCAACTTGGTGGCTAATAAGGCATTCCTTAGATATTTCTGTGATCACCCAGCAGTTCGCATTGTTCTTAACTAGAATCAGTGTTAATGGAAATTCATACCCCTTAGAGTGCCAAGGCATGGAGGATTCTATAAGAGGAAAGTGGGGACGGTGGAATGCTGTTTGCATAAAACGCTTCACATCCAGAAGACACTTCGCCAAGAACTCCATATCGTAGTCACGGAGACGGAAATCCACAGTCAATAATTGAATCCCCAGAGTGAACTAAGTGTCAATGGATATGCACAAAATCAGGGTGGGTAATACAGTCGGGACCTAGATCATAATACGAACAAATCCTGTAACAAAGCAGGTGAAGCAGGAAGCAAATATGCGTCAGTATGGAGACGGCACCGAAGGACCCCAAGGAGAGGGATCCTTCTTCCACTGTGACGGCTGTGATAGTGGAAGGGGAAGGGAATTATCAGGGGAAAAGCACCAAGCTATTACGACTATGTAGCATTGGGAAGTGGTCAGGATAAGGATTTGGGATGGGACGGGGGAAAGGAATGGTGCCCAACCCCTTGGAAGGTCGGGGATTGAACGCCGATCTACATGAAGCGAGACCGTCGCTCTACCGTCCAGCCCAACCACTTGGGCTGGACGTGTAGACGTGTGATAGTGGAAGGAGCCGTACCAGGAGACGAGTTACTCGCCACAGGGGGTTTGTAGCTACACCCAGCCACAAGCAGGAGGGGAACGGGGAGAGTAGCAGAAGGGGCAATCAGAGCTGACGGACTATGGTGGCTGTCCTTCCATTAGTCCGACTTGGGGGAGGAGGGGGGGGGGTGTGGTTGCTCACCCCACGAGCCTGAGAAGAGGAAAGAGGGTCGGAAGGGGGAGGGGGGGGGGTGTGGTTGCTCACCCCACGAGCCTGAGAAGAGGAAAGAGGGTCGGAAGCATATAAAACGAAAATTAAAAATTTCATCCATAAATCTCCCATACCCGCCATAGAGTCACAATTAAAGGACAGGGAGCTCCATACAACAGGACTATCCTCGGGGAGCAATATGCACCCTGCACACAGAAATCACAATAGCGTGATGCATCAAATGAACAAATCCACAAGGGCCGTGTAAAATCCTGGTTTGTGTCTCGGAGAGGCTGCAGGATCCGAATAAGGTCAGTAGAACTTCCGGTTGCAATTCTTTTAACCATGTCGTAGCTCAGTCGATTAAGGCAGCGTCTGGATCCTCTTGGACGTAGGTTTGAACCCTCGTCACGGCCCTTGTGAATTTGTTTATATAGCCTGCACTTATTACCTTAGGAGCCATCAGTCCATCGAAGTTGGGTTCAACAACGAAGACAGGGATTCACATTAATGTTTCCCCTCGCTCGAACACGTCAGGTACTCCAGTTCTGTGGATGAGACAGAGTGCACCGTCTCAACTCTCCCTCCATCAGAACATATTAAGGCAAATGAAAGAATAATCAAGGACTGAACCAAGTCGCCAGGAAGAAACAACCAAAAAGGAGAAGAGGTGGAGAAGAAGGAAACAAGTGGAAGAGAAGAAGTGATCCAGCAAAATTATTAAAAAAGCCAGCACGAGCTTCAAAAAGGACAGATTAAACGCCAACTTCGAGCATCACCCTCCGACAGCTCCCTCACCCCGACCCAGCGTGCCCTTCACGCCGACAACGGGGTGGACAGGAAGGGGCGAAGGGAAGGGAACTATCAGCAGAAGCGACAAGTTATTACGACTATATAGCACTGGGAAGGGATAAGGATTTTGGATGGGACGCGGGGAAGGAATGGTTACCTTGAGGTGCTTCCGGGGCTTAGCGTCCCCGCGGCCCGGTCGTCGACCAGGCCTCCTGGTTGCCGGACTGATCAACCAGGCTGTTGAACGCGGCTGCTCGCAGCCTGACGTATGAGTCACAGCCTTGTTGATCAGGTATCCTTTGGAGGTGCTTATCCAGTTCTCTCTTGAACACTGTGAGGGGTCGGCCAGTTATGCCCCTTATGTGTAGTGGAAGCGTGTTGAACAGTCTTGGACCTCTGATGTTGATAGAGTTCTCTCTCAGAGTACCTGTTACACCTCTGTTTTTCAACGGGGGTATTCTGCACATCCTGCCATGTCTTCTGGTCTCATGTGATGTTATTTCTGTGTGCAGGATTGGGACCAGCCCCTCTAATATTTTCCACGTGTAAATTATTATGTACCTCTCCCGCCTGCGCTCAAAGGAGTACAGTTTTAGGCTCTTTAGTCGGTCCCAATAGTTTAGATGTTTTACTGAGTGGATTCTAGCAGTAAAGGATCTCTGCACGCTCTCCAGGTCAACAATTTCTCCAGCTTTGAAAGGTGCTGTCATTGTGCAGGAGTACTCCACTCTAGAGAGCACAAGCGTGTCCATGGTGCCCAACCAATTGGAGGGTCGGGGAATGAACGCCGACCTGCATGAAGCGAGACCGTCGCTCAATCGTCCAGACCAAGTGGTTGGGTAGGGAGGGGCGAGATAAATGCTAAATCAATAAATTTTGAGGCAGGATAATATTCTTGGAAAGTTTAAGAGTGGAAATGTCCATGAATGGTAACCTGCATAAGCTTAAGGGAAACCCACTTCACCATGTGACATGAGCCGTCATGAAGGGGGTAATTATATCATGATAAAATGGCAACCAGAGAACGACTTCTGAAAATTCAGACACCAGATAGATGAAATTTTATCTCTACTTGGGTCTGACTGATAGTTTTTGTTTTATTAGTGTTATTTGCAACTTCATTTCTTAATAGTATATATATCTAGATGTTGTTAAGAATATTAGTTACATAGATAATCTAAATTTAAAGTTAAGATCCAAAATATTTTTGCCCTGTTTGTCATCCCTTGGTTATTCAGTAACTAATAGTGTGTACTAATAATATGTGGATTTACATTTTTAATATTGATTTGTTGGTCACATTTAATTATGATGCCTGATGACCTTGAGGGGAGTATTGAGTGCCCCAAAAATGCGATGTAGATGCTAGAATATTTTCCAACACTTATGTGTAATTGTTCGGATTTCTAACATCTTCATTTAATTAGGAATTTACTCTACAATATTATATTTTAAGGAAGGAGATTCATTTAGCCACCACATGTTTTATTATGGTCACCCCAAGAATATTAGCCACCACATGTTTTATTATGGTCACCCCAAGAATATTAGCCACCACATGTTTTATTATGGTCACCCCAAGAATATTAGCCACCACATGTTTTATTATGGTCACCCCAAGAATATTAGCCACCATATGTTTTATTATGGTCACCCCAAGAATATTAACCTCCACATGTTTTATTATGGTCACCCCAAGAATATTAGCCACCATATGTTTTATTATGGTCACCCCAAGAATATTAACCACCACATGTTTTATTATGGTCACCCCAAGAATATTAACCTCCACATGTTTTATTATGGTCACCCCAAGAATATTAACCTCCACATGTTTTATTATGGTCACCCCAAGAATATTAACCTCCACATGTTTTATTATGGTCACCCCAAGAATATTAACCACCACATGTTTTATTATGGTCACCCAAGAATATTAACCACCACATGTTTTATTATGGTCACCCCAAGAATATTAACCTCCACATGTTTTATTATGGTCACCCCAAGAATATTAACCTCCACATGTTTTATTATGGTCACCCCAAGAATATTAACCTCCACATGTTTTATTATGGTCACCCCAAGAATAATTAACGGTGCTTTTGAAAGTTTAATGAGTTAAAAGCTAACGCATAATGAAGTGAACCTTCTACCTGCCCAGTGATTTTTATATTGACGTTTTTCACCCCTCAGCCATATACAGGCCGTAACAAGAGAAAATTGAATGGAAAAGAATAGACGCAAGGTGAAGGTTAACTATGATTATGAAGGAGAGAAAGATGAGATAATGTTTAGAACAAGTAGTGCTGCGGAAGTTCTGAGAGGGAGGAGAGAAAGAACAGTGAGAAAGGGCAAATATGAACTACTGAAAAACAAAGGAAGAAGGATATTGTTAGGGGAAGGTATAGACGGGCTGTACTGAGAAAGGGAATGCTTTAGCAGACGGTGGAAGGTGCAGAAAGAGAGAGGAAGGTCTTGAAAAAGATGAAGTAAAGAGAAATTGGTGTAAGATGTCGAGTAAGAGGATGGGGAGGAGGAAGACGTAGGGAAGATGCAAGTGGGACTGTAGAGAGATAATGTATAAGACGTAGGTAGAGTGCTGAGAGATGTAGAAGGGGAAACATGGCAGGAGGGAGGAGTTATGAGGGAGTTACTGAGAGAGAGAGAGTTGGACCAGGTGGAGCAACTGTGAAATAAAGAGGAGCTAGAAACGAACACCTACAAGGCAGAGCTAGAAAGCACTTACCAATGTGTCATGCGTCGGTATTTTGCCAGTAGAGTCGGAGACATCTACTGGCATAGTAGTAGGTTGGCCTAATATTAGGTAATCGTCTTTGGCAGGCGAAAACATGGACGTGTGTGTAACAGGGTCGGGTTGAGGCAGCGTGGGCGTCTTAGCAGCTGGGTCAGAAGGAAGCTTCTTTGGTGTCTTAGCATCGCGGTTGAGAAGTAAATACTGATTCTCAACCCACGCGTTAAAGTTCTGAACAGCCAGCTCTGCTTCGTCCAGAGGTGTGCGATTCTCCGAATTTTTGGCCTCAGGGTTAAGGCCAGCTTTAGCCAGCCATTGCGCTGTCTCTATACTTAGGCCCATGGCAGCCATGTGCAGCGCTGTGTTGCCGTACTTGTCTACTGCGTGGCGGTTACAGCCGGCAGTTCTCACGAATAATGCCACAAGACCGGCATAGTTACCCAATGCAGCCCAGTGCAGTGGTGACCAGCCCATAGTGTTGCGACAGTTGGGGTCAGCGCCGGCATCAAGAAGCGTTTGTACACAGGACTGGTGACCTTCCAGCGTGGCCAGATGGAGGGCGGTGTGACCTGCAACACAAACACAGGAGATTATAATATTTCATGTTCTCGATAATGTCAGCGTTAAACATGTACAATATCACGAGCACAGTACCCACACATATTAACAACAGTCATAAAGAAACAATACCAGCAGCACTGATGACCAAGCCACACATCAGAAGATGGAGAGACGACGAAAGTTTCGATCCGTCCTGGACCATTATCAAGTCGAATGTAAGGGAGATAGATTGATTGATGACGATTAAGCCAGGTGATGACGAGGTGGCAAGGGCATGAATAGCCCATAAGTGGTATATTGTTTGTTTAGTAAATGTATATTGTGTGCTGAGGTCGCATTTAATTGTCAGGCTGCTATCGCGTTGGAGGATACTGCTTGACAGTATTTATAAGGGTGTACAGCTGCTGAATACCTTTTCTTTTTACCAGAAGAGTGGCAGTGTTGATGACTTCAGGGTGGTTACTGCAAGATTAAGGGACTCTTAAAGTTCTTCTAAGGTAGTTGGTTGCTTCACATTCCAGGAGATAGTGACGTAATGGCCTCTCTGTGATTGTTTGGCAGAAGATTCTTTTTCTCTGTCGGGGTTCACCAATCTCCCAGTTGCATCTGTAACCGAGACGTAGTCTATATAACTGAACTGTTATGTCCCTGTCGATTCCTCTTGGGATATTTACTCTTTCTAACTTGGTAGCCTGAAGATACCATATTGCAGAGGGCGAACCTTTTGCTACACTCTGGTGTAGACGGGTTTCTTGAGGTGTGAGAGTTTTTTTAGTGATGGCGTTTTTATTTATTCTAGGCTGGGATGGATTGTTTTATGTACTCTAAGCTGGGATGGATTGTTTTATGTACTCTAGGCTGGGTTAGATTGTTTTATGTACTCTAGGCTGGGTTAGATTGTTTTGTGGATCACTGGATGACGAGTTGCTAATTTAGCAATTTCATCAGCTTTCTCATTTAATGGATTCCAGCATGGTATGGAATCCAGTTTAGGGTGACGTTGAGTCTTCTGCCTTTAGCTACTGCTCCAAGATGCAAAATGGTGGTAATTATTTCCACGTTGTCTTTCCACTGATTTTTTCCGAATATTTGAAGTACAACTTTGGAGTTTGAGTGTATGATTGCATTTTGAGTGTTTTGTGCAATCACATATGCGAATGCCTATTGTATGGCAAACAGCTCAGTTTGGGTTGATGATACTAGTCCTCCCAGTCTCCAATATGCCTGTTCGCTGTCCGTGCAAGGAGCAGCGCCATTACTCTCATATCTGTGTCCACCGATCCGTCTGTGAAGATGTGGGTGACTCCTGCTACTGCAATGATGCACATTTGCTCTTATATAGTATGCTATTGGATTATTGGATCATAGGCAATTTTTTTTCATCGGAAGACCTTCTATTAGTATTTTAAAGGAAGGCTTCTCCCACGGCGGGGAACAAGTTTAGTTTGGGTGTGGATGGTCACCCCCTCTATCAAGAATCATTCTCTTTAATTGTAGTCTGTTTAGGACTTTTCCCGCTCTGGCAGCCCAAGAGTTTCTGTTGCTTCGGCCAAGTCCATCCACCAAGATCTGTCGTACTGCGACTGGATCAGGAGAAATAATTATCTTACTGATAATCGTAGCTGTTCTTTGAGATCTTCTTTCATGAAGAGAGGGCAAACCCCTTTCTAGTCTGGTTCACATAGGGGCTCCCAGGGCAACACTCATAGCATAATTTTATTATAATTTAATAATAAATTTAAGATTAAAATAAAAAGATTATAATTAATATAATTAATTTATAATTAATATAATTAATTTATAATTAATATAATTAATTTATAATTAATATAATTAATTTATAATTAATATAATTAATTTATAATTAATATAATTAATTTATAATTAATATAATTAATTTATAATTAATATAATTAATTTATAATTAATATAATTAATTTATAATTAATATCTTATAATTAAGATAAATAATTAAGATTAAACTTAAAAATTTAATAATAAAATTAAGATTGTGGTAATTTATTACCACAAACGTTGTCCACACATTTACAATGCTAATCAGCATACATGCATTTTCTTCTGACCTCCATAGACAGGGTTAGATATCTCTTAAACATATAATTCGGAGATTTATTGAACAATCAACCACAGAAAGTGATTGTTGTGATTTTAAAATGCTAACCTACCAACATAAATTCACAGATATACGTCTGTCCTACATAAACAGTGTTGAAGGTAACTTTTTACAGTGTCGTTAATGTGCGTTTACAAAGGAGAAATTCTATTCTGACTCGCTTCCACATACCCTGTATACAAATACACAAACATATACATATATACACATGCATATACCTACACATATCCACACATATATACATACACCTATGTTTCTCCTACTTTGACAGGGTAAGATAGCATCCATAGAAGCTAGTGTGATATTAAACAACCACTGAGGGTGCTTAAGATACTTTTACAAGCTTAAGTTATAGGTACATACCTTGTTGTTTAGATGTATTACATATTGTATATGTACAATACATTGTATAACAGATGTGTTAAATAGTCAATCTTGGGTACAAGTCCAATAAATCATCAAGTGTTCCAATACTCATATAGTAATTACAGAGTTCAGCATACCTTAGCCCAGGAGGGCGAAAGTCAGTCAGTATGGGACATTCTACAATATAATGTTCAAGAGAGTGCATATTTTCTCTTTCACAAAGTTAACACATTGTGTACTCGACATTTGGGTTTTGAGAAAGCTGCCAGATACGTCAGTATCCTAGGTGTATTCTGGCCACTATAACATCACATTGCCGAGTTCTTGCTCTATTAGTCCATATGTGAATGTCTCCTCACGATATTTATCATAATGTTTAATGGCATAACTTTCAGCCCTTTGTGAATCTGTTAGGTCAGTGTGATTTTCATTAGATATTTGGTTAAGTCACTACTAATGTCACTATAATGTACACCATTGTAACTACTAATGAAGCACCCATATCAATTTCTACTTCTGTTTTTTTACAGACTGTTTTTGCAACCATATCAACAGTGTCATGCCTTGAGATGCCAACATGTGATGGTATCCATAGGAATTTAATTTCAAATCTGTTTTCTTTAGCAGCTAAAACATTCATTCGTATATCACTGACTATTTTCCGGGTAGTACTACTATTTGCGTTCAATGCCAGGAGTGCACTCTGCGAGTCACAGTATATAAGTCCACTGCCTTTGTCTTTTAAAAATTCAGTGGCAAGGTATATGCCTGCAAGTTTGGTTTGAGTTGTACTTGCCCAGTCATTGACGCGCTTCATTGCTGTATTTACGAGAAAAGATTGTTTAAATATATTACATGCACATCCGGTACATCGTCCACTTTCTTCTACAGAACCGTTGGTATAGCACTGATTCACGTCGTTACCCGTTACCTGGGTACTCTCAGTGATGCTTTTCAGTGTTAACTGTTTTAATAATGTAGCGTGTTCATTATCTTTCTCGAGTGCAATTACAAAATCAACTGATAGATCCCAGTTGTCCCTTGGATTAATTGGTTGAATAATCATTAATTGAGTTGGGTACATATTTAATATTTTGATGGAGTTGGCTACCTTGTAAAACCAAAATGCATAATCAGATTTCGCTCTTCTTCTATAGACCTCAGGTGAGTATAGCATATTAGAAAGTTTATCTTGAAATTTCATGTGTTGCCGAGATCTACTCAATGCCTTCACGCCGAAAACTGTGCTAATGGACAAAATTCTCTCACTTATGGTAGGCAATTTTAACTCTGCTCTCATATTAACTATTCTCGTCGACTTTGGAGGCCCAAGGATGAGACGCATAGCTTCATTTTGCAAGGTTTCAAGGGATGTTAACTCTTTGTCTATATACAGTGCGAGTTGTAGAGCATTGTAGACAATAACAGAACAGATAAATGATACATAAAACATTCTAGCAAGTCTCACGTTAATTCCATGATTGACACCAACAAGGACCGGCAAGGGCTTTACACTCTCCCAGAGTCCTCTCATGAGAGAAGAAAGGTACCCAGGGTCGTTAATGGGGACACCAAGGTACTCAGGGTCGTTAATGGGGACACCAAGGTATCTGTAAGACTCGCAGTTTTTAAGTGCTCGCCCATCTATATGATAATTGGGTGGTGGAATACCACACGGAATGAGAACACGAGTTTTCTGTACAGAGATAAGGAGGCTGCATTCCTCAGCTCTAGTAGCAAAAGCATCGAGCAGAACTTGCATTCTAGGCTCGAAGGCAGCCTGTAAACATATATCATCAGCATAACAGATGACTGTTAGGGAGGTTAGCGACCTGAGGATTGCCACCCGGGCCCCAGTCCTCTCTCTCAAGTAAGTGACCTCGGCATTACAATTTATGTGAGTCCAGGATTATTCCTAGATACTGAGAAGTGTCCACCCATTCAATTGGTTGACCCTGTACTGTGAGTTGGGTGTTGGGCTTCACTATTTTAATGGACATTGGCATTTGTCCTGATGGGGTTGAGTTTGACACAATCTGCTTTGCTTCTTCACTGTTGTGAGATGTAGAGCATTGTATTCAATAACAGAGCTTTTGGTCAATAACAGAATCAATAGCAGAGCTAAGCATTTGGGTGCAAGGCATGCTGCTTTCTTTCCTTTTATGTTGATGACAAAGTTGTCCGCGTAGTTTAGCAGCCTGCAGTGTTGCGGGAGTTTCAACCTCATTATTCTTTCCATTAAACAGTTGAAGAGAATGGGCTGAGAATGCTGCCTTGCGGTTAACCATTTTCATATCTTTTGTATTCAGAGACTGTGTCATGAAGTTTCACTCCTGCTTCTCTGTTTATGAGACAGGTTTTGGTCCAGGAGAACTAGTTGCTTTTGACCTCTTTGTCAATGAGACAGCAGAGAATAGCTGGGGCGCTAGCTAGTTCAAAGGCTTTCTCAAGGCCCAGGAATATCAGAATTCCCAGTCTGTCATTCAAGTGGGCTAACAGAGTTGTAATACATTCCACTGTGCCAACCCATTTTCTCTAGACATACATATCCTGGTGCAGTTTAGGCATTTTCCACTCAAGTCTGTTGAGGACCATTCTGTCAGCCATGTGGCTGCACAGCTCTGGAGAGAGATGGGCCTTGGATCAGCTGGATCTTTGGATTTTGGGATCGGCACTATGTCTGTTCCATTCCAAGCTGTTGGTCTAGTTTGAAATGTCCTGACTAAATTAATTAACCCAAGGTATGCAGCGTCTCCCTCTGGGCTGAGGTTTCTAATAATTTTATAGGTTATTTTGTTGACTCTTTGAGACAACAAAATAATTTTTAGCGCAGTAGGCAACGCGTGAGTCTCATAATCTCAAGGTCGTGAGTTCGTTCCTAATAGCTATAATGAGTGCTCTGGGAGACTTGAAGATCTTGAGGTCTGAGATGAGGGAACGAATCACTCTAGACGCAGTCAGCAAAGTCCTGTGCGCTCCACTGGCTACCTCTTCTGTGCAGGAAGAGTCATGGCCAGGTTGTGGGGACGACCGCCGGAGTCCTTACGGTCAACAGGTGGAGCCCACCGTCTCGCCAACTTCCTTTTTTTATACCCACACAGACCAAAAATTAACCCAGCAGTTAACCCACATAACCCCCGCTTCCCAAACAATCACTCGCAACCTTTCCTCACACGGGCTACAAATAACCTCAATATAGACCTCTCTCTACTCCTATACTCTGAAACCCAACTTACTGTTCCCCCTATTCCACCTTGGCTTTATACAACTCCAAATACGACAGTGTCAGACCATCGGAGGAAGAATTGAAACAGGAATTTTCTTATGTACTTTCGTATATTAATACATATTCAGTAGGAAAGATTTACAGGCCAAGTATTGAACATTTATAGGCAGGAGAGAGAGGTGAAGTGAGGTGAGGTACAATGAAAAATGAATGGAAATTAGGTGGACACAAATATGAGCCGTATAACTCCTAATACATCAACACAACTCGAAGACAACATTGCAAAGTCTGCACCAAACTCAGCCATAGCCTCAGTCTTTGTCTCAACAATTAAAAATTGTTATCCAAATATCACAGCAATTTATACAGATGGATCTCGCATCTTCATGAACAACGTACCCTCGGTCACTAGCGCTGTATGGATACCGGAATACCATCTCAAGCAGGGATGGCAGTTACCAAACCACCTATCTATTTTCACAGCTGAATTACATGCCTTATATCAAGCTCTCCAAATAATCACAACATTACCAATCGGGACATATACAATCTGCAGTGACTCCAAGAGTGCGGTTCAAGCAATTACGTACTCTTGAACAACGTGCAAGGAGTTTGTTTACCCATGTCTTCAACTTCTTCATGAACATCGATTGAACGGTTATGATACCTCTATCCAATGGGTCCCAGCGCATTGTGGTATTCTCCATAATGAACTAGTAGATCAACTAGCCAAAGCAATGCACAACACGCCTCACATTACCCGTCATCCAAGTCCCCATGTTGCACGTAAAAGAGCCTTCAAAAATACCATCACCCAAGATTTTGCGACGAAATTGAAAACGTCATGCTCACCTTTGTACTATGGGTCCGTTAAAAAGAAATGGGAAACTTGGAAACATGTCAGATATATAAGCAGAGAAATTGATGTAACGATGACCAGAATAAGGCTGGGAAACACCAAACTGGCAGCACACAGCTCTAAGTACAGAACAGACATCAACGAACTCTGCATCCACTGTCAGGTGCCTGAAACAGTCGAACACTATCTTCTTCACTGCTTCCGACATCATAGTGCCAGTGTAAATTTCAAACAAGTATTTAACACACTTAAAATACCCTTTATCATCGAGCATATATTAGGAGGAGTTGACCACTCGTTACAGGAAAAATTCCAAATAGTCAAAGCACTGGCTAAATATCTCCAGTCGACCAATAAATTTGGTCATATCTGACCCGCGCCACATTTATACCTGGCGCCACCAACAGCTTAGTACCAAAAACAAATGTCTCATCGCAACACCGAGGATCAGCTGACGCCATAAACACAACACACCGCCCTGCGGTGCGGCAAGTCTCCCTCTAACATGCCCCTCTGTTCTAGTCGCCGCTCCTCTGTCTACACGACAACGCAACAAGCACTTTTGAAACTCTTATCATCCTCAACATAAACGCCTCTACCAACATCTGTACTGGTGCAGTCATCGGGAGGACAAACCCTTCATGCAAACTGCACCTACTATCAAGAAGAAGAAGAGACAACAAAATAACCTATAAATATAGGGTATGTATCTTTGGAGTTTTTCTTAGCCCGATTGAGCCCATCCTGTATGAAAGGGGTATTAGTATCAGAGACTTCTGCACATGATGTAAGGATTCTGTGCCACCTTTCTTTCTCTAATCCTGTCTGTACGGTTAGTACATCTGGTGGAAACTGATTATTGGCTGCTCCTTCTGCAAATTTGGTTGCCAGTACTTCGGCTTCCCGTTGAGAAGCAGAGAAAGATAAAGAAACGGGCAATAAGTAAGGAAAGAGTGAGGCGAGGAGCAGGTAAGAGATTAACGTAATCATGACTTCTCTCATGTTAGGGACTATAAATCATCTTATTGATAGGTCTTCTCCTAAAATAATCTTTCCTGCCTCTACTCTTCACAGATGCGGTCTTGTTGATTCGGTTCTGATTCACAACCTACCATACTTGAACCTTAGTCTTGGCTTTGTTGCTGTTGACTCTTGTCTTTCACGGTGCATACTTAAATGCTCTAACCTTCTTAACAAATACGACCTGAAATAAGCCTACCCCCTTTTTTTTATCTTACCCCCTCCTCTTATACTTACCTATCCCATACTTCCTTCATACCATTATTACATTCATCCTATTCGTACCTTTCATTATACTCTTACCTTCTCCTCACTTTATTCTAGGAATTACCTTCTCCTAGGAGCAGACGATGAGTCACAATAATGTGGCTGAGGATATGACGACTAAACCACACACCAGAAAATGAGGAGACGACGACGTTTCGGTTCCTCGTGGACCACTATCAAGTCACTTGTGATGGGAGCGAGGGAGGCACAGACATCAAGTAAGGCAAGAGAGGGGTGAGGAGGAAATTCTTAGAGGAAGGTAAGAGCAAGGCAAAAAGTGCGGATGGAATGGGTGTGTGAGAGAATGGTCTCAAGATTCTCCCACAGCTGACTTGAAAGTCTTATTGCAGTGCATGGTGCACGAAGCCGATATCTTTTACTCCTGAATGGAAAACTATCATGTCGGTTGTCCCCAGAATGCCCACATGATCAGGAATACATCAGTCATTAATCTCAACCGGCGTGATTAGGAACTGTAACGTAGTCGTGACGTGCTGGATGTTGTGGTGGTACATTGGATGTATTCAGCTCACCAGTAGTATATTAATATAATTGATTTCATATTTCCTTGTTTCAGTTTGCGTGTATATTTTTGCCAAGTGTACTCAGGTATTATTTTGTTTATTAATATTATAGTAAGTTTGTTTTATTGTTCATCTGGTGTTTTTGGTTCTTCCTGCAACTTATACACTGCAAGGACCAAAACAGTACTTTTTTTTTATTTGATGAGAGTGATAGCCACAATACACCTGCCGAGTAAAGCTGCGATACTGTTTGATGTCGCATCGAGTGGGGACCTGTCCTAGGAGCCAATCTCAGGAACTGTTCCTAGCAACCTTTGCTTAATGTTGTGTTTAGTTGCTATAATTTGCTTTTATACTTGTTTGCATTTTTTCAGAATCCATTTTAGGATTTCATATTGGTGACTGAACATATATATCTCCATTACAGGTGCAGCAACTTGTGATTAGTTTATTAGATTTACTTTTGATTATGTGATGTTTTATGGGCAAATTCATACTCTTAATGGTTAGTCTTCTCAACTAATCTTATATCTTATTTACCCATATTAATTTTGTCCCAACAGAAGTGACTCACTCAGGCAGATCACCCCCCTCGGGTACTTATCTTATACTTTGATTTGTCTTCGAACTATCATGTTCCACTTTGCATTACAAACTTAGTAGGAAGTATTGGACTACAGATCCTTTCGCATCCAGAACTCTGTTGTACATTCGGGACTCGTATAGCCGTTCCTATCAGAGTGGTGACACTCCCTGCACTCCTAAGCCTCCGGTCAAAGTTCGTGATTAACTGCTCAGGTAGGGAGATTACTATTCTTTTACAGAGCACAAGGAATAGTAACTGCAGTTAATTACATAGATTCCAATAGGACAACTCTCGCCACTCAGTTACTCTGGCCTAGGATCCAATGGTCAGTACTTCTCTCAGGTTACTACGGGCTCACCATAGCTCGTGCTACTTGGAACTTTTTGTTTCAGGTAGTGAATATTAAACAACAACTACAGTACTTCTCAGAGCTCACCTTAGAGGAAGAGCTGCCTTGACCCTCAGTACTCTTGCCACCAAGACTGACTACGAAGTGCTAAAGCAAGTAGTCTTTATGCATAGCTACTATCCACTAAAAATTATCCACAACATTTCAGGGACTATGTCAAGACTCAGTCCCAAACCGACTTGGAGTACGTGGAGAATAAAACCAGTTATTTCCTGAAGTAGTTAGAATCAGCCCAGATCACCACCTTTAGTGAATTATTAAACCTTGTATTAATGGAAGAATTCATGCAACGTATACCTACCTAACCCAGTGCGTTCTATCTTGCAGATACGGGAGATACGAACCTCAGTAAATATGCACAGTTAGCTGATACTTACAGTCTAATCCATAAATCTTTTGATTCATATTCAAATAAACCATATTGGAGACCTCTGCCAGTGTGTTGTTGGAGACCCTCGCCAGCGTGTTGCTGGAGACCTCTGCCAGTGTGTTGATGGAGACCCTTGCCAGCGTGTTGCTGGAGACCTCTGCCAGTGTGTTGTTGGAGACCATTGCCAGCGTGTTGCTGGAGACAACTGCCAGTGTGTTGTTGGAGACCCCTGCCAGTGTGTTGCTGGAGACCTCTGCCAGTGTGTTGATGGAGACCTCTGCCAGTGTGTTGATGGAGACCCCTGCCAGGGGTTGGTTGAGACCCCTGCTAGCGTGTTGCTGGAGACCCCTGCCAGTGTGTTGCTGGAGACCCTTGCCAGTTTGTTGCTGGAGACCCCTGCCAGTGTGTTGCTGGAGACCCCTGCCAGTGTGTTGCTGGAGACCCCTGCCAGTGTGTTGCTGCAGACCCCTGCCAGTGTGTTGCTGGAGACCCCTGTCAGTGTGTTGCTGGAGACCCCTGCCAGTGTGTTGTTGGAGACCCCTGCCAGTGTGTTGCTGGATACCCCTGCCAGTGTGTTGTTGGAGAGTAAAAATGGTGTTTTGACACCACTTGGAGGGAAGAGAGGGGGGAGTAATAGTGGTGGAGGAGGAGGGGAGGCAGAGTCAGTCGTAGTGGTGGACGCGATGTGATATAAGTGGTGGAGGTGAGGTAAAGTGAGTGGTGTCAGTGGTGCTGATGGTCAGTACCTGTTGTGTTACATGTTGTCTAGTGTGTTGTTGTCAGTGGTGCTGATGGTCAGTAACTGTTGTGTTACATGTTGTCTAGTGTGTTGTTGTCAGTGGTGCTGATGGTCAGTACATGTTGTGTTACATGTTGTCTAGTGTGTTGTTGTCAGTGGTGCTGATGGTCAGTAACTGTTGTGTTACATGTTGTCTAGTGTGTTATTATGTAGTTCCTTAATGGAGCCCTGTTGCTTAACGATGCATAAGCAACAGGGCTCCATTAAGGAACATATAATCTCTTCCCACAACCAGACCATCACCAGAGAAATCTTAGCAAACAATACAGAAATCAGAGATAGATACAGCGACAGCAGGCGGCTTGACATCTGCGAGGCACTACACATCAAGAAGACAACACCAGCAATCAACAGCCAATTAATGCACAACTATATTCTACCCACTTCAAGACTTCGCTCCAATATAAAAGCATCAAGAAATATGGGCCAATAGGCCCTTTTGCAGTTACTTCCATCCTTACCTTCAATTTACCCAATTAATACCCACTGTTTCGTGTTCTGTCCTGTGTTGAAAGTTTTGTTCACCTCATCCAAAACTGTTGTAACATATCACCTCACCAAAAATGCGGGTATAAAATGAAAGCTGTGTAAATCATAGTGTAGTAAGAATTCTGTTTAGTGTTTGCAGGTTATAGTTGTGTGTGTGTAAACTAAAAGTCTTTGAAAATGTAATAAGTTATCAAGAAAAGCGTTCAAGTGTCGCGTCAGTCTAGAAATAAAAATTAATTTTGGAGAATTGATTTTTCAATTACCATCAACAGTGAAAAGAATCATAAGAAATATTGAGAAAATTCGTGTTAAAATTATTAATCTTACTTTTTCGGTCATATTTAACAATATATATATACATATATATATATAACTGAAAACTCACACCCCAGAAGTGACTCGAACCCATACTCCCAGAAGCAACGCAACTGGTATGTACAAGACGCCTTAATCCACTTGACCATCACGACCGGACAAAATGAGGTGATAGCCGAGGCTATTTGAACCACCCCCACCGCCGGCACTCGGATAGTAATCTTGGGCATAGCATTTTACCAAATCACCTCATTCTTTGGGGCACACGTGAGGAACACAAATGCGAACAAGCCTGAATGGTCCCCAGGACAATATGCAACTGAAAACTCACACCCCAGAAGTGACTCGAACCCATACTCCCAGAAGCAACGCAACTGGTATGTACAAGACGCCTTAATCCACTTGACCATCACGACCGGACAAAATGAGGTGATAGCCGAGGCTATTTGAACCACCCCACCGCCGGCACTCGGATAGTAATCTTGGGCATAGCATTTTACCAAATCACCTCATTCTTTGGGGCACACGTGAGGAACACAAATGCGAACAAGCCTGAATGGTCCCCAGGACAATATGCAACTGAAAACTCACACCCCAGAAGTGACTCGAACCCATACTCTCAGAAGCAACGCAACTGGTATGTACAAGACGCCTTAATCCACTTGACCATCACGACCGGACAAAATGAGGTGATAGCCGAGGCTATTTGAACCACCCCACCGCCGGCACTCGGATAGTAATCTTGGGCATAGCATTTTACCAAATCACCTCATTCTTTGGGGCACACGTGAGGAACACAAATGCGAACAAGCCTGAATGGTCCCCAGGACAATATGCAACTGAAAACTCACACCCCAGAAGTGACTCGAACCCATACTCCCAGAAGCAACGCAACTGGTATGTACAAGATGCCTTAATCCACTTGACCATCACGACCGGACAAAATGAGGTGATAGCCGAGGCTATTTGAACCACCCCACCGCCGGCACTCGGATAGTAATCATGGGCATAGCATTTTACCAAATCACCTCATTCTTTGGGGCACACGTGAGGAACACAAATGCGAACAAGCCTGAATGGTCCCCAGGACAATAAGCAACTGAAAACTCACACCCCAGAAGTGACTCGAACCCATACTCCCAGAAGCAACGCAACTGGTATGTACAAGACGCCTTAATCCACTTGACCATCACGACCGGACAAAATGAGGTGATAGCCGAGGCTATTTGAACCACCCCACCGCCGGCACTCGGATAGTAATCTTGGGCATAGCATTTTACCAAATCACCTCATTCTTTGGGACACACGTGAGGAACACAAATGCGAACAAGCCTGAATGGTCCCCAGGACAATATGCAACTGAAAACTCACACCCCAGAAGTGACTCGAACCCATACTCTCAGAAGCAACGCAACTGGTATGTACAAGACGCCTTAATCCACTTGACCATCACGACCGGACAAAATGAGGTGATAGCCGAGGCTATTTGAACCACCCCACCGCCGGCACTCGGATAGTAATCTTGGGCATAGCATTTTACCAAATCACCTCATTCTTTGGGGCACACGTGAGGAACACAAATGCGAACAAGCCTGAATGGTCCCCAGGACAATATGCAACTGAAAACTCACACCCCAGAAGTGACTCGAACCCATACTCCCAGAAGCAACGCAACTGGTATGTACAAGATGCCTTAATCCACTTGACCATCACGACCGGACAAAATGAGGTGATAGCCGAGGCTATTTGAACCACCCCACCGCCGGCACTCGGATAGTAATCATGGGCATAGCATTTTACCAAATCACCTCATTCTTTGTGGCACACGTGAGGAACACAAATGCGAACAAGCCTGAATGGTCCCCAGGACAATAAGCAACTGAAAACTCACACCCCAGAAGTGACTCGAACCCATACTCCCAGAAGCAACGCAACTGGTATGTACAAGACGCCTTAATCCACTTGACCATCACGACCGGACAAAATGAGGTGATAGCCGAGGCTATTTGAACCACCCCACCGCCGGCACTCAGATAGTAATCTTGGGCATAGCATTTTACCAAATCACCTCATTCTTTGGGGCACACGTGAGGAACGCAAATGCGAACAAGCCTGAATGGTCCCCAGGACAATATGCAACTGAAAACTCACACCCCAGAAGTGACTCGAACCCATACTCCCAGAAGCAACGCAACTGGTATGTACAAGACGCCTTAATCCACTTGACCATCACGACCGGACAAAATGAGGTGATAGCCGAGGCTATTTGAACCACCCCACCGCCGGCACTCGGATAGTAATCTTGGGCATAGCATTTTACCAAATCACCTCATTCTTTGGGGCACACGTGAGGAACACAAATGCGAACAAGCCTGAATGGTCCCCAGGACAATAAGCAACCGCAGGGAGACAAACCTTGGGTTCACTCCCCACTCCCCTCCTCCCCAGGATCTCCCTTCTCTCCCATCCCCCCCAAGCCCTCCCTAATCCCCCATGCCCTCCCTTCTCCCCCCACCCCCCAAGCCCTCCATTCTCCCCCACCACCCCCAAACCCTCCAGTATCCCCCCACCCTCCTGAGCCCTCCTTTCTCCCCCACTCTCCTCAGCCCTCCTTTTTTCCTCATCCCCCTCAGCAGTCCCCTTTCCCCAGCAGTCCCCTTTTCCCAGCAGTCTTTTCTCAGCAGTCCAACCTTCCCCCCCCCCAAACCCTCCTTCCTTTTATGCCCCCCAAGCCCTCCCTCCTTCCATACCCCTCCCCCAAGCCTCCCAATCTCCCACACTCTCCAAAGCCTCCCCTTCTCACTCACTCCTCCAAGCCTTCCCCTCTCACACCCCCTCCCCATGCCTCCCTACACCCCAAGCCCTCTTTTCTCCCCCCCCCCCCCAAGCCCTTCCTCCAACACCACCCTACCCGTACCAGATCTTCCCTGCCCCCCACACTACCCAGACCTCCCAGGTCCCCCTTCATAGGCCCTCCCATCCCGATCCTCCCTGTTTCCTTGCTTCAGGGAAAGCCATAGGATCTGAGAAAGGACAGAGGAGAGTCAGTTTCAGGGTGATGTATTCGAACATAGATGGGATCACAAGCAAGGCAAGTGAACTAAGGGAAAGAGCACAAGAAGTGAACCAGATGTAATCGGACTCACGGGAACAAAACTCTCAGGAATCATAATGAATGAGGTGTTTTCCCAGGACTACACTGTAATAAGGAAAGAGAGGGAGGAAAGGGGAGGAGTTGGAGTGGCCCTACTAATGAGAAAGGAATTGAGTTTCAAGGAGATGGTCATCCCGGGCTGCGAGGGATTCAGAGACTACATAACAGACACCATGACAATGGGTGCCTGTTCAGACATCAAACAACTCAGCTCTAGGATGTAAAGCAACGTTTCAAACAAGTGTTTATCATGCTTCGCTTTTAACTCTTTTTTTTTTAGTTATTTGCACCAAAACAGCTCATCCATGAGATAAGATTAAATACCGATTGCCTTGCCTCACAATATCTGCCAGAGAAGTATTTATGCATGTATAACAGGTGGAACGTTCCTATATTAATAGGAATTAAGTAAGAAGCATTAATCACTGAAAATAGTTAAGTAAACAATCTCGGGTAACATTTCTTGACTAAAATAGCACTCTGAAACATCTCTACACATCAAATGATACGTGCATCTCATTTTTATTCTCATTGACACCCTCATAGTCATCTAATATAATTCAGCTATCAACGGTATTCTCACTGACATATAGAATACACTCAAACCCGTCATAAGGAAGACAGGAGAGCTCGAGGAGCCCTGACCACTACCTACGAATAGTAATTATTCCTTATAACGTAACGTAATGTAATACAACCAAAACATAGAAACAGTCATGTGTGAGTGTATTATTATTATTATTCACAAAGATCCTTTAAAGCGGGTCTTAAATTTTAAGTATTATATCTTAAACAGTGTGAGATATAAACATTATAAAAAGATCTTCATAGCCATCGAGATGTCTATGTACGTTCTAATGAAGAGTTTGCCGACAGTACTACTAGTAAATAAAAATAATTACTTTCCATACAAGTTCACGTTTTTCCCCACAGAGCAGTTTGCTGTTTCTCTCTCTCACAATCTCCATTCCAACTTCATGTTTGTGTTTCCTCTATATTACACAGTATTAAAACGATTTAAGGTTCATTTAAGCAGTACAGCACAGCACATCAAACATCTGTTCTGTTTCATAGCATTCGTACATCAAATAGCGATTGGATCTTCCATGTTGTCATTTCTACTTCACCTTCCAACTTCATGTTTTGCGTTTACTCTACAGCACACAGTATTTTAACAATAAAGTCTCCTTTAAGTAGTTCAACACATCAAAACATTTATTCTGTTTTATATCGGTGCTCTATCAAATAGAGATTGCATCTTCTATCCTACTATTTCCACAACTACTACTTCAACTAACTATTCACCTTCCAAATTTTATGATTGTGTTTACTCTTCAATATGTAATAATTTAAATTCCCCCATTCTCCTTTTACCAAGACATTCACTTCCATACGAGTCAAGCATTACTTTAAACAGTTCCAATCACACCAGCACAACTACTGTTCGGGGTCACAGTTTACACCAGACTGACCTAGTTTTTGCAGTGAGACTTTATTTTTATTTATTGTTTTTTTTTTGGCAGAATGACAAGTTTTTTGCAGAGTTCTCAGGGTAATAATTACGGTTCTGGTTATGTTTTTATGAAGTTCATTGCTTCTTATTTTTAGTGATACCACCACGTCTTACGTTTCAGTCGATTCTTTATCTTTTTCAAATAAATTTGACTTACTGCTTCCCTACAGTGTCTCACACCACACCACATATGATAATAATCCACTTTCAAATAACAGTCAGTCAGTCATTCGACTAATACTAGTTCTTATCTCTCACAGAAATCACATGATAGAAAAACTTTCCCCAAAGTGGTTTCGACCAACTCACACAAAGACTTGCATTCACAAGGTATATGTTTATATGTCGTTAACAGATGAGGAGTAAATTAGTTCATCATTTAATAAAAGGAAAGTTAATTACACCTTTTCCAGCTTTAAACTTTTCCTCGCTCTTTTATCCTTTCTACATTATATTTAAAGTTACAATATCTTAGCTCTTGTTTCTCAATCTTATTTTCTCAGTATATTCGAGTCTGTCTCATCACCACAGCTTTATTTCTGTCAATGTCTGTGAGGCAATAGCTTTTCAATATCTCGGACCTTGCTTTCTATCTTAGTGTATATTGTCTTTTTTCAATCCCCTTAATCCCCTAGGGAGCTCGGCTCCCCCCCCCCCCCCCCGTGGGAGCTGAGCGGACAGAACCTGGACGCATGATCCTGTGGTCCCGGGTTCGATCCCGGCCGCCGGCGAGAAACAATGGGAAGAGTTTCTTTCACCCTGATGCCCCTGTTACCTAGCAGTAGATAGGTACCTGGGAGTTAGTCAGCTGTTACGGCTGCTTCCTGGGGGTGGAGGCCTGGTCGAGGACCGGGCCGCGGGGACACTAAGCCCCGAAAATCATCTCAAGATAAGACAAGAGAAGATCGTAGTCTCAAACTCTCTGTTTCACACTCTGTACATGTTTTACCATGGCCCGGCTCGAGGTTGGACCGGACTCTAGTCCGGGTTTCGACTCCAGTTCAAACCCATGCCTGGACATCCGGTCAAGGCATGGGTTTAGAAACCCATGGACCTCCATAGACCTGGACCGGAGGTCTGGGTCCATGAGGACAATATGGTCCATGGTCCATGAGGACAAACCTGGACCAGAGTTCGGTCCAACCTTGAGCCTGGCCTGGGTAAAACATGTACAAAGTATGAAAGAGAGAGTTTGAGACTACGATAAGGGGATTGAAAAAAGATAACATACACTTAGATAGGAGATAAAGTCCGAGATACAGTACTGTGCTGCACTGCTTAAATGAACCTTAAATCGTTTTAATACAGTGTAATATAGAGTAAACACAAACATGAAGTTGGAATAGAGATTGTGGGAGAGAAAGAGCGCGGACTGCTCAGTGGGGAAAAAACGTGAAGTAGTGTGGATAATAATTATTATTATTTACTGGTAGTAAGGTAGGTAAACACTTCATTAGATTGTATATAGACATCTCGATGGCTATGAAAATATTTTTATAATGTTTATATCTCACACTGTTTAATTTATACGAATTAAAATTAAAAACCCACTTTAAAAGCTCTTTGTGAATAATAAAAATACACTCACTCTGTTTCCATGTTTTTGGTTTTTGTTACGTTACGTTATAAGAAACAATTAAAATTTATAAGTAGTTATCAGGACTCCTTGAGCTCTTCTGTCTTCCTTATGACTGGTTTTTGTGTATTCTTTATGTCAGTGAGAATTCCGTTGATAGTATGAATAGTATTAGATGACTATGAGGGGTGTCAATGAGAATAAAGATGAAATGCAAGTATCATTTGATGTGTAAAGATGTTTCAGAGTGCTATTTTAGTCAAGAAATGTTACCCGAGATTGTTTACTTAACTATTTTCAGCAATTAATGCTTCTTACGGTTATCTTGAGATAGTTTCAGGGCTTAGCGTCCCCGCGGCCCGGTCCTTGACCAGGCCTCCTTTTGTAGCCCGTAGCAGCTGTCTAACTCCCAGGTACCTATTTAGTGCTAGGTGAACAGGGGCCTCAGGGTGAAAGTAACTCTGCCCATTTTTATTTCCACCTCCAGCGGGGATCGAACCCGGAACCTCAGGACTTCGAATCCGAAGCTCTGTCCACCCAGCTGTCAGGCGCCCTAAATGTTAGTCATTCTTAATTCCTAATAATATTATAGAAGGAACGTTCTACTTATTATACATACATACATGCATACTTCTCTGGCAGATATCTTGGTTACCTTGAGGTGCTTCCGGGGCTTAGCGTCCCCGCGGCCCGGTCGTCGACCAGGTCTTCTGGTTGCTGGACTGATCAACCAGGCTGTTTGACACGGCTGCTCGCAGCCTAACGTATGAGTCACAGCCTGGTTGATCAGGTATCCTTTGGAGGTGCTTATCCAGTTCTCTCTTGAACACTGTGAGGGGTCGGCCAGTTATGTCCCTTATGTGTAGCGGAAGCGTGTTGAACAGTCTCGGGCCTCTGATGTTGATAGAGTTCTCTCTCAGAGTACCTGTTGCACCTCTGCTTTTCAACGGGGGTATTCTGCACATCCTGCCATGTCTTCTGGTCTCATGTGATGTTATTTCTGTGTGCAGGATTGGGACCAGCCCCTCTAATATTTTCCGCGTGTAAATTCCACGTGATATTGTGAGGTAAGGCAATCGGTAGTAAATATTATCTCATGGATGACCTGTTTTGGTATAAATAACTAAAAAACAAAAAGAGTTAAAAATGAAGCATGATAAGCACTTGTTTGAAAGTTTACTTTGCATCCTAGAGCTGACTTGTTTGATGTCTAGTGTGTACTCACCTATTTGTACTCATCTATTTGTGCCTGCGGGGGTTGAGCTTTGGCTGTTTTGTTTCGCCTCTCAACTGTCAATCAAGTGATGTACAGATTCCTGGGCCTACTGGGCTCTATAATATCTACATTTAAACTGTGTATGAAGTCAGCCTCCACCACATCGCTGCCTAATGCATTCTACCTGTTAATTACTCTGCCACTGAAAAAGGTCTTTCTAACGTCCCTGTGGCTCATTTGGGTACTCAGTTTCCACTTGTGTCCCATTGTTCACGTACCACCAGTGCTGAATAGTTTATCCTTTTCTACCCTGTCAATTCCCCTTAGGATTTTGTAGGTAGTGATCATGTATCCCCTCACTCTTTTGTCTTCCAGTGTCGTAAGGAGCATTTCTCACAGCCTTTCCTCGTAACTCATGCCTCTTAGTTCTGGGACTAGTCTAGTGGCATACCTCTGAACTATTTCGAGCTTCGTCTTGTGTTTGACAAGGTATGGGCTCCATGCAGGGGCCGCATACTCCGGAATTGGTCTTACGTATGTGGTATACAAGATTCTGAATGATTCCTTACACATGTTCCTGAAGGCTGTTCTGATGTTAGCCAGCCTCGCATATGCCGCAGACGTAATTCTTTTTATGTGGGCTTCAGGAGACAGGTTTGGTGTGATATCAATTCCTAGATCTTTCTCTCTTTCCGTTTCATTAAGCACTTCATCTCCTATTCTGTATCCTGTGTCTGACCTGATTTCACCGCGTAGTTTCATAACTTTGCATTTACTCGGGTTAAACTTTAGCAGCCATTTGTTGGACCATTCATTCAGTCTGTCTAGGTCGTCCTGTAGTCTCCTACTAACATCCTCTGTTTCAATCCTCCTCATAATTTTTGCTTCATCGGCAAACATAGAGAGAAATGAATCTATACCCTCTGGAAGATCAATTACATATATCAGAAACAGTATAGGTCCAAGGACCGAACCCTGCGGGACTCCACTTGGGACGTCATGCCAATTCGAGACCTCATCGCTCACAGTGACTCGTTGTCTTTTGTTACTTAGGTACTCCCTTAAGAGCCTGCATCTCCAGCTTTTTCACTAGCCTCCTGTGTAGTACTGTATCAAAGGCTTTCTGGCAATTCAATAATATGCAGTCTACCCACCCCTCTCATTCTTGTCTGATTCTTGTTGCCTGATCGTAGAATTCAACTAGCCCTGTGAGGCAGGACTTGCCATCCCTGAACCCATGTTGATGCTGTGTTACAAAGTTCTTCCGCTCCAGATGTTCCACTAGCTTTCTTCGCACAATCTTCTCCATCAGCTTGCATGGTATGCAGGTTAGGGACACTGGCCTGTAGTTTAGTGCCTCCTGTCTTTCCCCTTTCTTGTATATCGGAACTACATTAGCTGCTTTCCAAATTTCTGGCCTCTGTTGCCAGCGATTTGTTATACACTATTGAGAATGGCAGACACAGTGCTACTGCTCCTTCCTTTAGTATCCAAGGGGAGAATCCATGTGGGCCTATAGCCTTTGTCACATCCAACTCAAGTAAACACTTCTTTACTTCCCCACTGGTAATCTCAAACTCTTCTAGTGGTTCCTGGTTAACTATTCCCTCTCTTATCTCTGGAATCTCTCCTTGCTCTAAGGTGAAGACCATCTGGAATCTCTTATTCAGATCCTCACACACTTCCTTGTCGTTTGTAGTGAATCCTTCTGCCCCTATCCTTATATTCATTACCTGTTTCTTTACTGTTTTTTTCTCCTGATGTGGCTGTGCAGCAATTTAGGTTGAGTCTTTGCCTTGCTTGCGATGTCATTTTCGTATTGCCCTTCTGCCTCTCTTCTCACCCTGACGTATTCTTTCCTGGCTCTCTGGTAACCTTCTCTGCTCTCAAGTGTCCTGTTATTTCTATAGTTTTTCCATGCTCTTTTACTTTGTTGCTTAGCTAGCCTACATCTCTGATTAAACCATGGGTTTCTCATCTGCATTTAATTTTCTACCTTTTGGATCGGGATAAACTTTTCTGCTGCCCACTTGCACTTCTGCATGATGTATTCCACAATGTCTTCGGCTGCCTTTCCCCTTAGCTCTGATTCCCATGTTGTGTCTGTTAGGAATTTTCTTAACTCCTCATAGTTTCCCTTGCGGAATGCCAGTTTTTTGTTTTCAGTACCCCCTGTTCGAGTTCAATAACCCTTCTTCAACCAGATACTCAAACGCCAGTACACTGTGGTCGCTCATTCCTACTGGGGCCTCAAAGCCGACTTCCCTTATGTCGGAGTCGTTCAGAGTAAAGACTAGGTCGAGTCTCGCTGGTTCATCGTTTCCCCTCCTAGTGGGTTCCCTGACAACTATAGCTTAGCTTAGAAAGCTTCTTGTCGCCACCTCCACTAGTTTAGCTCTCCATGTTTCCTCTCCTCCGTGCGATTCCTTGTTCTCCCATTCTATCGTTCCGTGACTGACGTCTCCTACGACGAGTAGACGGCATCTATTTCTACAGGCAACAGAGGCTGCCTTCTCAATTATGGTGTTAACTTCCATGTTGTTTCTGTCATACTTTTGTCTAGGTCCTCTGTCATTTGGTTGAAGGATATATATCACTACTACTTCTACTCTAGGTAATCCCATCATCATGGTGCCTGTTATGTAGTCTCTGAACCCTTCACAGCCTTGGATAACCATCTCCATGTTGTTTCTGTCATACTTTTGTCTAGGTCTTCTGTCATTTGGTTGAAGGTTATATATCACTACTACTTCTACTCTAGGTAATCCCATCGTCATGGTGCCTGTTATGTAGTCTCTGAACCTTTCACAGCCTTGGATAACCATCTCCTTGAAACTCCATTCCTTTCTCATGAGTAGGGCCACTCCACCTCCTTCCCTACCCTCCCTCTCTTTCCTTATTACAGTGTAATCCTGGGGGAACACCGCATTTGTTATGATTCCTGAGAGTTTTGTTTCCGTGATTCCAATTACATCTTGGTTTACTTCATGTGCTCTTTCCCTGAATTCACCCGCCTTTCTTGTAATCCCATCTATGTTTGTGTACATCACCTTAAAGCTGACTCTTTTCTGTCTATCCACAGTTTCTGTTGATTCCACTGGAGTAGGTAAACATGGAGGATCTGGCACAGGGAGGGGAAATGGGGGGCCCTGGATCGTGAGGGGAGCTGAGAATGAGGCGGGACATGGGTTTTTAGGGGGGGGCGCCCTGGGAGATCTGGTTTGGAGAGGGTAGGGGCAAAGAGGGCTTGGAGGGGTGGGGGAGAAGGGACAGCTTGTGGGGGATGGGAATAAGAGGGGAGTTTAGGAGGGAAGGGGGGGGGAGGAAGGGCTTGGAGGGGTGGGGAGAAAGGAGGGCTTAGGGGGGTGAAGAAGAAAGGAGGGCTTGGGGGAGAGCATGAGGAAAGAGGGCTTGGTGGGGGGGGGGAGGGAGGGCATAAAGGGGAGAGGATGAAGGGAGGGGATAGGGGGTGGGGGAGAAGGGAAGGCTTAGTGTGGTGGAGGAGTTTAGGGGCTGGGGCAGGTAGGGCTTCTATTGGGTGGGAGAACGGTGTGAACCTCCTCCAACTGGGGCTGTTGAATTGCCTGTGGAGGGTTCCCCCCTCCCTTCTGGGATCATATCGTTCTGGGTTGTGGTTCCCTGATACCTTTCCCTCTCTTTGCTCTCCTTCCTTGCTTCTGCTGCCCTCTGTCTCTCCTCCCTGGTCATATCCCTCTGCAGGAATTCCTTTTTGAACTTCAGTATATTGAGTAGGCTGCTCTTCTTTGCTAAAATTTCCTCTTTTGTGTCTTCGCTTTTGAAAACCACTTTTATCAATCGATCTTTGTCCTTGTTGTACCGGGCAAGCCTGAAACCCCTTTCTATATTCAGTTCATCCCTTTCCATCTGTACTCCTTCAAGGATCTCTTTGACTGTGGCTTTGTCCATATTTCTTGGAGTGACCCTACTTGCCTCTTAATACCTACTACGACTACTGCTCTTTTCCTGTCTATCAGTTGGCTACTGAATCTTGCTGCTTCCTGAGAAGTAGCAACTTTCATGGCAATTTCCTGTACTGCAGAGACAACTTCTGGGGTCCTTTTAAGAATGTTTGCAAATGTGGGTTGTATTGGTAGAAGTCCCTTCTATAGATACATGTGTGTGTGTGTGTGTGTGTGTGAGTGTGTGTGTGTGTGTACTCACCTAGTTGTACTCACCTAATTGTGCTTGCGGGGGTTGAGCTCTGGCTCTTTGGTCCCGCCTCTCAACCGTCAATCAACAGGTGTACAGATTCCTGAGCCTATTGGGCTCTATCATATCTACACTTGAAACTGTGTATGGAGTCAGCCTCCACCACATCACTTCCTAATGCATTCCATTTGTCAACTACTCTGACACTAAAAAAGTTCTTTCTAATATCTCTGTGGCTCATTTGGGCACTCAGTTTGCACCTGTGTCCCCTTGTGCGTGTGCCCCTTTTGTTAAATAGCCTGTCTTTATCTACCCTATCAATTCCCTTGAGAATCTTGAATGTGGTGATCATGTCCCCCCTAACTCTTCTGTCTTCCAGCGAAGTGAGGTTTAATCCCCGTAGTCTCTCCTCGTAGCTCATACCTCTCTGCTCATGTACTAATCTGGTGGCAAGACAGGTCTGGCGTGATATCAACTCCCAAGTCTTTTTCTTTCTCTTGACTCCTGAAGAATTTCCTCTCCCAGATGATACCTTGTATTTGGCCTCCTGCTCCCTACACCAATTTTCATTATATTACATTTGGTTGGGTTAAACTCTAACAACCACTTGTTCGACCATTCCTGCAGTTGTCTAGGTCTTCTTGAAGCCTCAAACAGTCCTCTTCGGTCTTAATCCTTCTCATAATTTTGGCATCGTCCGCAAACATTGAGAGAAATGAATCTATACCCTCCGGGAGATCATTTACATATATCAGAAACGAGATAGGACCGAGTACAGTGCCCTGTGGGACTCCACTGGTGACTTCACGCCAATCGGAGGTCTCACCCCTGACCGTAACTCTCTCCTTCCTATTCCTTCCTTATCCACTGGAGCACCTTACCAGCTACACCTGCCTGTCTCTCCAGCTTATGTACCAGCCTCTTATGCGGTACTGTGTCAAAGACTTTCCGACAATCCAAGAAAATGCAGTCCGCCCAGCCCTCTCTTTCTTGCTTAATCTGTGTTACCTGGTCATAGAATTCTATTAAGCCAGTCAAGCAAGATTTACCCTACCTGAACCCATGTTGTCGATTTGTCAGGAAGTCCCTTCTCTCCAGATGTGCTACCAGGTTTTTTTGTCACGATCTTCTCCATCACCTTGCATGGTATACAAGTCAAGGACACTGGCCTGTAGTTCAGTGCCTCTTGCCTGTCGCCCTTTTCGTATATTGGGACCACATTCGCCGTCTTCCATATTTCTGGTAGGTCTCCCGTCTCCAGTGACTTACTATACACTATGGAGAGTGGCAAGCAAAGTGCCTCTGCACACTCTTTCAGTATCCATGGGGAGATCCCATCTGGACCAACAGCCTTTCTAACATCCAGATCCCGCAGGTGTCTCTTGACCTCCTCTCTCGTAATTTCGAACTCTTCCAAGGCCACCTGGTTTACCTTCCTTTCTCCTAGCACAGTGACCTCACCTTGTTCTATTGTGAAGACCTCCTGGAACCTGTGTGTGTGTGTGTGTGTGTGTGTGTGTGTGTGTGTGTGTGTGTGTGTGTGTGTGTGTGTGTGCGCGTGTGCGTTCGTGCGTGCGTGCGTGCGTGTGTGTGTGTGTGTGTGTGTGTGTGTGTGTGTGTGGTGTGTGTGAGTCCAGTTTGCCACACAATAATCGATATGAGGTTCTCCCAACACCTTAAGCATTTTTTATGTAAACCAGATCCGAAACTCCCTCTCTCCCCCTCCCTGACCACATCCTTGAGAGAGAGAGAGAGAGAGAGAGAGAGAGAGAGAGAGAGAGAGAGAGAGAGAGGAGAGAGAGAGAGAGAGAGAGAGAGAGAGAGAGGGAGAGAGAGAGAGAGAGAGAGAGAGAGAGAGAGAGAGAGAGAGAGAGAGAGAGAGAGAGAGAGAGAGAGAGAGAGAGAGAGAGAGAGAGAGAGAGAGAGAGAGAGAGAGGAGAGAGAGAGAGAGAGAGAGAGAGAGAGAGGAGAGAGAGAGAGAGAGAGAGAGAGAGAGAGAGAGAGAGAGAGAGAGAGAGTGAGAGAGAGAGAGAGAGAGAGAGAGAGAGAGAGAGAGAGAGAGAGAGAGAGAGAGAGAGAGAGAGAGAGAGAGAGAGAGAGAGAGAGAGAGAGAGAGAGAGAGAGAGAGAGAGAGAGAGAGAGAGAGAGAGAGAGAGAGAGAGAGAGAGAGAGAGAGAGAGAGAGAGAGAGAGAGAGAGAGAGAGAGAGAGAGAGATGAGAGAGAGAGAGAGAGAGAGAGAGAGAGAGAGAGAGAGAGAGAGAGAGAGAGAGAGAGAGAGAGAGAGAGAGAGAGAGAGAGAAAGGGAGAGAGAGAGGAGAGGGAGAGGGAGAGAGGGAGAGACAGCCGTTAGTCTCCTAGTCTTGAATGATTCTTCTGACATCACCAAGTTTTTTTATTTTATGTTTCATTCATCACTCTTAGAGCTGGACGGTGTAGGTGGAGCTGAAGTATGAGTGAGGCCACTACCCCAAACACCTCAGTTCATCTATGACCGTTGTTTAGGACGGGAGTAATGGAGAGGCTTCTGGCTTTGATCGGATATTTACAAAAAACTTCATTCAATAGTGGAAACTCATACCCGAAAATGTTCATGAATCCGAGTTGGTGGGAGTGGGTGACCGAAACTGGTCAATAAACATCCCATCCTCTGGTTAGGAAGAGTGTAATGGCTGATATCTGCATTTGATCTGATGTTGGCCTGACAGAGGAAAACCTCGACAGAGGTCCTTGGTTAATGCGCGATTTTTTTTTTAACTCTCCGAGGATGAGTGAGGAATAGTGCACAGCCTCTACAGGTCTCAATGCATCAGAACAAATTGTTATGACGCCCTTAGCAGAGTGTGAAGTGTTTTAGGATGTTCCATACCTCATCTCTCTCTCTCTCTCTCACACTCTCCGGAATGAGTTGGTGACGTGATCCAGATGATTTGCCTACAACAAAATCATATGTGAGTTTCCCTTCCACACCTAAATACGTTATTCTATCTATCCTTTTATCTATCATACACTTCTATGCACACGCTTCTTCATACTATCTTTTAGTGAAAAAAGTTTAGTATGGGCGAATCATTCAGATAGAACACGAACTATTTTCACCCCACCTGCTCCGAGTGAGAAAAGTCAGTCAGCCAGTGCTTCACCTCCCGGTAAGACGCCCTTCTGGCCCGCAACCCATTCATTCACCATAACCCACATGTGAGTCACACCTGAATCATGCTTAGATCTAGAGCCACCATGCTTTACTCGCTCTAGCATTCACACACACACACCTATACAACTCTGCGCTTGCAAACATACACTTTCAACACTTATCTCACCCCATTCTACCACTGCACCATGCGAACAGAACACTGCACCACTCATCCTCCACACACCTGCTACACCTGTTCACATGGTCATCCTAACCTAATCACACACCTCTTAGCCACGTGAGGACTACGCGACCGCGCGCTCGGGTGACATTACTCACCGCGATGAGACGGATCGCCCCGCGCTCACCTGGGCAGGTGAGCCACAGGTGGTTCTCGCATGATCGTAGTCCCTCAACTTCACTACTGTGGTGGTTACCTTAAAGGGCAAGATGGAGTCCAGCAAGAGTATCCAGCATGAGCAGTCCTGAACGCAAGATTTGTTTTGGTGGGAAAAAGTAGGGCCTAGTCGTCGGAGACAGTAAATTGTCTGTGGTAGCCAACGAGCTATTGGTGATTAGAACGACATATCCCGGGGTGGCCCAGTTGTGTTAATAGATAGAATTAACATCAGTCTGTCCCCTATGTTAAGGTGTGTTAAAGGTGAGGTCTTTAGATGAAGCCAGCAAACGTGTTGCTGGATTTTCAAGGTAGTATTTAGACACTGTGATGATGCTGTGGAGAACTGTCCCATGAATTGCTGAGAAAAGAGGACTTGCCGGCATGTGTACCTCATAAGAAGGCTCTGGGAAAGAACCTTGAATGTTGTATAAAGGAGGACTCCCCCGTGATAGCTGATTGCAGAAGTTTTTTATTTTGTCCAGTGTGAAAGTGACATATACGGTATTATATGTGCTGTATATATGTAATAGGCGTATATAGCTGAACATTAAGATTGAAGTACATGTGGTGATGGTTTTGTTTAGTGTTGTTTACCCTCCATCACTGATGGATTGTCTATTACTGATCAGTTTTTAATAACTGATTTTAATAACTGAACCCCTGACTTGGGGTTGGATCTGGTAAGAAGAGGCACTAAGGCCCTACATTAAGTTTAATGAAAAGAACCCAGTTACTGGCTAAGTGAGACCGTAACAGTTTGAGATACCACTAGGAACTAGTGACAACCACATTATCGCGCTTGAATACGCGCTAAAGGAATTAGATAAACAGGCAAACATGCTGAGGAAGATGAGAGGCTACAGACGATGGGTCTACAGTACGGTGAGAAATTTTCTAGGTGAGGTTCAATGAGGGGGGGGGGAGAGAACTGGAGCGGAAGACAACTTAACTTCTCGATCCTGCAGCCACATTTAGCAAATACAAATAGTTAAAACACACACACACACTTATAGGTTCATTGTCGTGGTTCTCACCATTCTTATCTGTAGCTTCCAGGCTGGACTGGGCAATTATTAGTTCCCTCACCACTTCATTATGCCCACACTTGGCCCCATAGTATAATGGCGTACAGGACTCCCCGGCACCGTTCACTGGAAGTCCTGCCGCCAGCAGGAGCGGCACCAGGGCAGCGTGACCCTCAGCAGCTGCACGAGTCAACAGGCAGACCGACTTGTGGTCGTCATCCTCCCATGGCATGATGCTGGTGTTCGCACCCTGGGCGATGGTCGTCAACACACGCTCCTGGTCACCATGTACAACTGCTGCCACCAACTCCTGCAAGATGCTGGTAGTTACTTTGTGGTTGAATACAAAAAACTGGCCCATTTAAAACTAAGACAAGTCAAGTAACCGATAATGACAAATAGCATTTTGTGCCTTTCTGTAAGTTGTTTCGCTCTACATTTAATAGAAAAGAATGTAAATGTTGGTAGCCAAGTGGACAAATTGTCTAGTTTTGTTACCAGGAGGGAAGATATTAGGCCAAGATAAAATAAAAACCAAACACGCACCCAGGGCCAAGCGAAGTGTTTGCCCGGGCGCAGAAAGAACGCAAAGAAAAGCTTTCTAAGAGCTTATGTTACATCTATATAAATAAAAATGTAAATGTTCGTTTGTTCAAAATCGCTAATCTCCGAAAGTTCTTAACCGATTGTTTTGAAGTTTTCATACAACGTTCCATTCACATCCGAGCGAGTTTTTATGTTCATACTATATAGATGTCACATCTGTGACGGGAAAAAAACATGCTTTTTTGAAAAACTTAGTTTTTCATTTTTTTATGTGAAGGAAATCTTCGAAACCTCATTACCGATTGCTATGAAATTTTGACACAACGTTGCATTCGAATAAGCACGTAATTTTATATACCTACTATATACCTGGCTCACCTGTGATAAGAAAAAACATGTTTTTTTTTATAAAAAAAACAGTGCCATCTGTTGGATGTAAGAGCAACACACGCTGTAATCTCAAAAAGTTCTTCACCAATTGTTTTGAAATTTTAACTCAACGTTCCATTCGAATACGCACGTGTCCTTTGTATACCTACTAAACGCGTGCCACACCTGTGAAAGGTAAAAACATCATCCCTAGTGGTGACACCAAATTTCAACGAATCACGAGGAACCCCGTGGAAGATCTTAAACACAAAGTGAACAAAACTATTACTGCAATCAACGCAAAGAAAAATAGTGATCATTTCACTAAACTCCAAGGTGACTATGGCTTAGGATATGCCTAAGGCAATGTTAAGACACACAAACCTGGTAACCCTCTACGCCCAATAATCAGCCAAATACCAACTCCAACCTATCACGTGGTAAAAAGACTTAATAAACTCCTAACTCCATACACTCCAAGCAACTGTAGTCTACAATCATCAGCAGATTTCCTAGAATTAATCAAAACTACACAGCCAGATGGAATCATTGCTTCCCTGGACGTCGAATCCCTATTTACCAACGCCCCAGTCGACACAACCATTGAAATGATACTAGACAGAGTATACACAGACGAGAGCACCCCCAAATTAGACATACTCGAGCCACACTTGATGAGTCTAATCGAGGCATGTACAAAGGAAGCCCCTTTCATCAGTCTGCAAGGAGACATATATCTTCAAATAGACGGAGTAGCAATGGGCTCCCCCTTAGGAGTGTTATTTGCAAATTTTTATATGGGAACCATTGAAGACAGAGTCTTCAGTAGCAGACAAAAACCAATTGTATACTGCTGTTATGTAGATGACACATTCGTCATAGTAAAAGACTCAGACGAACTAATTGATCTAAAAGCCATCTAGGGAGGGAGCCAGTACTACGATTTACACATGAAAATAGTGAAAATAACAGTCTCCATTCCTGGATGTACTAATAACAAAAACAGGAACCTCTTTAAGTAACAGCGTATATACTAAGCCTACCGACATATGATTATGCCTGAACGGTAAAAGTGAGTGCCCCCAAAGATACAAAGTCAGTGTTCTCAATGCTTATATTCGTCGAGCGCTTACCCACTGCTCTGAATGGAGCAACGTGAGTAGAGAGTTTGAAGGAGTAACTTAGATATAGGTGAACAACGGATATAGCAACACGGAAATAAACGCTGCTATAAGAAGACACTTGGACCGATGGTATAATCCTGAATCTAGAACAGAAACCACAATACCTCAAATAAAATTATATAGAAATCAACCATGCACAGTGAACATAAAAAAGAAGAAAGAATAATAAAAAAATAATCCGTAAAGGAGTAAAAAGCATTACTCCTAACCAAAACATAGACCTGATCACATTCTACCAAAAAAAAGACTACCGACTTCCTTATCAAAAACAGCCCGAAGCAGACGGAGAACTCTATACAGCAG
The DNA here is from genome assembly GCF_040958095.1 of Procambarus clarkii. NCBI lineage: Eukaryota > Metazoa > Arthropoda > Malacostraca > Decapoda > Cambaridae > Procambarus > Procambarus clarkii. The sequence continues at coordinate 46,126,473 of NC_091168.1, read as the reverse complement.
TCAAACGTTGTATACATGTACACCTGTCCCCCATGAAGGATGTAACCTTCAATCTAAGTACATAGGTAGACGTCGACTAAGCTGACGAGGCGTTTGAACTGTCATCTTGTCATCAGGTGTCCCTAGAAATCACATGAGACAAGCCCATGACATCACCCTGACAAGAGAAATGTTGAATGAAAACACTTGTATAATAGACAAAACCCAAGATGTAAGAAGATTACAAATTCTTGAAGCAATCCACATAAAAGCAAAACAACCTACCATAAATACTCAAATTACGGAACTCTTCACTTTACCCACCATGGGAGTAAGAACAAGACCAGAACGTCAAGATGCCAACAGAGAAGCCACTGCTCGACAAACAGCGTCCACTACGCTTGATTAATCTTTGTATGTACTCTATTTAACCTTCTGATCTTTAGCTTCTTTTCTCCTTAATGCTTACCCAATGTATATACCCATTGTTTACACCTGACCCCTTTGTGAACGATCCATTTGTGGTCACCTGACCCACTGTTAGTTTAAAATAGATTCTTCTGTACGGTAACGTCACTTGAGAATGAATCATGTAGGTTCGAAACGTCGTGCGATTTTGTAATTAGTGTAATACATTCTTTAGTTTTTCAAATCTTTTTTTTCACCTTTAAAACAACATGACTTTTGGTGAACTCCTCTTTCAGCTGAACACTGATGCAAGAGCATAAGTAAGAGGGATAGAAGCCCTAAATCAGAAAATAGTATATACAGAATATGCTGTCATATTCAATGAAACATGCATATACCAATATATATATATATATATATATATATATATATATATATATATATATATATATATATATATATATATATATATATATATATATATATATATATATATGCAAACAAGCTTGAATGGTCCCCAGGACTATATGCGACTGAAAACTCATACCCCAAAAGTGACTCGAACCCATACTACCAGGAGCAACGCAACTGGTATCTACAGGGCGCCTTAATCCGCTTGACCATCACGACCGAACATAAGGAAGTGATAGCGAAGCTATTTGAACTACTCCCCCGCCGGCACTCGGATAGTAATCTTGGGCATAGCATTTTATCAAACCACCTCATTCTTTGGGGCACATGTGAGGAACTCAAATGCAAACAAGCCTGAATGGTCCCCAGGACTATGTGCGACTGTAAACTCACACCCCAGAAGTGACTTGAACCCATGCTCCCAGGAGCAACACAACTAGTATCTACAGGGCGCCTTAATCCGCTTGACCATTACGACCGGACATAAGGAAGCAATTAAGCCAAAGCAATTTGAACCACTCCATCGCCGGCACTTGGATGGTAATCTTGGGCATAGCATTTTATCAAATCACCTCATTCTTTAGGGCATATGTGAGGAACACAAATGCAAACAAGCCTGAATGGTCTCCAAGACTCTATGCGACTGAAATCTCACACCCCAGAAGTGACTCGAACCCATACTCCCAGGAGCAACGCAACTGGTATCTACAGGGCGCCTTAAACAGCTTGACCATCACAAAAGGACATAAAGAAGTGATAGCCGAAGCTATTTGAACCTCTCCCCCGCCGGCTCTCGGAAGGTAATCTTGGGCATAGCATTTTATCAAATCACCTCATTCTTTGGGGCACACGTGAGGAACACAAATGCAAACAAGCCTGAATGGTCGCCAGGACTATATGCGACTGAAAACTCACACCCCAGAAGTGACTCGAACCCATACTCCCAGGAGCAACGCAACTCGTATCTACAGGGCGCCTTAATCCAGTTGACTATCACGATTGGACATAATGAAGTGATACCCGAAGCTATTTAAACCACTCCCCCGCCGGCACTCGGATGGTAATCTTGGGCATAGCATTTTATCAAATCACCTCATTCTTTGGGGCATACGTGAGGAACACAAATGCAAACAAGCCTGAATGGTCCCCAGGACTATATGCGACTGAAACTCACACCCCAGAAGTGACTCGAACCCATACTCCCAGGAACAACGCAACTGGTATCTACAGGGCGCCTTAATCCGCTTGACCATCACGACCGGACATAAGGAAGTGATAGGCGAAGCTATTTGAACCACTCCCCCGCCGGCACTCGGAAGGTAATCTTGGGGATAACATTTTATCAAATCACCTCATTCTTTGGGGCACACGTGAGGAACACAAATGCAAACAAGCCTGAATGGTCCTCAGGACTATATGCGACTGAAATCTCATACCCCAGAAATGACTCGAAGCCATACTTCCAGGAGCAACACAACTCGTATCTACAGGGCGCCTTAATCCGCTTGACCATCACAACTGGACATAAGGAAGTGATAGCCGAAGCTATTTGAACCACTCCCCCGCCGGTACTCGGATGGTAATCTTGGGCATAGCATTTTATCAAATCACCTCATTCCTTGGGGCACACGTGAGGAACAGAAATGCAAACAAGCCTGAATGATCCCCAGGACTATATGCGACTGAAACTCACACCCCAATAGTGACTCGAACTCATACTTCCAGGAGCAAAGCAACTGGTATCTACAGGGCGCCTTAATCCGCTTGACCATCATGCCCGGACATAAAGAAGTGATAGCCGAAGCTATTTGAACCTCTCTCCCACCGGCACTCGGAAGGTAATCTTGGGCATAGCATTTTATCAATTCACCTCATTCTTTAAGGCACACGTGACGAACACAAATGCAAACAAGCCTGAATGGTCCCCAGGACTATATGCAACTGAAAACTCACACCCCAGATGTGACTCGAACCCATACTCCCAGGAACAACGCAACTGGTATCTACAGGGCACCTTAATCCGCTTGACCATCACGACCGGGCATAACGAAGTGATAGGCGAAGCTATTTGAACCACTCCCCCGCCGGCACCCAGATGGTAATCTTGGGCATAGCATTTTATCAAATCACCTCATTTTGGGGGCACACGTGAGGAACACAAATGCAATCAATCCAGAATGGTCCCCAGGACTATATGCGACTGAAAACTCACACCCGAGAAGTGACTCGAACCCAAACTCCCGGGAGCAACGCAACTGTTATCTACAGGGCACCTTAATCCACTTGACTATCACGACTGGACATAAGGAATTGATAGCCGAAGCTATTTGAACCACTCCCCCGCCGGCACCCGGATGGTAATCTTGGGCATAGCATTTTATCAAATCACCTCATTCTTTGGGGCATACGTGAGGAACACAAATGCAAACAAGCCTGAATGGTCCCCAGGACTATATGCGACTGAAATCTCACACCCCAGAAGTGACTCGAACCCATACTCCCAGGAGCAACGCAACTGGTATCTACAGGGCGCCTTAATCCACTTGACCATCACGACCGAACATAAGGAAGTGATAGCGAAGCTATTTGAACTACTCCCCCGCCGGCACTCGGATAGTAATCTTGGGCATAGCATTTTATCAAACCACCTCATTCTTTGTGGCACATGTGAGGAACTCAAATGCAAACAAGCCTGAATGGTCCCCAGGACTATATGCGACTGAAAACTCACACCTGAGAAGTGACTCGAACCCATACTCCCAGGAGCAACGCAACTGGTATCTACAGGGCGCCTTAATCCGCTTGACCATCACGACCGGACATAAGGAAGTGATAGCCGTAGCTATTTGAACCACTCCCCACCGGCACTCGTATGGTAATTTTGGGCATAGCATTTTATCTAATCACCTCACTCTTTTGGGCACACGTGAGGAAAACAAATGCAAACTACCTGAATGGTCCCCACGACGATATGCGACTGAAAACTCACACCCCAGAAGTGACTCGAACTCATACTCCTAACAGCAACGCAACTGGTATCTACAGGGCGCCTTAATCAGCTTGACCATCACGACTGGACGTAAGGAAGTGATAAGCCGAAGCTATTTGAACCACTCCCCCGCCGGCACTTGGATGGTAATCTTGGGCATAGCATTTTATCAAATCACCTCATTCTTTGGGGCATATGTGAGGAACACAAATGCAAACAAGCCTGAATGGTCCCCAGGACTATATGCGACTGAAATCTCACACCCCAGAACTTACTCGAACCCATACTCCCAAGAGCAACGCAACTGGTATCTACAGGGCGCCTTAATCTGCTTGACCATCATGACCGGACATAAGGAAGTGATAGCCGAAGCTATTTGAACCTCTCCCATGCCGGCACTCGGATGGTAAACTTGGGCATAGCATTTTATCAAATTACTTCATTCTTTGGGGCACACGTGAGTAACACAAATGCAAACAAGCCTGAATGGTCCCCAGAACTATATGCGACTGAAAACTCACACCCAGAAGGTACTCGAACTCATACTCCCAGGAGCAACGCAACTGGTATCTACAGGGCGCCTTAATCCAGTTGACTATCACGATTGGACATAATGAAGTGATACCCGAAGCTATTTAAACCACTCCCCCCGCCTGCACTCGGATGGTAATCTTGGGCATAGCATTTTATCAAATCACCTCATTCTTTGGGGCACACGTGAGGAACACAAATGCAAACAAGCCTGAATGGTCCTCAGGACTATATGCGACTGAAATCTCATACCCCAGAAGTGACTGGAACCCATACTCCCAGGAGCAACACAACTCGTATCTACAGGGCGCCTTAATTCGCTTGACCATCACAACTGGACATAAGGAAGTGATAGCCGAAGCTATTTGAACCACTCCCCCGCCGGCACTCGGATGGTAATCTTGGGCCTAGCATTTTATCAAATCACCTCATTCCTTGGGGCACACGTGAGGAACACAAATGCAAACAAGCCTGAATGGTCCCCAGGACTATATGCGACTGAAACTCACACCCCAGAAGTGACTCGAACTCATACTTCCAGGAGCAAAGCAACTGGTATCTACAGGGCACCTTAATCCGCTTGACCATCATGACCGGACATAAAGAAGTGATAGCCGAAGCTATTTGAACCTCTCCTCCACCGGCACTCGGATGGTAATCTTGGGCATAGAATTTTATCAAATCACCTCATTTTGGGGGGCACACGCGAGGAACACAAATGCAAACAAGCCAGAATGGTCCCCAGGACTATATGCGACTGAAAACTCACACCCGAGAAGTGACTCGAACCCAAACTCCCGGGAGCAACGCAACTGTTATCTACAGGGCACCTTAATCCACTTGACTATCACGACTGGACATAAGGAAGTGATAGCCGAAGCTATTTGAACCACTCCCCCGCCGGCACCCGGATGGTAATCTTGGGCATAGCATTTTATCAAACCACCTCATTCTTTGGGGCACATGTGAGGAACTCAAATGCAAACAAGCCTGAATGGTCCCCAGGACTATATGCGACCGAAAACTCACACCTGAGAAGTGACTCGAACCCATACTCCCAGGAGCAACACAACTGGTATCTACAGGGCGCCTTAATCCGCTTGACCATCACGACCGGACATAAGGAAGTGATAGCCGAAGCTATTTGAACCACTCCCCCGCCGGCACTCGTATGGTAATTTTGGGCATAGCATTTTATCTAACCACCTCACTCTTTGGGGCACACGTGAGGAACACAAATGCAAACAAGCCAGAATGGTCCCCAGGATTATATGCGACTGAAAACTCACACCCGAGAAGTGACTCGAACCCAAACTCCCGGGAGCAACGCAACTGTTATCTACAGGGCACCTTAATCCACTTGACTATCACGACTGGACATAAGGAAGTGATAGCCGAAGCTATTTGAACCACTCCCCCGCCGGCACCCGGATGGTAATCTTGGGCATAGCATTTTATCAAACCACCTCATTCTTTGGGGCACATGTGAGGAACTCAAATGCAAACAAGCCTGAATGGTCCCCAGGACTATATGCGACCGAAAACTCACACCTGAGAAGTGACTCGAACCCATACTCCCAGGAGCAACGCAACTGGTATCTACAGGGCGCCTTAATCCGCTTGACCATCACAACCGGACATAAGGAAGTGATAGCCGAAGCTATTTGAACCACTCCCCCGCCGGCACTCGTATGGTAATTTTGGGCATAGCATTTTATCTAACCACCTCACTCTTTGGGGCACACGTGAGGAACACAAATGCAAACAAGCCTGAATGGTCCCCACGACTATATGCGACTGAAAACTCACACCCCAGAAGTGACTCGAACTCATACTCCTAACAGCAACGCAACTGGTATCTACAGGGCGCCTTAATCCGCTTGACCATCACAACTGGACATAAGGAAGTGATAGCCGAAGCTATTTGAACCACTCCCCCGCCGGCACTCGGATGGTAATCTTGGGCATAGCATTTTATCAAATAACCTCATTCCTTGGGGCACACATGAGGAACACAAATGCAAACAAGCCTGAATGGTCCCCAGGACTATATGCGACTGAAACTCACACCCCAGAAGTGACTCGAACTTATACTTTCAGGAGCAAAGCAACTGGTATCTACAGGGCGCCTTAATCCGCTTGAACATCATGACCGGACATAAAGAAGTGATAGCCGAAGCTATTTGAACCTCTCCCCCACCGGCACTCGGAACATAATCTTGGGCATAGCATTTTATCAAATTACCTCATTCTTTAAGGCACACGTGAGGAACACAAATGCAAACAAGCCTGAATGGTCCCCAGGACTATATGCAACTGAAAACTCACACCCCAGATGTGACTCGAACCCATACTCCCAGGAACAACGCAACTGGTATCTACAGGGCACCTTAATCCACTTGACCATCACGACCGGGCATAACGAAGTGATAGGCGAAGCTATTTGAACCACTCCTCCGCCGGCACTCGGATGGTAATCTTGGGAATAGCATTTTATCAAATCACCTCATTCTTTGGGGCACACGTGAGGAACACAAATGCAAACAAGCCTGAATGGTCCCCAGGATTATATGCGACTGAAACTCACACCCCAGAAGTGACTCGAACTCATACTCCCAGGAGCAACGCAACTGGTATCTACAGGGCGCCTTAATCCGCTTGACCATCACGACGGGACATAAAGAAGTGATAGCCAAAGCTATTTGAACCTCTCCCCCACCGGCACTCGGACGGTAATCTTAGGAATAGCATTTTATCAAATCACCTCATTCTTTGGGGTACACGTGAGGAACACAAATGCAAACAAGCCTGAATGGTTCCCAGGATTATATGCGACTGAAACTCACACCCCAGAAGTGACTCGAACTCATACTCTCAGGAGCAATGAAACTGGTATCTACTGGGCGCCTTAATCCGCTTGACCATCACGACCGGACATAAAGAAGTAATAGCCGAAGCTATTTGAACCTCTCCCCCACCGGCACTCGGACGGTAATCTTGGGAATAGCATTTTATCAAATCACCTCATTCTTTGGGGCACACGTAAGGAACACAAATGCAAACAAGCCTGAATGGTCTCCAGGACTATATGCGACAGAAATCTCACCCCAGAAGTGACTCGAACCCATACTCCCAGGAGCAACACAACTGGTATCTACAGGGTGCCTTAATCCACTTGACCATCACGACTGGACATAAGGTAGTGATAGCCGAAGCTATTTGAACCACTCCCCCTCCGGCACTCGGATGGCAATCTTGGGCATAGCATTTTATTGAACCACCTCATTCTTTGGGGCACTCATGAGGAACACAAATGCAAACAAGCCTGAATGGTCCCCAGGACTATATGCAACTGAAAACTCACACCCAAGAAGTGACTCGAACCTATACTCCCAGGAGCAACGCAACTGGTATCTACAGGGCGCCTTAATCCGCTTGACCATCACGACCAGACATAAGGAAGTGATCGCCGAAGCTATTTGAACCACTCCTCCGCCGGCACTCAGATGGTGATCTTGGGCATAGCATTTTATCAAACCACCTCATTCTTTGGGGCACATGTGAGAAACACAAATGCAAACAAGCCTGAATGGTCCCCAGGACTATGTGTGACTGAAAACTCACACCCCAGAAGTGACTCGAACTCATTCTCCCAGGAGCAACGCAACTGGCGACTTGAACTCGAACTGGTGACTCGAACTCGAACTGGTGACTCGAAAACAGGGTGCCATAATGCGCTTGACCATCACGACCGGACATAAGGAAGTGATAGCCGAAGCTATTTGAACCACTCCCCCGCCGGCACCCGGATGGTAATCTTGGGCATAGCATTTTATCAAATCACCTCATTCTTTGGGGCATACGTGAGGAACACAAATGCAAACAAGCCTGAATGGTCCCCAGGACTATATGCGACTGAAATCTCACACCCCAGAAGTGACTCGAACCCATACTCCCAGGAGCAACGCAACTGGTATCTACAGGGCGCCTTAATCCACTTGACCATCACGAGCGAACATAAGGAAGTGATAGCGAAGCTATTTGAACTACTCCCCCGCCGGCACTCGGATAGTAATCTTGGGCATAGCATTTTATCAAAACCACCTCATTCTTTGGGGCACATGTGAGGAACTCAAATGCAAACAAGCCTGAATGGTCCCCAGGACTATATGCGACTGAAAACTCACACCTGAGAAGTGACTCGAACCCATACTCCCAGGAGCAACGCAACTGGTATCTACAGGGCGCCTTAATCCGCTTGACCATCACGACCGGACATAAGGAAGTGATAGCCGTAGCTATTTGAACCACTCCCCGCCGGCACTCGTATGGTAATTTTGGGCATAGCATTTTATCTAATCACCTCACTCTTTTGGGCACACGTGAGGAAAACAAATGCAAACTACCTGAATGGTCCCCACGACGATATGCGACTGAAAACTCACACCCCAGAAGTGACTCGAACTCATACTCCTAACAGCAACGCAACTGGTATCTACAGGGCGCCTTAATCAGCTTGACCATCACGACTGGACGTAAGGAAGTGATAAGCCGAAGCTATTTGAACCACTCCCCCGCCGGCACTTGGATGGTAATCTTGGGCATAGCATTTTATCAAATCACCTCATTCTTTGGGGCATATGTGAGGAACACAAATGCAAACAAGCCTGAATGGTCCCCAGGACTATATGCGACTGAAATCTCACACCCCAGAACTTACTCGAACCCATACTCCCAAGAGCAACGCAACTGGTATCTACAGGGCGCCTTAATCTGCTTGACCATCATGACCGGACATAAGGAAGTGATAGCCGAAGCTATTTGAACCTCTCCCATGCCGGCACTCGGATGGTAAACTTGGCATAGCATTTTATCAAATTACTTCATTCTTTGGGGCACACGTGAGTAACACAAATGCAAACAAGCCTGAATGGTCCCCAGAACTATATGCGACTGAAAACTCACACCCCAGAAGGTACTCGAACTCATACTCCCAGGAGCAACGCAACTGGTATCTACAGGGCGCCTTAATCCAGTTGACTATCACGATTGGACATAATGAAGTGATACCCGAAGCTATTTAAACCACTCCCCCGCCGGCACTTGGATGGTAATCTTGGGCATAGCATTTATCAAATCACCTCATTCTTTGGGGCACACGTGAGGAACACAAATGCAAACAAGCCTGAATGGTCCTCAGGACTATATGCGACTGAAATCTCATACCCCAGAAGTGACTGGAACCCATACTCCCAGGAGCAACACAACTCGTATCTACAGGGCGCCTTAATTCGCTTGACCATCACAACTGGACATAAGGAAGTGATAGCCGAAGCTATTTGAACCACTCCCCCGCCGGCACTCGGATGGTAATCTTGGGCCTAGCATTTTATCAAATCACCTCATTCCTTGGGGCACACGTGAGGAACACAAATGCAAACAAGCCTGAATGGTCCCCAGGACTATATGCGACTGAAACTCACACCCCAGAAGTGACTCGAACTCATACTTCCAGGAGCAAAGCAACTGGTATCTACAGGGCGCCTTAATCCGCTTGACCATCATGACCGGACATAAAGAAGTGATAGCCGAAGCTATTTGAACCTCTCCTCCACCGGCACTCGGATGGTAATCTTGGGCATAGCATTTTATCAAATCACCTCATTTTGGGGGGCACACGCGAGGAACACAAATGCAAACAAGCCAGAATGGTCCCCAGGACTATATGCGACTGAAAACTCACACCCGAGAAGTGACTCGAACCCAAACTCCCGGGAGCAACGCAACTGTTATCTACAGGGCACCTTAATCCACTTGACTATCACGACTGGACATAAGGAAGTGATAGCCGAAGCTATTTGAACCACTCCCCCGCCGGCACCCGGATGGTAATCTTGGGCATAGCATTTTATCAAACCACCTCATTCTTTGGGGCACATGTGAGGAACTCAAATGCAAACAAGCCTGAATGGTCCCCAGGACTATATGCGACCGAAAACTCACACCTGAGAAGTGACTCGAACCCATACTCCCAGGAGCAACGCAACTGGTATCTACAGGGCGCCTTAATCCGCTTGACCATCACGACCGGACATAAGGAAGTGATAGCCGAAGCTATTTGAACCACTCCCCCGCCGGCACTCGTATGGTAATTTTGGGCATAGCATTTTATCTAACCACCTCACTCTTTGGGGCACACGTGAGGAACACAAATGCAAACAAGCCAGAATGGTCCCCAGGATTATATGCGACTGAAAACTCACACCCGAGAAGTGACTCGAACCCAAACTCCCGGGAGCAACGCAACTGTTATCTACAGGGCACCTTAATCCACTTGACTATCACGACTGGACATAAGGAAGTGATAGCCGAAGCTATTTGAACCACTCCCCCGCCGGCACCCGGATGGTAATCTTGGGCATAGCATTTTATCAAACCACCTCATTCTTTGGGGCACATGTGAGGAACTCAAATGCAAACAAGCCTGAATGGTCCCCAGGACTATATGCGACCGAAAACTCACAAATGAGAAGTGACTCGAACCCATACTCCCAGGAGCAACGCAACTGGTATCTACAGGGCGCCTTAATCCGCTTGACCATCACAACCGGACATAAGGAAGTGATAGCCGAAGCTATTTGAACCACTCCCCCGCCGGCACTCGTATGGTAATTTTGGGCATAGCATTTTATCTAACCACCTCACTCTTTGTGGCACACGTGAGGAACACAAATGCAAACAAGCCTGAATGGTCCCCACGACTATATGCGACTGAAAACTCACACCCCAGAAGTGACTCGAACTCATACTCCTAACAGCAACGCAACTGGTATCTACAGGGCGCCTTAATCCGCTTGACCATCACAACTGGACATAAGGAAGTGATAGCCGAAGCTATTTGAACCACTCCCCCGCCGGCACTCGGATGGTAATCTTGGGCATAGCATTTTATCAAATAACCTCATTCCTTGGGGCACACATGAGGAACACAAATGCAAACAAGCCTGAATGGTCCTCAGGACTATATGCGACTGAAACTCACACCCCAGAAGTGACTCGAACTTATACTTTCAGGAGCAAAGCAACTGGTATCTACAGGGCGCCTTAATCCGCTTGAACATCATGACCGGACATAAAGAAGTGATAGCCGAAGCTATTTGAACCTCTCCCCCACCGGCACTCGGAAGATAATCTTGGGCATAGCATTTTATCAAATCACCTCATTCTTTAAGGCACACGTGAGGAACACAAATGCAAACAAGCCTGAATGGTCCCCAGGACTATATGCAACTGAAAACTCACACCCCAGATGTGACTCGAACCCATACTCCCAGGAACAACGCAACTGGTATCTACAGGGCACCTTAATCCACTTGACCATCACGACCGGGCATAACGAAGTGATAGGCGAAGCTATTTGAACCACTCCTCCGCCGGCACTCGGATGGTAATCTTGGAATAGCATTTTATCAAATCACCTCATTCTTTGGGGCACACGTGAGGAACACAAATGCAAACAAGCCTGAATGGTCCCCAGGATTATATGCGACTGAAACTCACACCCCAGAAGTGACTCGAACTCATACTCCCAGGAGCAACGCAACTGGTATCTACAGGGCGCCTTAATCCGCTTGACCATCACGACGGGACATAAAGAAGTGATAGCCAAAGCTATTTGAACCTCTCCCCCACCGGCACTCGGACGGTAATCTTAGGAATAGCATTTTATCAAATCACCTCATTCTTTGGGGTACACGTGAGGAACACAAATGCAAACAAGCCTGAATGGTTCCCAGGATTATATGCGACTGAAACTCACACCCCAGAAGTGACTCGAACTCATACTCTCAGGAGCAATGAAACTGGTATCTACTGGGCGCCTTAATCCGCTTGACCATCACGACCGGACATAAAGAAGTAATAGCCGAAGCTATTTGAACCTCTCCCCCACCGGCACTCGGACGGTAATCTTGGGAATAGCATTTTATCAAATCACCTCATTCTTTGGGGCACACGTAAGGAACACAAATGCAAACAAGCCTGAATGGTCTCCAGGACTATATGCGACAGAAATCTCACCCCAGAAGTGACTCGAACCCATACTCCCAGGAGCAACACAACTGGTATCTACAGGGTGCCTTAATCCACTTGACCATCACGACTGGACATAAGGTAGTGATAGCCGAAGCTATTTGAACCACTCCCCCTCCGGCACTCGGATGGCAATCTTGGGCATAGCATTTTATTGAACCACCTCATTCTTTGGGGCACTCATGAGGAACACAAATGCAAACAAGCCTGAATGGTCCCCAGGACTATATGCAACTGAAAACTCACACCCAAGAAGTGACTCGAACCTATACTCCCAGGAGCAACGCAACTGGTATCTACAGGGCGCCTTAATCCGCTTGACCATCACGACCAGACATAAGGAAGTGATCGCCGAAGCTATTTGAACCACTCCTCCGCCGGCACTCAGATGGTGATCTTGGGCATAGCATTTTATCAAACCACCTCATTCTTTGGGGCACACGTGAGAAACACAAATGCAAACAAGCCTGAATGGTCCCCAGGACTATGTGTGACTGAAAACTCACACCCCAGAAGTGACTCGAACTCATTCTCCCAGGAGCAACGCAACTGGCGACTTGAACTCGAACTGGTGACTCGAACTCGAACTGGTGACTCGAAAACAGGGTGCCATAATGCGCTTGACCATCACGACCGGACATAAGGAAGTGATAGCCGAAGCTATTTGAACCACTCCACCGCCGGCACTCGGATGGTAATCTTGGGCATAGCATTTTATCAAATCACCTCATTCTTTGGGGCACACGTGAGGAGCACAAATGCAAAAAAGCCTGAATGATCCCCAGGACTATATGCGATTGAAACTCACACCCCAGAAGTGACTCGAACTCATACTCCCAGGAGCAAGGGCAACTGGTTTCTACAGGGCGCCTTAATCCGCTTGGCCATCACAACTGGACATAAGGAAGTGATAGGCGAAGCTATTTGAACCACTCCCCCGCCGGCACTTGGATGGTACTCTTGGGCATAGCATGTTATCAAATCACCTCATTCTTTGTCGCACACGTGAGGAACACAAATGCAAACAAGCCTGAATGGTCCCCAGGACAATAAGCAACTGAAAACTCACACCCCAGAAGTGACTCGAACCCATACTCCCAGAAGCAACGCAACTGGTATGTACAAGACGCCTTAATCCACTTGACCATCACGACCGGACAAAATGAGGTGATAGCCGAGGCTATTTGAACCACCCCACCGCCGGCACTCAGATAGTAATCTTGGGCATAGCATTTTACCAAATCACCTCATTCTTTGGGGCACACGTGAGGAACGCAAATGCGAACAAGCCTGAATGGTCCCCAGGACAATATGCAACTGAAAACTCACACCCCAGAAGTGACTCGAACCATACTCCCAGAAGCAACGCAACTGGTATGTACAAGACGCCTTAATCCACTTGACCATCACGACCGGACAAAATGAGGTGATAGCCGAGGCTATTTGAACCACCCCACCGCCGGCACTCGGATAGTAATCTTGGGCATAGCATTTTACCAAATCACCTCATTCTTTGGGGCACACGTGAGGAACACAAATGCGAACAAGCCTGAATGGTCCCCAGGACAATAAGCAACCGCAGGGAGACAAACCTTGGGTTCACTCCCCACTCCCCTCCTCCCCAGGATCTCCCTTCTCTCCCATCCCCCCAAGCCCTCCCTAATCCCCCATGCCCTCCCTTCTCCCCCCACCCCCCAAGCCCTCCATTCTCCCCCACCACCCCCAAACCCTCCAGTATCCCCCCACCCTCCTGAGCCCTCCTTTCTCCCCCACTCTCCTCAGCCCTCCTTTTTTCCTCATCCCCCTCAGCAGTCCCCTTTCCCCAGCAGTCCCCTTTTCCCAGCAGTCTTTTCTCAGCAGTCCAACCTTCCCCCCCCCCAAACCCTCCTTCCTTTTATGCCCCCCAAGCCCTCCCTCCTTCCATACCCCTCCCCCAAGCCTCCCAATCTCCCACACTCTCCAAAGCCTCCCCTTCTCACTCACTCCTCCAAGCCTTCCCCTCTCACACCCCCTCCCCATGCCTCCCTACACCCCAAGCCCTCTTTTCTCCCCCCCCCCCCAAGCCCTTCCTCCAACACCACCCTACCCGTACCAGATCTTCCCTGCCCCCCACACTACCCAGACCTCCCAGGTCCCCCTTCATAGGCCCTCCCATCCCGATCCTCCCTGTTTCCTTGCTTCAGGGAAAGCCATAGGATCTGAGAAAGGACAGAGGAGAGTCAGTTTCAGGGTGATGTATTCGAACATAGATGGGATCACAAGCAAGGCAAGTGAACTAAGGGAAAGAGCACAAGAAGTGAACCAGATGTAATCGGACTCACGGGAACAAAACTCTCAGGAATCATAATGAATGAGGTGTTTTCCCAGGACTACACTGTAATAAGGAAAGAGAGGGAGGAAAGGGGAGGAGTTGGAGTGGCCCTACTAATGAGAAAGGAATTGAGTTTCAAGGAGATGGTCATCCCGGGCTGCGAGGGATTCAGAGACTACATAACAGACACCATGACAATGGGTGCCTGTTCAGACATCAAACAACTCAGCTCTAGGATGTAAAGCAACGTTTCAAACAAGTGTTTATCATGCTTCGCTTTTAACTCTTTTTTTTTTAGTTATTTGCACCAAAACAGCTCATCCATGAGATAAGATTAAATACCGATTGCCTTGCCTCACAATATCTGCCAGAGAAGTATTTATGCATGTATAACAGGTGGAACGTTCCTATATTAATAGGAATTAAGTAAGAAGCATTAATCACTGAAAATAGTTAAGTAAACAATCTCGGGTAACATTTCTTGACTAAAATAGCACTCTGAAACATCTCTACACATCAAATGATACGTGCATCTCATTTTTATTCTCATTGACACCCTCATAGTCATCTAATATAATTCAGCTATCAACGGTATTCTCACTGACATATAGAATACACTCAAACCCGTCATAAGGAAGACAGGAGAGCTCGAGGAGCCCTGACCACTACCTACGAATAGTAATTATTCCTTATAACGTAACGTAATGTAATACAACCAAAACATAGAAACAGTCATGTGTGAGTGTATTATTATTATTATTCACAAAGATCCTTTAAAGCGGGTCTTAAATTTTAAGTATTATATCTTAAACAGTGTGAGATATAAACATTATAAAAAGATCTTCATAGCCATCGAGATGTCTATGTACGTTCTAATGAAGAGTTTGCCGACAGTACTACTAGTAAATAAAAATAATTACTTTCCATACAAGTTCACGTTTTTCCCCACAGAGCAGTTTGCTGTTTCTCTCTCTCACAATCTCCATTCCAACTTCATGTTTGTGTTTCCTCTATATTACACAGTATTAAAACGATTTAAGGTTCATTTAAGCAGTACAGCACAGCACATCAAACATCTGTTCTGTTTCATAGCATTCGTACATCAAATAGCGATTGGATCTTCCATGTTGTCATTTCTACTTCACCTTCCAACTTCATGTTTTGCGTTTACTCTACAGCACACAGTATTTTAACAATAAAGTCTCCTTTAAGTAGTTCAACACATCAAAACATTTATTCTGTTTTATATCGGTGCTCTATCAAATAGAGATTGCATCTTCTATCCTACTATTTCCACAACTACTACTTCAACTAACTATTCACCTTCCAAATTTTATGATTGTGTTTACTCTTCAATATGTAATAATTTAAATTCCCCCATTCTCCTTTTACCAAGACATTCACTTCCATACGAGTCAAGCATTACTTTAAACAGTTCCAATCACACCAGCACAACTACTGTTCGGGGTCACAGTTTACACCAGACTGACCTAGTTTTTGCAGTGAGACTTTATTTTTATTTATTGTTTTTTTTTTGGCAGAATGACAAGTTTTTTGCAGAGTTCTCAGGGTAATAATTACGGTTCTGGTTATGTTTTTATGAAGTTCATTGCTTCTTATTTTTAGTGATACCACCACGTCTTACGTTTCAGTCGATTCTTTATCTTTTTCAAATAAATTTGACTTACTGCTTCCCTACAGTGTCTCACACCACACCACATATGATAATAATCCACTTTCAAATAACAGTCAGTCAGTCATTCGACTAATACTAGTTCTTATCTCTCACAGAAATCACATGATAGAAAAACTTTCCCAAAGTGGTTTCGACCAACTCACACAAAGACTTGCATTCACAAGGTATATGTTTATATGTCGTTAACAGATGAGGAGTAAATTAGTTCATCATTTAATAAAAGGAAAGTTAATTACACCTTTTCCAGCTTTAAACTTTTCCTCGCTCTTTTATCCTTTCTACATTATATTTAAAGTTACAATATCTTAGCTCTTGTTTCTCAATCTTATTTTCTCAGTATATTCGAGTCTGTCTCATCACCACAGCTTTATTTCTGTCAATGTCTGTGAGGCAATAGCTTTTCAATATCTCGGACCTTGCTTTCTATCTTAGTGTATATTGTCTTTTTTCAATCCCCTTAATCCCCTAGGGAGCTCGGCTCCCCCCCCCCCCCCCCCGTGGGAGCTGAGCGGACAGAACCTGGACGCATGATCCTGTGGTCCCGGGTTCGATCCCGGCCGCCGGCGAGAAACAATGGGAAGAGTTTCTTTCACCCTGATGCCCCTGTTACCTAGCAGTAGATAGGTACCTGGGAGTTAGTCAGCTGTTACGGCTGCTTCCTGGGGGTGGAGGCCTGGTCGAGGACCGGGCCGCGGGGACACTAAGCCCCGAAAATCATCTCAAGATAAGACAAGAGAAGATCGTAGTCTCAAACTCTCTGTTTCACACTCTGTACATGTTTTACCATGGCCCGGCTCGAGGTTGGACCGGACTCTAGTCCGGGTTTCGACTCCAGTTCAAACCCATGCCTGGACATCCGGTCAAGGCATGGGTTTAGAAACCCATGGACCTCCATAGACCTGGACCGGAGGTCCTGGGTCCATGAGGACAATATGGTCCATGGTCCATGAGGACAAACCTGGACCAGAGTTCGGTCCAACCTTGAGCCTGGCCTGGGTAAAACATGTACAAAGTATGAAAGAGAGAGTTTGAGACTACGATAAGGGGATTGAAAAAAGATAACATACACTTAGATAGGAGATAAAGTCCGAGATACAGTACTGTGCTGCACTGCTTAAATGAACCTTAAATCGTTTTAATACAGTGTAATATAGAGTAAACACAAACATGAAGTTGGAATAGAGATTGTGGGAGAGAAAGAGCGCGGACTGCTCAGTGGGGAAAAAACGTGAAGTAGTGTGGATAATAATTATTATTATTTACTGGTAGTAAGGTAGGTAAACACTTCATTAGATTGTATATAGACATCTCGATGGCTATGAAATATTTTTATAATGTTTATATCTCACACTGTTTAATTTATACGAATTAAAATTAAAACCCACTTTAAAAGCTCTTTGTGAATAATAAAAATACACTCACTCTGTTTCCATGTTTTGGTTTTTGTTACGTTACGTTATAAGAAACAATTAAATTTATAAGTAGTTATCAGGACTCCTTGAGCTCTTCTGTCTTCCTTATGACTGGTTTTTGTGTATTCTTTATGTCAGTGAGAATTCCGTTGATAGTATGAATAGTATTAGATGACTATGAGGGGTGTCAATGAGAATAAAGATGAAATGCAAGTATCATTTGATGTGTAAAGATGTTTCAGAGTGCTATTTTAGTCAAGAAATGTTACCCGAGATTGTTTACTTAACTATTTTCAGCAATTAATGCTTCTTACGGTTATCTTGAGATAGTTTCAGGGCTTAGCGTCCCCGCGGCCCGGTCCTTGACCAGGCCTCCTTTTGTAGCCCGTAGCAGCTGTCTAACTCCCAGGTACCTATTTAGTGCTAGGTGAACAGGGGCCTCAGGGTGAAAGTAACTCTGCCCATTTTTTTTCCACCTCCACCGGGGATCGAACCCGGAACCTCAGGACTTCGAATCCGAAGCTCTGTCCACCCAGCTGTCAGGCGCCCTAAATGTTAGTCATTCTTAATTCCTAATAATATTATAGAAGGAACGTTCTACTTGTTATACATACATACATGCATACTTCTCTGGCAGATACCTTGGTTACCTTGAGGTGCTTCCGGGGCTTAGCGTCCCGCGGCCCGGTCGTCGACCAGGTCTTCTGGTTGCTGGACTGATCAACCAGGCTGTTTGACACGGCTGCTCGCAGCCTAACGTATGAGTCACAGCCTGGTTGATCAGGTATCCTTTGGAGGTGCTTATCCAGTTCTCTCTTGAACACTGTGAGGGGTCGGCCAGTTATGTCCCTTATGTGTAGCGGAAGCGTGTTGAACAGTCTCGGGCCTCTGATGTTGATAGAGTTCTCTCTCAGAGTACCTGTTGCACCTCTGCTTTTCAACGGGGGTATTCTGCACATCCTGCCATGTCTTCTGGTCTCATGTGATGTTATTTCTGTGTGCAGGATTGGGACCAGCCCCTCTAATATTTTCCGCGTGTAAATTCCACGTGATATTGTGAGGTAAGGCAATCGGTAGTAAATATTATCTCATGGATGACCTGTTTTGGTATAAATAACTAAAAAACAAAAAGAGTTAAAAATGAAGCATGATAAGCACTTGTTTGAAAGTTTACTTTGCATCCTAGAGCTGACTTGTTTGATGTCTAGTGTGTACTCACCTATTTGTACTCATCTATTTGTGCCTGCGGGGGTTGAGCTTTGGCTGTTTTGTTTCGCCTCTCAACTGTCAATCAAGTGATGTACAGATTCCTGGGCCTACTGGGCTCTATAATATCTACATTTAAACTGTGTATGAAGTCAGCCTCCACCACATCGCTGCCTAATGCATTCTACCTGTTAATTACTCTGCCACTGAAAAAGGTCTTTCTAACGTCCCTGTGGCTCATTTGGGTACTCAGTTTCCACTTGTGTCCCATTGTTCACGTACCACCAGTGCTGAATAGTTTATCCTTTTCTACCCTGTCAATTCCCCTTAGGATTTTGTAGGTAGTGATCATGTATCCCCTCACTCTTTTCTTCCAGTGTCGTAAGGAGCATTTCTCACAGCCTTTCCTCGTAACTCATGCCTCTTAGTTCTGGGACTAGTCTAGTGGCATACCTCTGAACTATTTCGAGCTTCGTCTTGTGTTTGACAAGGTATGGGCTCCATGCAGGGGCCGCATACTCCGGAATTGGTCTTACGTATGTGGTATACAAGATTCTGAATGATTCCTTACACATGTTCCTGAAGGCTGTTCTGATGTTAGCCAGCCTCGCATATGCCGCAGACGTAATTCTTTTTATGTGGGCTTCAGGAGACAGGTTTGGTGTGATATCAATTCCTAGATCTTTCTCTCTTTCCGTTTCATTAAGCACTTCATCTCCTATTCTGTATCCTGTGTCTGACCTGATTTCACCGCGTAGTTTCATAACTTTGCATTTACTCGGGTTAAACTTTAGCAGCCATTTGTTGGACCATTCATTCAGTCTGTCTAGGTCGTCCTGTAGTCTCCTACTAACATCCTCTGTTTCAATCCTCCTCATAATTTTTGCTTCATCGGCAAACATAGAGAGAAATGAATCTATACCCTCTGGAAGATCAATTACATATATCAGAAACAGTATAGGTCCAAGGACCGAACCCTGCGGGACTCCACTTGGGACGTCATGCAATTCGAGACCTCAATCGCTCACAGTGACTCGTTGTCTTTTGTTACTTAGGTACTCCCTTAAGAGCCTGCATCTCCAGCTTTTTCACTAGCCTCCTGTGTAGTACTGTATCAAAGGCTTTCTGGCAATTCAATAATATGCAGTCTACCCACCCCTCTCATTCTTGTCTGATTCTTGTTGCCTGATCGTAGAATTCAACTAGCCCTGTGAGGCAGGACTTGCCATCCCTGAACCCATGTTGATGCTGTGTTACAAAGTTCTTCCGCTCCAGATGTTCCACTAGCTTCTTCGCACAATCTTCTCCATCAGCTTGCATGGTATGCAGGTTAGGGACACTGGCCTGTAGTTTAGTGCCTCCTGTCTTTCCCCTTTCTTGTATATCGGAACTACATTAGCTGCTTTCCAAATTTCTGGCCCTCTGTTGCCAGCGATTTGTTATACACTATTGAGAATGGCAGACACAGTGCTACTGCTCCTTCCTTTAGTATCCAAGGGGAGAATCCATGTGGGCCTATAGCCTTTGTCACATCCAACTCAAGTAAACACTTCTTTACTTCCCCACTGGTAATCTCAAACTCTTCTAGTGGTTCCTGGTTAACTATTTCCCTCTCTTATCTCTGGAATCTCTCCTTGCTCTAAGGTGAAGACCATCTGGAATCTCTTATTCAGATCCTCACACACTTCCTTGTCGTTTGTAGTGAATCCTTCTGCCCCTATCCTTATATTCATTACCTGTTTCTTTACTGTTTTTTTCTCCTGATGTGGCTGTGCAGCAATTTAGGTTGAGTCTTTGCCTTGCTTGCGATGTCATTTTCGTATTGCCCTTCTGCCTCTCTTCTCACCCTGACGTATTCTTTTCCTGGCTCTCTGGTAACCTTCTCTGCTCTCAAGTGTCCTGTTATTTCTATAGTTTTTTCCATGCTCTTTTACTTTGTTGCTTAGCTAGCCTACATCTCTGATTAAACCATGGGTTTCTCATCTGCATTTAATTTTCTACCTTTTGGATCGGGATAAACTTTTCTGCTGCCCACTTGCACTTCTGCATGATGTATTCCACAATGTCTTCGGCTGCCTTTCCCCTTAGCTCTGATTCCCATGTTGTGTCTGTTAGGAATTTTCTTAACTCCTCATAGTTTCCCTTGCGGAATGGCCAGTTTTTTGTTTTCAGTACCCCCTGTTCGAGTTCAATAACCCTTCTTCAACCAGATACTCAAACGCCAGTACACTGTGGTCGCTCATTCCTACTGGGGCCTCAAAGCCGACTTCCCTTATGTCGGAGTCGTTCAGAGTAAAGACTAGGTCGAGTCTCGCTGGTTCATCGTTTCCCCTCCTAGTGGGTTCCTGACAACTATAGCTTAGCTTAGAAAGCTTCTTGTCGCCACCTCCACTAGGTTTAGCATCTCCATGTTTCCTCTCCTCCGTGCGATTCCTTGTTCTCCCATTCTATCGTTCCGTGACTGACGTCTCCTACGACGAGTAGACGGCATCTATTTCTACAGGCAACAGAGGCTGCCTTCTCAATTATGGTGTTAACTTCCATGTTGTTTCTGTCATACTTTTGTCTAGGTCCTCTGTCATTTGGTTGAAGGATATATATCACTACTACTTCTACTCTAGGTAATCCCATCATCATGGTGCCTGTTATGTAGTCTCTGAACCCTTCACAGCCTTGGATAACCATCTCCATGTTGTTTCTGTCATACTTTTGTCTAGGTCTTCTGTCATTTGGTTGAAGGTTATATATCACTACTACTTCTACTCTAGGTAATCCCATCGTCATGGTGGGCCTGTTATGTAGTCTCTGAACCTTTCACAGCCTTGGATAACCATCTCCTTGAAACTCCATTCCTTTCTCATGAGTAGGGCCACTCCACCTCCTTCCCTACCCTCCCTCTCTTTCCTTATTACAGTGTAATCCTGGGGGAACACCGCATTTGTTATGATTCCTGAGAGTTTTGTTTCCGTGATTCCAATTACATCTTGG
>NC_091168.1:46094499-46098951 GCF_040958095.1 Procambarus clarkii | reverse complement strand
TTGCATTATATGTTGAGTTATATTCTGAGAGGGTTGGGAAAGAAGAATAAGGAGGAGCTAACGGATAGGTGCAAAGGGTCTAGGAGGGAGCAGTTGACCAAAATGAAGGTGGGAGTTCTTGGGAGAGAGTAGGATCGGGAAAGGAAATTGGAAAGGTGCTGGTGGCAGGTCCTTAGCATAAAAGAAAGGGTATAGGAGAGGAGACGCCAACACGTCACATCTCACAAGCCCTTACCATTATTTCCAGTTGTGGTATATCAGCAGCAAGGTCAGAGCGAGGTGTCTTCTTCAGCCACCATTCTGCAAGGTGTTGACCAGCCAGCCTTGCCTCATCTCGAGGTGTGTATCCCTTGTTGTCCCTAGCATTGCGGTCGAGACAAGCGTCCAACACCAAGTACTGCATCTCCTCTAGAGCTCCACTACTGGCTGCCATGTGTAGTGCTGTTCTCTGTTCGTTATCAGTAGCATGGCGGTCACAATTGGCAGTGTTCACTAATAGCATCATAATTTCTATTTGCTTATTTAAGGTAGCAAAGTGCAGTGGTGATAATCCTTTGTAGTTTGGAGGGTTGGGGTCAGCACCAGCTTGAAGCAGTGTCTCCACACAAGACTGTTTGCCAGCCCTCGCTGCATTGAGTAGAGCCGTGCAACCTGCCCAACAAAACAACATGTTAATAATTCTGCATAAGCAAGGACGTTCCAACTTCGTTGAAGCTCATATCGTGTTTCGTTAAAACTTAGTAAGTCGTTAACCTTGATAATAGTAGTTAATAATTGTACACACGTATATTTAACCATGTTGCCTATCCAATATTTTCCTAAATCCATTTAATAGATAAGTTTCTCCATTTTAAAACCATTCCTTTGAGTTCTGACTTGGTTTGACAGTTGGAAATACACCTTCCCTCAACTCTGAAGTGAATGTAAGATAAGTTCTCTTACCCTTTCCTTCTAAATAAAGGTTTCTGATATTTGAGATTAATCCTTCCAACTTCCATCCAACTCTGAAAGAATTCAATAGCATATATATATATATATATATATATATATATATATAACTGAAAACTCACACCCCAGAAGTGACTCGAACCCATACTCCCACAACTGGTATGTACAGGGACGCCTTAATCCGCTTGACCATCACGACCGGACATAAGGAAGTGATAGCCGAGGCTATATGAACCACTTCCCCGCCGGCACTCGGATGGTAATCTTGGGCATAGCATTTTATCAAATCACCTCATTCTTTGGGGCACACGTGAGGAACACAAATGCAAACAAGCCTGAATGGTCCCCAGGACTATATACAACTGAAAACTCACACCCCAGAAGTGACTCGAACCCATACTCCCACAACTGGTATGTACAGGGACGCCTTAATCCGCTTGACCATCACGACCGGACATAAGGAAGTGATAGCCGAGGCTATATGAACCACTTCCCCGCCGGCACTCGGATGGTAATCTTGGGCATAGCATTTTATCAAATCACCTCATTCTTTGGGGCACACGTGAGGAACACAAATGCAAACAAGCCTGAATGGTCCCCAGGACTATATACAACTGAAAACTCACACCCCAGAAGTGACTCGAACCCATACTCCCACAACTGGTATGTACAGGGACGCCTTAATCCGCTTGACCATCACGACCGGACATAAGGAAGTGATAGCCGAGGCTATATGAACCACTTCCCCGCCGGCACTCGGATGGTAATCTTGGGCATAGCATTTTATCAAATCACCTCATTCTTTGGGGCACACGTGAGGAACACAAATGCAAACAAGCCTGAATGGTCCCCAGGACTATATACAACTGAAAACTCACACCCCAGAAGTGACTCGAACCCATACTCCCACAACTGGTATGTACAGGGACGCCTTAATCCGCTTGACCATCACGACCGGACATAAGGAAGTGATAGCCGAGGCTATATGAACCACTTCCCCGCCGGCACTCGGATGGTAATCTTGGGCATAGCATTTTATCAAATCACCTCATTCTTTGGGGCACACGTGAGGAACACAAATGCAAACAAGCCTGAATGGTCCCCAGGACTATATACAACTGAAAACTCACACCCCAGAAGTGACTCGAACCCATACTCCCACAACTGGTATGTACAGGGACGCCTTAATCCGCTTGACCATCACGACCGGACATAAGGAAGTGATAGCCGAGGCTATATGAACCACTTCCCCGCCGGCACTCGGATGGTAATCTTGGGCATAGCATTTTATCAAATCACCTCATTCTTTGGGGCACACGTGAGGAACACAAATGCAAACAAGCCTGAATGGTCCCCAGGACTATATACAACTGAAAACTCACACCCCAGAAGTGACTCGAACCCATACTCCCACAACTGGTATGTACAGGGACGCCTTAATCCGCTTGACCATCACGACCGGACATAAGGAAGTGATAGCCGAGGCTATATGAACCACTTCCCCGCCGGCACTCGGATGGTAATCTTGGGCATAGCATTTTATCAAATCACCTCATTCTTTGGGGCACACGTGAGGAACACAAATGCAAACAAGCCTGAATGGTCCCCAGGACTATATACAACTGAAAACTCACACCCCAGAAGTGACTCGAACCCATACTCCCACAACTGGTATGTACAGGGACGCCTTAATCCGCTTGACCATCACGACCGGACATAAGGAAGTGATAGCCGAGGCTATATGAACCACTTCCCCGCCGGCACTCGGATGGTAATCTTGGGCATAGCATTTTATCAAATCACCTCATTCTTTGGGGCACACGTGAGGAACACAAATGCAAACAAGCCTGAATGGTCCCCAGGACTATATACAACTGAAAACTCACACCCCAGAAGTGACTCGAACCCATACTCCCACAACTGGTATGTACAGGGACGCCTTAATCCGCTTGACCATCACGACCGGACATAAGGAAGTGATAGCCGAGGCTATATGAACCACTTCCCCGCCGGCACTCGGATGGTAATCTTGGGCATAGCATTTTATCAAATCACCTCATTCTTTGGGGCACACGTGAGGAACACAAATGCAAACAAGCCTGAATGGTCCCCAGGACTATATACAACTGAAAACTCACACCCCAGAAGTGACTCGAACCCATACTCCCACAACTGGTATGTACAGGGACGCCTTAATCCGCTTGACCATCACGACCGGACATAAGGAAGTGATAGCCGAGGCTATATGAACCACTTCCCCGCCGGCACTCGGATGGTAATCTTGGGCATAGCATTTTATCAAATCACCTCATTCTTTGGGGCACACGTGAGGAACACAAATGCAAACAAGCCTGAATGGTCCCCAGGACTATATACAACTGAAAACTCACACCCCAGAAGTGACTCGAACCCATACTCCCACAACTGGTATGTACAGGGACGCCTTAATCCGCTTGACCATCACGACCGGACATAAGGAAGTGATAGCCGAGGCTATATGAACCACTTCCCCGCCGGCACTCGGATGGTAATCTTGGGCATAGCATTTTATCAAATCACCTCATTCTTTGGGGCACACGTGAGGAACACAAATGCAAACAAGCCTGAATGGCCCCAGGACTATATACAACTGAAAACTCACACCCCAGAAGTGACTCGAACCCATACTCCCACAACTGGTATGTACAGGGACGCCTTAATCCGCTTGACCATCACGACCGGACATAAGGAAGTGATAGCCGAGGCTATATGAACCACTTCCCCGCCGGCACTCGGATGGTAATCTTGGGCATAGCATTTTATCAAATCACCTCATTCTTTGGGGCACACGTGAGGAACACAAATGCAAACAAGCCTGAATGGTCCCCAGGACTATATACAACTGAAAACTCACACCCCAGAAGTGACTCGAACCCATACTCCCACAACTGGTATGTACAGGGACGCCTTAATCCGCTTGACCATCACGACCGGACATAAGGAAGTGATAGCCGAGGCTATATGAACCACTTCCCCGCCGGCACTCGGATGGTAATCTTGGGCATAGCATTTTATCAAATCACCTCATTCTTTGGGGCACACGTGAGGAACACAAATGCAAACAAGCCTGAATGGTCCCCAGGACTATATACAACTGAAAACTCACACCCCAGAAGTGACTCGAACCCATACTCCCACAACTGGTATGTACAGGGACGCCTTAATCCGCTTGACCATCACGACCGGACATAAGGAAGTGATAGCCGAGGCTATATGAACCACTTCCCCGCCAGCACTCGGATGGTAATCTTGGGCATAGCATTTTATCAAATCACCTCATTCTTTGGGGCACACGTGAGGAACACAAATGCAAACAAGCCTGAATGGTCCCCAGGACTATATACAACTGAAAACTCACACCCCAGAAGTGACTCGAACCCATACTCCCACAACTGGTATGTACAGGGACGCCTTAATCCGCTTGACCATCACGACCGGACATAAGGAAGTGATAGCCGAGGCTAT
>NC_091168.1:46069499-46086999 GCF_040958095.1 Procambarus clarkii | reverse complement strand
GATTGGGAGTAAGAGTAAGAGTAAGAATGAGAGTAGGAGTGATTGAGAGTAGGAGTGATTGGGAGTAGGAGTGATTGGGAGTAAGAGTGATTGAGAGTAAGAGTAATTGAGAGTAAGAGTATGAGAGTAAGAGTGAGAGAGTGAGTATGAATGGGTAAGGGTGACTGAGAGTGAGTAAGAATGACAGAGTAAGAGTGACAGAGAGTAAGAGTGACAGAGAGTAAGAGTGACAGAGAGTAGGAGTGACAGAGAGTAAGAGTGACAGTAAGAGTGACAGAGTAAGAGTGACAGAGAGTAAGAGTGACAGAGTAAGAGTGACAGAGAGTAAGAGTGACAGAGAGTAAGAGTGACAGAGTAAGAGTGAGTATGAGAGTGAGTAAGGATGACTGAGAGTAAGAGTGAGTAATAGTGCGTAAGAGTGATTGAGAGTAAGAGTGAGTAATAGTGTGTAAGAGTGATTGAGAGTAAGAGTGAGTAATAGTGCGTAAGAGTGATTGAGAGTGAGAGTGAGTTAAGAGTGTGAGGTGTGAGAGGGTAGCAGGCCAGCAAAGCAGGATGTGTGGTCACAGGCGAGGCCTAGGCCTCGTGATCTCTAATGTTGGTTTTTATATATATGTTGGATTTTTTGTCCTGTTTCAAATTATAATTATTTAGCAGGAATGTAATAAGATATTGCACAGTATTAATGTGACAATAATATATGCATTACCTTGATAATCAAACTTGTTGTTCAAAGATAATATACAATCTTTGAAGGAAACATTTTGAGAGCGCGAGCTGGCAACACTGGGCTGGTGGGTGAGAGAGACATATGGTTAGTTGTGCTCAGACCTTCAGTGGAGAAGGGTGTGTCCCAGCTGGCCGCCACCAGCCGCCACCCGCCGCCACCCGCCGCCACCCACCACCAGCCGCCAACCGCCACCACCCACCACCAGCCGCCACCTGCCACCACCCACCACCAGCCGCCACCCGCCACCACCCACCACCAGCCGCCACCCGCCACCACCCACCACCAGCCGCCACCCGCCACCAGCTGCCACCCGCCACCACCCACCACCCACCACCAGCCGCCACCTGCCACCACCCACCACCAGCCGCCACCCGCCACCACCCACCACCAGCCGCCACCAGCCACCGCCACCCACCACTGCCACTCACCACCCGCCGCCACCACCCACCACCAGCCGCCACCCGCCACCAGCCACCGCCACCCACCACCGCCACCCGCCGCCACCACCCACCACCACCAGCCGCCGCCGCCACCCACCACCCACCACCACCGCCGCCACCCATCACCGCCGCCGCCACCACCACCCACCACCACCGCCGCCACCACCCATCACCGCCGCCGCCGCCACACCCACCACAGCCGCCGCCGACACCACCGCGACCACCCACCACAGCCGCCACCACCACCCACCACCACCACCACCACCCACCACCGCCGCCACCACCAGCCTCCACAAGCCGCCACCGCCCGCCACCGCCCGCCACCAGCCGCCATCACCACCACCACCACACCAGCCGCCACCAGCCGCCACCAGCCGCCACCAGCTGCCACCACCACCAGCCGCCACCACCACCACCACCAGCCGCCACCACCACCACCAGCCACCATCACCGCCACCAGCTGCCACCACCACCAGCCGCCATCACCGCCACCAGCTGCCACCACCACCAGCCGCCACCACCGCCACCACCACCTGCCTCCAGCCGCCACCACCGCCCGCTATCAGCCGTCACCGCCCGTTGCCACAGTCGCCACCGCAAGCCGCCACCGCCAGCCGCCACCAGCCCCCCCCACCGCCGATCGTCACCATCCATCACAGCCGCCGCCGCCCGCCACCGCCCGCCACCGCCCGCCACCGCCCGCCACCGCCCGCCACTACCCACCACAGCCGCCACCACCCACCACCCGCCGCCACAACCCACCACCACCAGCCGCCGCCGCCACCCACCGCCACCCACCACCGCCGCCACCACCCACCACCACCAGCCGCCGCCACCACCCACCGCCACCCACCACCGCCGCCACCACCCACCACCACCAGCCGCCGCCGCCACCACCCACCACCACCAGCCGCCGCCGCCACCACCACCCACCACCACCGCCGCCACCACCACCCACCACCCACCACCGCCAGCCGCCACCACCCATCACAGACGCCGCCACCCGCCACCGCCCGCCACCACCGCCAGACACAGCCGCCAGTGTCCGCCACCACCGCCACTGTCCGCCACTGCCGCCACTGTCCGCCACCGCCGCCACTGTCCGCCACCGCCACCACTGTCCGCCCGCCGCCACCACTGTCCGCCCGCCGCCACCACTGTCCGCCCGCCGCCACCACTGTCCGCCCGCCGCCACCACTGTCCGCCCGCCGCCTCCACTGTCCGCCCGCCGCCTCCACTGTCCGCCCGCCGCCTCCACTGTCCGCCCGCCGCCTCCACTGTCCGCCCGCCGCCACCACTGTCCGCCCGCCGCCGCGCCACTGTTCGCCCGCCGCCGCCACTGTCCGCCCGCCGCCGCCACTGTCCGCCCGCCGCCACTGTCCAACACCGCCGCCAAAGCCGCCACGGTCCGCCCGCCGCCACTATCCGCCACAGCCGCCACTGTCCGCCCGCCGCCACTGTCCGCCCGCCGCCACTGTCCGCCCGCCGCCACTATCCGCCACCGCCGCCACTGTCCTCCCGCCGCCACTGTCCGCCCGCCGCCACTGTCCGCCCGCCGCCACTATCCGCCCCCGCCGCCACTGTTCGCCCGCCGCCACTATCCGCCACCGCCGCCACTGTCC
Source organism: Procambarus clarkii (assembly GCF_040958095.1). Classification (NCBI taxonomy): domain Eukaryota; kingdom Metazoa; phylum Arthropoda; class Malacostraca; order Decapoda; family Cambaridae; genus Procambarus; species Procambarus clarkii. Next base: position 46,084,207 of record NC_091168.1, on the reverse strand, counting down.
GCCCGCCGCCACTGTCCGCCCGCTGCCACTATCCGCCACCGCCACCACTGTCCGCCACCGCCACCACTGTCTGCCACCGCCACCACTGTCTGCCACCGCCACCACTGTCCGCCCGCCGCCACCACTGTCCGCCCGCCGCCACCACTGTCCGCCCGCCGCCTCCACTGTCCGCCCGCCGCCACCACTGTCCGCCCGCCGCCGCCACTGTCCGCCACCGCCGCCAAAGCCGCCACGGTCCGCCCGCCGCCACTATCCGCCACAGCCGCCACTATCCGCCACCGCCGCCACTGTCCGCCCGCCGCCACTGTCCGCCCGCCGCCACTATCCGCCACCGCCGCCACTGTCCGCCCGCCGCCACTATCCGCCACCGCCGCCACTGTCCGCCCGCCGCCACTGTCCGCCCGCCGCCGCCACTGTCCGCCCGCCGCCACTATCGGCCACCGCCGCCACTGTCCGCCACAGCCGCCACTCTCCGCCGTACAGCCTCCCCTCTCTCCGATAGTAAATAATTATAATTGTTAGTAAATAATAAAAGAAATATAAATTATTAGATTTTTTTTACCCTTAAATTGGTTTTAATATTTAAATTGAAAATAATAATATAATATAAAATATAATAAAAATAATATAATATAAAATATAATTTAATTTCAAGAAATTTAACTTTAAACACAAAGATGTGAAAAGGGTTCAGATTATTGGCTCAAACCTTTCATAAGAGATTCATATTGGTATATGAATGGATTATGAATGGCTCATGTTAGGAGTGTAAAGTTGCCACAACATCTCAAATTAGTGTTAGATACATATGTCTTGGTTATAAGTTTTGGAAACCTATTTAAGTCCACACACAATATCGTATCTGATACGATAAAACAAACGTTTCCAATACTTTCAAATACTTTCCAGATATGTTGTGGCAACCTAAAATTGTTTGCTGGGCAGGACTATATCCCAGCAAACACAAATCATCTACACAACGTTCGCCTATCTCTTGCCATAGGTGTGGGAATGATTTGCATTGAGAATGGTGCAGGAGAGCCTTTGAGAAACTTTTACTCAAAAAATCCAAACACAAAGGTTTAATTATAAATTGTTTTTCTACAATTATTTTCTTCCAAATGTAAAACAAATAGTTTTTACATGTTTAAATATAAAATTTATGGTGTTTTTTTGTAAAATTCATTAATAAATTGTGAATGATATATATTGGCTGAGTGAAACCTTTATAATCCATTTAGTTATAATTTGAACAGAAAAAAGTATTTTTCCAAATTTTCTAAAAATTGCTCTTTTTAACACAATTTGACTCCTTATACATTCCACTAAACACTATATCATGTTTAAATATATAATTTATGTATTATTCTCTAAAATAATTTATATAAATTATATAAGTTGCTGGAAAGTGGTGTTAAGGATTTTGAAAACATTTTGTTGTGTTAATATGTTCTTATTAACTATGTCTCAAGTTCACAGTTTATCAAACAAGAATATTAACATTCGTCAACTCTTAAAATCTTATATGTTATCTTGCTGGTGCAAAAAAGGGTGAATCTTTAGGAACAGCTATAGTATCTATATATCACAAATGGTGTTTTCCCTAACTCAAACAATGTAGGGTTTATTATTCTACACATATTTCTAATGACTCTTAGATGTTTACATTCTCTGAAGTATAATTGTGAAGGCTGTGTCCATCACTCTCAACACAGATTCTTAAACTCGTCTCTGCAGGTTCAACTATATAATTAGTTTCCATTTTGAATTTCCATGGACATTTGTATCCAAAATGAAACCAATGTGGTTTCCTTCAGCGCCTTCAGCCAGCACATTTGCTCATTCATTTCCACAGATTCCAACAAGGTAGGGGATTTACAGAAATTTGTATATTCATATTGTTATATATTAAAAATATGAATGCAGTTCAATATGATAAGACAAATACATGAGTTTATGATAAATTCGTTTTCTGTGATATACCATTGATATGCTCTTTTTTTCTTTAAACGGCAGACTAAACTAAAGTGCTCACATCAACAGATTTGATGTATAAATGGTCAACGCTCAACAGAGTTAGTATAAATGTATTAGTATAAATCTTACTTGTCTCATTGTTAATTCACATTCAATGTCAACTTGTGGTTTTGATGTGGCACGTTTGGCCAAGACACCCCACCCCATTATGCACCCCATACCCATCTTGTGGGCGGTTGTGGAAAGGGTTACAGAGGCACATAATGGGCTCAGGGACTGAACCCCACAATTCATTTAGCTAAGCAAGTTACAATCTTGATGAGCTAGTTACAAAATTCAATATAAGTCATCACATCAACAATGGGTTCGAGATCGGCCTCAAGTACAGGTTCTAAATTAAGCAACTGACATATGTGGAGAGCTAGTATCAAAATTTATATGTTTGTACGGTGTTTTTAAATTTATATGTTTGTACGGTGTACAGGGTCCTGCACACCGCCCCATCCAGTGGGCAGCGGTGGATAGGTTACAATCACTTAGTTGTTATCTACAGTTAGCAAACTGGGGATATTTGGCTAAAATTTCTGGTAGCAGATCATTTTGAATGAAATATTGACACATCGCTGGAACATTGGTTGTAGAATTGTCTCTAAATTCATGTATCTTTTCGCACTCCATCACATAGTGACGGAGGGTGTGCGAATAATTTTGTTGACACAGTTTACATTTGGTCAGGTCTACATCAGCAGATAATGAGAATTCCCAGAGATACTTGTAACCGAGTCTAAGCCGAGCAGTAGTAACATCTAGAAGTCTGCTGATTTTATTGGATGATCCATAGATGTGTGGCTCCTCTTGTATGATATGTATGATAGATGGAATTACTAGTTCCAGTTTCTAGGCAGGCGATGAGTACTCACAATAACCTTAATTAAGCGTCAAAACAAAAATGTGTATACTCTTTTTACTCTCCTGACCTTAGTTCTCGAGCTATGTATTTCATTTTGGTACCAACGTGTTCGCAATAACATTCTCTAGAAGAAAATCAGCAAAAACGGTCACCAAAAGTTATATGAATACCAGCACCCAATAAATACCTACGTAGATGACTCGCCGTGAGTGCCCAAGAGCAACAAAATGTTTTTACTCTTGGGATTGTTATCACTTCCACACTTGTCCTACAGCGTTAATTTTGGTATCAATGTACTCGCAATGAAATTCCCAACACGGTGATATGAATATAAACGTAGAATAATGGTCGCTGCCCACCCGCAAGAGTGTGGGAAGTGGCGGAACTGTTACCCAGTATTGGTGACACGACGACACATGGGCGATACAGTGCTTTGAAAGTTTATAATTATATCACTGTCCTGACATTATTATTGTATGTACGTCATTCATTTTTGTGCCAATGTTTTCGCAATAGAATGTTCTATGAGCCCGTAGGTAAAAAAGAGCAACAAAGCGTAAGATAGAATAGCACCATATATAAAACAACGCTGGTACATATCAGTGAGCGTCAAACACACACGAAATGTGTGTGTTTGATGGTGGTCAAACGATGTTTGATGCGTTTGATCAGGTGATGTCCTGATCCGCATAATTAAAGTATGAATTATGTTGAGAAAAAATAAGAAAAAAGGGAAAAAACAGGGGTGGGAGAAACATGACAGAAAAAGAGTAAAAATACAATTTGGTCAACAAAACAGCATTGTTTAAAATAAAAGATATGGATTGACATTTTGGGGGTTAGGTTGGTAGGTTACATTGAGTTAATTAGGTAGTACTTAGTGTTTATCTGTTATAGATAGGAGCTGCCTGGTATGGGCCAATAGGCCTTCTGCAGTTACCTTTGTTTTTATGTTTTTGCCCTGTAACCTAAATGGTTAGAGAGGCACATATATGGGCTTAGGGACTGAACCCCACACTACATTTAGCTAAGCTGGTTACAATCTTGATGATATAGTTACAAAATTCTGTATAAGTCGTCACATTATCAATGGGTTCGAGATCAACCACAATTTCCTGAATAGATATAACAAAGGGGATATTAATAGGGTATTAAAATTGTCAACACAAGATAGAACACGAAACAATGGGTATAAATTGGATAAGTTTAGATTTAGGAAAGACTTGGGTAAATACAGGGTCAGTAACAGGGTTGTTGATTTGTGGAATTTTTCTTAACTTATAAATTTATCTTTATTTATCTTAAACTGGTTGGGAGAGGTACAGTTTTTAACATAATTGGGAAGGTCATTCCACATTCGAGGTCTCTTGATTTGTAAAGCATTTCTAGTTTGACTAAGTCGTACTCTTGGAATATCAAATAGGTATTTGTTTCTGGTGTGGTGCTCATGGGATCTGTTACAACCTTCTAGGAAGCTTTTAAGGTCAGGATTGACATTACAGTGCAGCGTTTTATATATATAAAATACACATGAGAGTATGTGCAGGGACTTAATATCTAACATATTCAGAGATTTGAGTAAGGGGTCCATATATACTGCCCGGTTGCCTGAAATGCTATATAGGCCTACTATAGTGGCTTTAGGTATTGTATGCACTAGCTCTATCTATAAATCCAACATTATGTTTGTAAATCAACTATGTATGTATGAAAAAAAATGACTAATACGTTCGGCGAATGACTTTGACTTCAACTTCACTTTGACTTCGTTCATGTCATCGTATTTTCCGTAATATATAAAGGTTATGACAATGCAATTATATTATTGTGTGCAAATAAGTTTGAAATTTCATGTACCCTAAAAATATTAAAATAAAGAATAAGAATAATTAAATAATTGTTGTAGTAAATTGTCACACGTTCATCATACGCAAACGAACACACAGTTTGGAGCGTCAGTACAAGACCGCCGCCATTTTAAAACACGGCTTCGAATGTAAGTAATGTTTTTCTCGTACTAACACTGTGTTATACAATAGATTTGGTCTTGAATTCACAAATTTAGTTGTTACATCTGACAGAGTATGTTAGACGGTGTAATGCTGGTCCATGTTAACGTATTTGTGGGCTTGGTTGGTTTAAATGTGGAGGCGAGGCCTGGCAGTGCTGGTGTATGTGGAGGCGAGGCGAGGCCTGGCAGTGCTGGTGTATGTGGAGGCGAGGCCTGGCTGTGCTGGTGAGTATGTGGAGGCGAGGCCTGGCAGTGCTGGTGTATGTGGAGGCGAGGCCTGGCTGTGCTAGTGTGTATGTGGAGGCGAGGCCTGGCTGTGCTAGTGTGTATGTGGAGGCGAGGCCTGGCAGTGCTGGTGTATGTGGAGGCGAGGCCTGGCTGTGCTGGTGTGTATGTGGAGGCGAGGCCTGGCAGTGCTGGTGTATGTGGAGGCGAGGCCTGGCTGTGCTAGTGTGTATGTGGAGGCGAGGCCTGGCTGTGCTAGTGTGTATGTGGAGGCGAGGCCTGGCAGTGCTGGTGTATGTGGAGGCGAGGCCTGGCTGTGCTAGTGTGTATGTGGAGGCGAGGCCTGGCAGTGCTGGTGTATGTGGAGGCGAGGCCTGGCTGTGCTAGTGTGTATGTGGAGGCGAGGCCTGGCTGTGCTAGTGTGTATGTGGAGGCGAGGCATGTACAACACTCCCCAATAGGAAGAAAACCCACTGGGTTCTAGGCTAGGTTAGGCTTATCTGTAATAATTGAATTAAGCCTAGCAAAGCCTAGAACCTAGTTCAGTAATTTAAAAAATGTTGTAACTTGAAAAATGCCATTCAATACATTACACAATTTAAATATTTTCAGGCAATCAACACAACCCTCATGTTGGCTAACCCTCTCTCATGTTGGTCAATAATTTAATTATTTTTTTATGGAGTAATCTTTGCTGTTGAAATGTAGTCTTTTTGAGACTACATTTCAAATGTAGTGTGTGTGGAGGCGTGTATGTTAGGTATTACCTAATATACACGGTGTAATATATCTATCTGTGTGAAATAGATTAAATCCATTTATTTGATATTCAGCTAATAGTTCTGTATTTTCTACATTCATCCATGTTTTGGTAAGTGCAATAATATGTATTGTTTCATTGCAGATTAGAGATTCAAGATAGTTCTAGATTTCCGAAGTACTGAAACGCGCGCCATACAGGCTTGGTGGATCTAGGTGCAAGGTAAAATTATTTACATTTACTTTTGTATTTATGTTTTGTATTTATATGCATATATGCATTTATATGCATTATTCTATAGAATAATAGATCTCGTAATAATTTTGCAAAAATAGTGGCATTTACTATTTTTAAAAGATTATTAAAAAATTTACTGATATGGTGCATTCGGAAGGGCGAAGAGGGAGAACGGCCTGTTGACATAGCTCGGGTGCAGGGGGGGGGGGTTGTGTAAAAGCCTGGTTTGTGCCTCGGAGAGGCTATGGGATCCAGTAAGTTCAGTAGAACTTCGGTTTCAACCCTTTTACCCTGTTGTAGCTCAGTCGATTAAGGCAGTGTCTGGGATGCTCCCGGACGCAGGTTCGAATCCTCGTCACGGCCCTTGTGGATTTGTTCATTTGATGCATCACGTTATTGTGATCTGTGTGTGTAATTCTTCACTTGCTACAGCAACAGGAATGTGTGTGTATGTATTTGTGTTGTTGAATATGACCGAAAGTGTAAGATTAATGATTCTAACACAAATCGTCTGAATATTTGTTTTTCTTCACTGTCGAGAGTAGTTAAAAAAATTTACTCGAGTTTATTTTCACACTTTATTTATGGTCCTTAAGTCCCTCTCCTTAATGCTGCTGCTGTTTCTCGCATCTTTGCATCGCTTGTATGTTTGGGGGTTTGGCCTCTTGCTATATATTGATTCCATTTGTGTGTGTTTGGGTCTCAGGCCCTCTCGCAATTTCTGTTGAACAAACCCCTTTTCCTAGTTCTGCATCTCTCCTTTGGTACAAATTTTGTTGTGCTTTTATCATATATTTCACAAAACTTGACATACATTTCATTTACTTCATGTCCTATCAGCAAGTGTTTGTCAAATTCTTTAAGGAAAGTTTATCATCCTGATTGCAGATCTCTAGCGATATTATGTCAACTTCTTGTGGATTCGCAATCATTATTTAATTTACCTTTAGGTGTTCTTTCACCAGCACAGCAACACTGTACCTCTCCCAACCAGTTTAAGATAAAAACTAAGTACTAACTAATTAACTCAATGTAACCTACCTTACCCCCAAAATGACAACCCATGTCTTCTATTTTAAACAATGCTGTTTTGTTGACCAAATTGTATTTTTGTTTTTTTCTGCAATGTTTCCCCCCCCCCACCACTCTACCACCACATTGAGTTTAGTAGCTCTGTGCACGTCAGGTGCTGTTTAATATACAGACCTACTCCTCCATTTGACCTAGTTTCTCTATCACATCTATATCACTTTGTGCTTTAGCCCTGGTGGAGCTTGGTCCACCAGGCTGTTGTTTGGAGTGGCCCGCAGATCCACATACAGTCTGCATATGATATACAGTCTGTTGATCAATTAAACTACAGTAGTTAGTTTTTATCATCCGAATGCACCAATATGTGTTCATTCTTCCCAGATGAAGGAACTAGGTAATATTCATCATCTGAATGCACCATCTGATGCTTTAACACACTCATGATACACGAGAGGTTTAAAAAACTTTTAAAACTTTTAAAACTTTTTGACCTATGTATTTAAAAGCAATTCTAAAGTTAAAAAGTGTAGCATAGGCCCCTCGCAGAATGTTCTTAATATGATCCTCAGGTTATAGTTTTCTATCTAAAACCACCCCTAGATCTCTTTCTTGATCAGAATTCTTTATAGATCTCAGTGGCTCGATCATAGAAACTGCTCTAAATCCTTGTTGGCCTGGATTGTGGAGGTCATTGGTCTCTATAAAACTAGTAATCTGACTCCTGATCACTCTCAAATAATTTTATTATGTGGGATGTTAGTGCAACTGGTCTATAATTCTTTGCCAATGCTTGTGTTGTGTTGTGTTGTTTTGGTAGTGATGTGCAATGTGTTGTTTTGGTAGTGATTCGTCCAGTTCTGGTAGTAGTGCGGTTGTTGTGTAGTGTAGTACTTGTGTGCTTGTTAATGACTTGTATTCCAGTCTTGTGGGTATCTCCTTTCCCCTACGGGCCAACTGCTTTGTTCTTACCTAGCATTTTGCTTTGTTTGGGTATGAATGTTTGTGTGCCGTATATTTTGCAAAATTTGCCATATATCTCATTATTTACTCCTCTGCCTAGCAACAAGTCTGTCTAATTATACTCATTAACTGTTTTTCAAAGTTCCCCATAGTGTCCTTTATTGAAATCGAGTTCATGAACCGTTTCAATGTTCTTATTTTCTTCTAGATTATATCTTAAAGTATATTTAAATGTTATTGTTATTATTGTTATTAAATGTTATTGTGACATTGCATTGCAATTGAGCTATGTTGTTACCATACCGTTCATTTCGTGAGTATAAGTATAGATGCCACACTTGTGACAGGTAAAACCATGCCTTTTTTGAAAAACAGCACCGTCTGTTGCACGTAAGAGCAACCCACACTATATTATGTTGCGATATTATTTCAATATTTCCGATTGTATTGATAATTTGAATTTTCATAGATTTCAATTTATTTCATTTCGATTTAATAATTTTGTGTGACATTGCATTGAAATTGAGCTGTGTTGTTTACCATACTGTTCATTTCATGAGTATAGTTTATTTTTTTATTTTTTCATTTCATTTTTTTAGCTGTTCTTATTTTTTCAGTGATGGAATATCAGATCATTTGATGTTCCCAATTTTCTGATGGAAGCATCAGACCATTATAGAATGCATCGGATGAGGTAGTTTGGAATGGTGGGGAGGACGAGAGGGGGGTATGGTGGGGAAGACGAGGGGACAGAGGAGAGGGTAATGGTGGGGAGGACGAGGGGACTGGGGAGTTGGGATGGTGGGGACAGGGAATGCTGGGGAGGACAAGGGACAGGTGAATGGGAGATGGTGGGGGAGGAAGAAGGACAGGGGAGGGGAAAATGGTAAGGAGGACGATGGGACAGGGAAGTGGGAATAGTGGGGATGATGTGGGGACAGGGAAGTGGGAAGGACGAGAGGACTGTGGAATGGGGAATAGCAAAGTGAATTATAATTATATATATTAATTAATTCTTATAAATTTCCAGAAGCCTGTATCAACACCCACACTAATGCAACTGAAAGAGATGTTGAGACAAGTATTGCTGATATGTGAAGAACGCCCCAAACAAACTCGGTGGAAACAGATACAAGGTAAAGTTTGCCAATTTGCTGTAGTCTAATTCAATTTCTTTTAGTAATCTTCGAGAACATTTATGCTATGAATAAGATAAATAATGTAACTGATTTTGATTTATTTACTATTTATTATTTATTACCGTTATTAGTATAATAGATCTCGTAATAATTTTGCAAAAAATAATGGCATTTACTATTTTAAAAGCTCGGGTGCAGGGGGGGGTATGTAAAAGCCTGGTTTGTGCCTCGGAGAGGCTATGGGATCCAGTAAGATCGTCCTTCCTTTCCTCCCTAGAATCTGGATGTAGCAGGTGCTCAATTGTCAAAAGTGAAAAATTGGTTTTGTCTTCCGAATGCACCATTTCTGTAAATTTGCTAATAATCTTTTAAAAATAGTAAATGCCATTATTTTTGCAAAATTATTACGAGATCTATTATACTAATAACGTTTGATAAAATACAGTAGACTGCCTACTGGATAATAGTTCCAGTCCACCTGTAGACAGGGATCTCACATCAGCTTGTATATTATACAAGGATTAAGATTTGATAAATTCAGTTATTTGACTGAACACTGGCTCTGTTTAAATCAGAGATTTAAACATACATAGTCTAACCTAGCTCCATAACTAACAGCCATTAGCCATTCATGCACAGCCATCAGCTGGGCCATAGACCGGCAATTTTGCTTTTTTCCCAAGCCGGTCTGTTTTTTTTCGATGCCTCAGTGGCCCATGCACAGGTCCGTTCAAGGGATTAAATAGCCGTTCTATGGCCCCAGGGTTTGTATTTATCAAAACTCTTATAGAATAATAGATCTCGTAATAATTTTGCAAAAATAGTGCATTTACTATTTTAAAAAGCTCGGGTGCAGGGGGGGGGGGGGGTTATGTAAAAGCCTGGTTTGTGCCTCGAGAGGCTATGGGATCCAGTAAGATCGTCCTTCTTTCCTCCCTAGAATCTGGATGTAGCAGGTGCTCATTGTCAAAAGTGAAAAATTGGTTTTGTCTCCGAATGCACCATTTCTGTAAATTTGCTAATAATCTTTTAAAAATAGTAAATGCCATTATTTTTGCAAAATTATTACGAGATCTATTATACTAATAACGGTTTGATAAAATACAGTAGACTGCCTACTGGATAATAGTTCCAGTCCACCTGTAGACAGGGATCTCACATCAGCTTGTATATTATACAAGGATAAGATTTGATAAATTCAGTTATTTGACTGAACACTGGCTCTGTTTAAATCAGAGATTTAAACATACATAGTCTAACCTAGCTCCATAACTAACAGCCATTAGCCATTCATGCACAGCCATCAGCTGGGCCATAGACCGGCAATTTTGCTTTTTTCCAAGCCGGTCTGTTTTTTTTTCGATGCCTCAGTGGCCCATGCACAGGTCCGTTCAAGGGGATTAAATAGCCGTTCTATGGCCCCAGGGTTTGTATTTTATCAAACTCTTATTAGAATAATAGATCTCGTAATAATTTTGCAAAAATAGTGGCATTTACTATTTTAAAAGCTCGGGTGCAGGGGGGGGGGGGTTATGTAAAAGCCTGGTTTGTGCCTCGGAGAGGCTATGGGATCCAGTAAGATCGTCCTTCCTTTCCTCCCTAGAATCTGGATGTAGCAGGTGCTCAATTGTCAAAAGTGAAAAATTGGTTTTGTCTTCCGAATGCACCATTTCTGTAAATTGCTAATAATCTTTTAAAAATAGTAAATGCCATTATTTTTGCAAAATTATTACGAGATCTATTATACTAATAACGTTTGATAAAATACAGTAGACTGCCTACTGATAATAGTTCCAGTCCACCTGTAGACAGGGATCTCACATCAGCTGTATATTATACAAGGATAAGATTTGATTTACTTTTGTATTTATATGCATATATGCATTTATATGCATTATTCTCTAGAATAATAGATCTCGTAATAATTTTGCAAAATAGTGGCATTTACTATTTTAAAAAGCTCGGGTGCAGGGGGGGGGGGGGTTTGTGTAAAAGCCTGGTTTGTGCCTCGGAGAGGCTATGGGATCCAGTAAGATCGTCCTTCCTTTCCTCCCTAGAATCTGGATGTAGCAGGTGCTCAATTGTCAAAAGTGAAAATTGGTTTTGTCTTCCGAATGCACCATTTCTGTAAATTTGCTAATAATCTTTTAAAAATAGTAAATGCCATTATTTTTGCAAAATTATTACGAGATCTATTATACTAATCACGGTTTGATAAAATACAGTAGACTGCCTACTGGTTTTACCGTAATAAGGTTGATACAGATGATTATGATTATGGTTTTGGCCTCCACCACCCTCTCACCTAACTTGTTCCAACCATGTCTACCACGCTGCTTGCGAAAGTTAATTTTCTAATATTTCTGTGGCATCTTTGTTTGGTTACCTTTTACAATATCTTCTTTTTATTCTACCATCTAGTTTTGGCATTTTATGCCTCTAACCTGGGAGCCACTTATTGCAAGTCTATACCTTTACCAGTTGATGTGATTCTTTAGATATGGGCACCATATCTCCAGGTGTCCTACACAATTAGCTTTAATTAAATTTTCCAAAATTATCACTTACACTTGTAATACAGGGTTCTAGGTTCCCTATAGTGTCCTTTATTGAAATAGAGTTTAACAACAATTTCAATGTCCCTATTTTCTTTAGATTATATCTCAACATATAATTAATGTCCAACAGGACATGATTACTCTTTCCAATGGGAGGATGGTATTGAATATTTGATCTAGTACTGATGGAATAATTTTATATAATAATCACTAGAATTATTTCGATAAGAATTTGAATTTATGCATGTCTTTGTTTTGGCATGCCTCTATTCCATATGTTACATTTCTGCATGTCTCCAATTCTGGAAGTGTTCACTTTGCATGTGCCTGACAAGGATGTTATATGCACCAGCTTTAATTATCACACATTGTATATAATGAATGACTTATTTTTAGAATTTAATACATATTGCATCTGTCAATACATTATTAACAATAATATAGGTAATATGGTAGTCTAATGTAGAAATTTGACACTCTTTAACAGAATGTACGAGTATAAGCGAAAAAAGCGACTCCAATACAACAACAGATGGATGCAAGTATCAAGAAGGCTAAAACGTATACACAAAATGCATCCAAATACAGCTGTACACACTAGTGAACCCATTAATCTTACTGAGGCAGCATCAAGTTCAGAGATTGAGTCGTCAGACAATGACATTAGTTCTTTTGAAGCTGAGTCAAATCAAGAGTATGGATTAGGCTCTGAAATTGATGATTTACACATGAATCTTACTGATATTCATGATGTATTATCTAATTCTCAAAGTGAGGAGGAGAATGATGACCATGATAATCATCATTCACTTGTTTACCCACAGAATTTATTAATTCAGTGGGTAAACAAGAATGGTGTTACACACAATGCTGTTGATGAATTATTAAAAATTTTGAGGCAAATGGGAATTGACTACTTACCAAAAACAGCAACAAAATTTTTTAATGCATTCATAAAAGCTATAAGCTAATGTAATAATTCAATAATTTCTATTTGTAGTTTTATGTATTTAAAACTATTTTGTAATATTTTCTATACAATGCTAATACGCTTCCACCCCTGACAGAATCTTGTGGGACCAACAAGTCTATCTACAGGCCGAGTACAAAACCTTCCCCTCAAACTCCAAGACAAGACAGAACTGAAAGCTCTCCTTTCGAAAAATCTAGTAAGTACCGATTTATTATGTGTTGATTATTTTTTGTTATACATACAAGAAAATACATTGAGGGAGAGTACAGACTTGAAATTTTACATTCTTGTAAAGCAACTAAGTAGATGATGGTAGTATCATCAAACAATACAGGTTTAATCATGTTAGAGACATAAAGCAGATCATTGATGTATATAACAAATAGGAGGGGGTCTAAGGATGCTGCCCTGTGTCACCCCTATCATAGAATGGGAGAGGTTACATAATTGAAGGCTACATGACAGTAGCCCATTTGACAGTGACCTGACACCAATGTGTCTGTCACTAAAATAGGATCCACTAAGGATCAATACATATATCATATATGTGCAACACTAAATGCTTGTTCTAGTAAGCCTTTTTTTTTTTGCAGTAACAGAAAAAATGGAATACATAATGAAGGAATTATCAAATTGACATTTTTATCAGGGGATATCCTGAATATTGTCAAAATGACGGAAACCCATATGTCAAAAACACATGGAGATATACCAATCCTGGAAGACATTCTTCCATCCCCACTTGAAACTGTTGAGCAGGTGGAAAGTCTGTCACATGAGCTAAAAGTTACAGTGAATATAAAAAGAGTATGGTAAGTGTTGCTTAATTCTTTTAGCCTGAGTATGGTAAGTGTTGCTGAATTTTTTTAGCCTTGTACATATGTCTTTTGATTAGTTTTTTTTGCAGATGAAGGAAGGTGGGGTGGCACATAATTGATTGTTCAGTGTTATGTTTAAGTACAAATAAAACAAAAGCAAAAGTTACTCAAATTCGTTGATTTTTGTAATAGTTAAGAAGGAAAATATTTTAATGCTATTTATTTAATACAGTTGGAAATTAGAAAATCTAATGTTGAGATTGAAAGATATATATTATTCTCTATTACCTTACAGCTTATGCATTATTTTAACAGGTCCAGACGCTGTCTCAAATGGGCGGTGCAAGCTGTGGAGACACAGTGAGACGAATGATGAGGAGGATAGGGACCTATGGGGTCTGGTCTCAGTATTCACTCGTTGGGCGCAAGAGGAAACGTGTCTTCAAAACCTTGGATATTTTTAATGTAATAATAAGTACGTAAATTTGACATTTTTTGGATTATATATATGTCCTGCATGTATTATGTATTATACTTGCATGCTTGTTAATGACTTGTATTCTAGTCTTGTGGGTATCTCCTTTCTCCTACGGGCCAAATGCTTTGTTCTTACCTAGCATTTTGCTTTGTTGGGTATGAATGTTTGTGTACCTTCATTGTATATTTTGCAAAATTTGCCATATATCTCATTACTCCTCTGCCTAGCAACAAGTCTGTCTAATTATACTCAATAACTATTTTTCAAAGTTCCCCATAGTGTCCTTTATTGAAATAGAGTTCATGAACCGTTTCAATATCCTTATTTTCTTCTAGATTATATCTTAAAGTATATTTAAATGTTATTGTGACATTGCATTGCAATTGAGCTGCGTTGTTAACCATTCTGTTCATTTCATGAGTATATTTTATTTTCTATTTTTTTCATATCATTTTTTTTATCTGTTTTTATTTTTCAGTGATGGGAATATCAGATCATTTGATGTTCCCATCAGAAAATTGGGAAAGTCAGATCTTTTGATGTTCCCAATTTTCAGATGGAAGCATCAGACCATCATGGAATGCATGGGATGAGGTAGTTTAGAATGGTGGGGAGGACGACAGGGGGGAT
>NC_091168.1:45954499-46064499 GCF_040958095.1 Procambarus clarkii | reverse complement strand
AGTCGCATATAGTCCTGGGGACCATTCAGGCTTGTTCGCATTTGTGTTCCTCACGTGTGCCCCAAAGAATGAGGTGAGTTGATGAAATGCTATGCCCAAGATTACCATCCGAGTTGCCGGCGGGGAAGTGGTTCAAATAGCTTCGGCTATCACTTCCTTTTGTCCGGCCGTGATGGTCAAGCGGATTAAGGCGCCCTGTAGTTACCAGTTGCGTTGCTCCTGGGAGTATGGGTTCGAGTCACTTCTGTGGTGTGAGTTTTCAGTCGCATATAGTCCTGGGGACCATTCAGGCTTGTTTGCATTGTGTTCCTCACGTGTACCCCAAAGAATGAGGTGATTTGGTGAAATGCTATGCCCAAGATTACCATCCGAGTTGCCGGCGGGGAAGTGGTTCAAATAGCTTCGGCTATCACTTCCTTTTGTCCGGCCGTGATGGTCAAGCGGATTAAGGCGCCCTGTAGTTACCAGTTGCGTTGCTCCTGGGAGTATGGGTTCGAGTCACTTCTGGGGTGTGAGTTTTCAGTCGCATATAGTCCTGGGGACCATTCAGGCTTGTTCGCATTTGTGTTCCTCACATGTGCCCCAAGAATGAGGTGATTTGGTGAAATGCTATGCCCAAGATTACCATCCGAGTTGCCGGCGGGGAAGTGGTTCAAATAGCTTCGGCTATCACTTCCTTTGTCCGGCCGTGATGGTCAAGCGGATTAAGGCGCCCTGTAGTTACCAGTTGCGTTGCTCCTGGGAGTATGGGTTCGAGTCACTTCTGGGGCGTGAGTTTTCAGTCATATATATATATATATATATATATATATATATATATATATATATATATATATATATATATATATATATATATATATATATATTTGTATCATTGGAGCAGAAGTGTGAAGTATAATCCAAGTGTGGCAGAACTACTGTAAATATAATTGATGGACATTGTTTTTGTCTATATTTCCAATGCATCAATATATGAAACTAGGAATCTAATTTGCCTTAATTCGTGGAAATGATGTAGCTTTTTATCGCATTATGTATTTGTTAGCAATCACCCCAAGTCTCTACCACAATATCTGTTTCTAAATTTTTGTAATGATAAACAGCACGATATTTTCGCATCATTAGGAATATATATTTGCCTACATGGCCTGGTGGGCCTCGTAGCCTGGTGGATAGCGCGCAGGACTCGTAATTCTGTGGCGCGGGTTCGATTCCCGCACGAGGCGGAAACAAATGGGCAAAGTTTCTTTCACCGTCAATGCCCCTTTTACCTAGCAGTAAATTGGTACCTGGGAGTTAGTCAGCTGTCACGGGCTGCTTCCTGGGGGTGGAGGCCTGGTCGAGGACCGGGCCGCGGGGACACTAATGCCCCGTAATCATCTCAAGATAACATGTAATTATATTTCAAATTTATATACAGTATCTAAATATGAGGGTTATCCAGAGCTCTCTGCCATGGGAAAATATCCACTGGGATAAATAACCGCTAAATTAATAACGGTTTATAGTTTAAATCTTATATGTGAGAAACTCTTAGTAAAATATAATTAATTAGGATTATAGATATAACTATAATTATAACTGGGTAGAATGGAGCCTATGTGAGGGAAACTATGTCGCCACTAACCAAAGTGGCCACATGAGCTACTAAAATTCCTCTTCATATTGAGTTAACAGATTCGACGGTATTGGTTACGTTTGCCTCTCATTCAATTATTAACTACTACTGTTAAAAGTAGCAGATATGCTGAAGCACTTTTAATTAAATTATGTGGGAACATTGCTGTTAAGATAAATGACAAGCCACTAAAATACATATTAATATCAATCTGATTGTTATATTCTTTCATTTGAAGTTTTAGGAGTAATATAAATTGATTACAAAGACAAGTAAGAAATCATTTGCCCTATCCTAGTCTTCACATTATTGCATAAACCACATTAATCTCAGCGCCTACCCGACGGGGTAGAATTTCTACTATAAATAAATATCTTTAAAGCTAAACTCTATACTCAGTATTGTGGCTCCTTAGCAAATTTAATATTAATTTTGTATGTGCAGACCCCCAAGGGTGAGATATAACATTTAGCACGAGTGGTGCCGAGTACTATATAGTACTTGATGTTCATGTTCACAGCTCTGTGTCTGGGTTCTCTTTCTCTGTCTACCGTAAACCCATGCATAGTGGCATGTACATTCACTTCTTTTCCTACCATCCTCTTTCTGTTAAGAAAAGTGTCCTCGTCTCTCTCTTCCTCCGCGCTCTACGCATCAGCGACCCTCAGTTTCTTGATTCTGAAATTGCCTTTATCTACAAATCATTCTCTCGCCTTGGTTATCCTTTGCATTTCATCACTGTGCCCACTCTCAAGCTAAACGAAATTTCTTTCATCCTAAACCTGCTTCCAACACTAGTAGCACTGTACTATGCCTTCCCTTCATATCTGAACTTAAAACTTTACCAATACCTTTCGTCCTCTTGACATTAAACTCGCCTTTCGACAAACTAACACACTTCGTAGCAATCTAGTTCACACTGCTCCTCCTGCTTCTAATGCTACTGGTGTCTACTCTATTTCCTGTTCATCTTGTCCTACTCCAATACTTTGGCGAAACTGGCCGTACACTGAATGACAGACTTAAAGAACACAAGAGAAGTGTTATGTCTGCAGACACTAACAATGCTCTCTTCTGCCATGTGAGGGATTCTAATCATCCCATTGATTGGTCTTCCTCCCAAATAATCTTTCCTGCCTCTACTCTACAAGACGCGTCTTGTAGAATCGGCTCTTATTAACAATGTACCCAACATGAACTGAGTCCTGGCTTTGTTGCTGTGGACTCTTCCCTTTCACAGTATAGACTCAAATGCTCTAATCTTTCTAGCAAACGTGACTTAACATAAGCTTTCCCCTTCCATTTCTTTCTTTCTCTTTCCCTTTCTTTTCTCTCTTCTCCCTTTTCTGTTCATTGTCTTCTCCTACGCTCCCTTGCTATCCTCTTCTTATTCCTATTACTATCTCCTTCGGTGGTTTATAATTTATAATAGGAGCTGCCTCGTATGGGGCCAATAGGCCTGCTGCAGTTCTCATTACTACTATCCCCTACACCTGACTTTCCTCCTCAGCTCTCTCTTGCCTATTTAATGCCTGTCCTACCTGTCCTCATCACAATCGACTTGAGAATGGTCCAGGACGGACCGAAACGTCGTCGTCCCTTCAATTTCTAGTGTGTGGTCTGGTCAACATACTTCAGCCACGTTATTGTGACTCATCGCCTGCATACTATATAGTACTATATATATACATTTGTATATAAGCTTTACTTAAAATTTAAAGTTATTTCTATTAATTATTAGTTATGTTACATTGATGTTTCACTTTTGAATGATAAGAAGCACGACTGTACCACACCAATGGTGATAAGGAGGAGCTAACCTGAGTGAATTTCCTAGCAGTTGCACTGATCTTCACTCATACTCACACATGCATCAACAATGATTTTGACCTTTAGTACAAGCAGTGCAACCCAGACAAAATGTCTATGACAAGTTCTCTGTTCTACCAATCACTTGTGAGTCACAAGAGACATGTGACCCGGCAACCCAGAAATGTGAGCAACTTGCTCAGAGTTCATCTATGACTTCCAAATTACTTAAAAGCGACATACAGTTGGCACAAAAGAAATTACAGCATGTATCAGAAACTGCTGATAAACACATTCAAAGGCTCATTGTGGAGAAAATCAATGCAAACTGATTAGATAACTTCTTGTCGATATGACAAGATATGAGGAGGAGGAGGAGGTTCAAGATCGTTTGGACAATTAATAAACATTTCAGAATAATTAAGTACTATGCCAACAACACAAAAGTGCTTTGTCAACAACCAGAGCAACTTCTCTTAGTAACTTTATCATTAGAAGCTAACTTACTTACCATTAAGTTACCACCTTTTGAAGATATTGATAATTGAAGCTGGGATAACTTTTGGAGGTCCTTTGACACATTGATGAATTCAAAGGATTCAGTCTCAAATTACTAAGTTTACGTATTTCAAGGTGTATTAGCAGGTGAAGCCAAGGCAGCCATTTCTAATTTAGATCTTACTGAAGATAACTACGATGCTGCCATCAACGGGAGAATCTACTTTCACAATTAAATCTGTAACTAATTATTGCAATAAGTAGGTCGTCATTGCGAAACTTTATTACCAACTACAGGATCTTCCAATTGTAGGTAATACAGCTCAAGCATTACAAAGCTACGGGCTACAGGCAGAATCCATGGTTGAGGCAGTAGCTTCACAAGCTCAAGCATTAGCTTGATGTACACAATGCAGAATGGATTATAAAACTAGAGATACAGAGAAAGCTACAGAAGGAAATCCTAACATCTGTGTTTTCTAATTACACAGCAGACATTATTTCTCTCACTGAGTTTTTTGAAGGAAGTGCGGATGACTTCTTGTCATGATTAATGATTAATTCTGTTAATCGTATGAAAGCCCATAGTAAAATTAAATCATCACCAGGAAGGTCTTCGATAAATCTAAGGTAGATAGATCATTTAAGACTAAACCTCAGCAACACATTTCAAGTGGAAGCAAGGCAGCGTGGGAACTTACACTATTTCCCCAGGAAAACCTGTAGTAACTGCGGCTCCACTAAAGGAAAGTGCTACGTTGCTTGCAACCGGGTTTAAACATCGTTCCTGTAATGAAGATCATGCATAGTACCAGTGCTGTAACTATCTAGACTGTGCCAGTTGAATTAGTCATTTGCAATATTTGCAACTGTGCAAGAAGTGCCTGCAAGCCCATGACACTAGCAAGTGTACGACCAAACTAGACACTTATCATAAGTGTAAAAATGGTCAACACCATACTGCTTTTTGTGACGGGAGGAACAAGCTCCACAATCACAAGAATCTAAAACAAAAACCTCTGCAGGTATCAAGTACTACAAAACAGAGAGCAATGTGTGAGTTGTGTTAACTCAAACCAGCACTGCAGCGTTTCTTGCAAATGGCCATGTTAACTCTAAACCATAGGAGAAAATATTTCGGGTTAGAGAGTTGTTTGGTGAAGGATCGCAGAAAAACATTGTCATTCAAGAGAATGTAAATTGAATTGAAACTTGAACCAGTTGATGCAGGTCACTTTGAAAATCTTAGGGACAAATAGGGACAATCTTAACAAATAGTGAACCTCGCTTTATATTCGTTTGGGCAAGTACTTCAGATCTGTATATGCTATCGTCATAGAACATAATCCATCCCATCGGACCTTCATATGCCTGGTCTGGCAGCCACGACCAGACCTTCATGTGCCTGGTCTTGCAGCCAAAACCAGACCTTCATGTGCCTGGTCTGGCAGCCACGACCATACCTTCATGTGCCTGGTCTTGTAGCTACGACCAGACCTTCATGTGCCTGATCTTGCAGCCACGACCAGACCTTCATGTGCCTGGTCTTGCAGCCAAAACCAGACCTTCATGTGCCTGGTCATGCAGCCAAAACCAGACCTTCATGTGCCTGGTCTGGCAGCCACGACCATACCTTCATGTGCCTGGTCTTGTAGCTACGACCAGACCTTCATGTGCCTGGTCTTGCAGCCACGACCAGACCTTCATGTGCCTGGTCTTGCAGCCACGACCAGACCTTCATGTGCCTGGTCTTGTAGATACGACCAGACATTTATTTGCCTGGTCTGGCGGCCACGACCAGACCTTCCTGTGCCTGGTCTTGCAGCCACGACCAGACCTTCATGTGCCTGGTCTGGCAGCCACGACCAGACCTTCATGTGCCTGGTTTGGCAGCCACGACCAGACTTCATGTGCCTGGTCTTGTAGCCACGACCAGACATTTATTTGCCTGGTCTGGCAGCCACGACCATACCTTCATGTGCCTGGTCTTGTAGCTACGACCAGACCTTCATGTGCCTGATCTTGCAGCCACGACCAGACCTTCATGTGCCTGGTCTTGCAGCCAAAACCAGACCTTCATGTGCCTGGTCATGCAGCCAAAACCAGACCTTCATGTGCCTGGTCTGGCAGCCACGACCATTCCTTCATGTGCCTGGTCTTGTAGCTACGACCAGACCTTCATGTGCCTGGTCTTGCAGCCACGACCAGACCTTCATGTGCCTGGTCTGGCAGCCACGACCAGACCTTCATGTGCCTGGTTTGGCAGCCACGACCAGACTTCATGTGCCTGGTCTTGTAGCCACGACCAGACATTTATTTGCCTGGTCTGGCAGCCACGACCATACCTTCATGTGCCTGGTCTTGTAGCTACGACCAGACCTTCATGTGCCTGATCTTGCAGCCACGACCAGACCTTCATGTGCCTGGTCTTGCAGCCAAAACCAGACCTTCATGTGCCTGGTCATGCAGCCAAAACCAGACCTTCATGTGCCTGGTCTGGCAGCCACGACCATACCTTCATGTGCCTGGTCTTGTAGCTACGACCAGACCTTCATGTGCCTGGTCTTGCAGCCACGACCAGACCTTCATGTGCCTGGTCTTGCAGCCACGACCAGACCTTCATGTGCCTGGTCTTGCAGCCACGACCAGACCTTCATGTGCCTGGTCGTGCAGCCACGACCAGACCTTCATGTGCCTGGTCTTGTAGCCACGACCAGACCTTTACTTGCTTGGTCTGGCAGCCACGACCAGACCTTCCTGTGCCTGGTCTTGCAGCCACGACCAGACCTTCATGTGCCTGGTCTGGCAGCCACGACCAGACCTTCATGTGCCTGGTCTGGCAGCCACGACCAGACCTTCATGTGCCTGGTCTGGCAGCCACGACCAGACCTTCCTGTGCCTGGTCTTGCAGCCACGACCAGACCTTCATGTGCCTGGTCTGGCAGCCACGACCAGACCTTCATGTGCCTGGTTTGCCAGCCACGACCAGACCTTCATGTGCCTGGTCTTGTAGCCACGACCAGACATTTATTTGCCTGGTCTGGCAGCCACGACCATACCTTCATGTGCCTGGTCTTGTAGCTACGATCAGACCTTCATGTGCCTGATCTTGCAGCCACGACCAGACCTTCATGTGCCTGGTCTTGCAGCCAAAACCAGACCTTCATGTGCCTGGTCATGCAGCCAAAACCAGACCTTCATGTGCCTGGTCTGGCAGCCACGACTATACCTTCATGTGCCTGGTCTTGTAGCTACGACCTGACCTTCATGTGCCTGGTCTTGCAGCCACGACCAGACCTTCATGTGCCTGGTCTTGCAGCCACGACCAGACCTTCATGTGCCTGGTCTTGCAGCCACGACCAGACCTTCATGTGCCTGGTCGTGCAGCCACGACCAGACCTTCATGTGCCTGGTCTTGTAGCCACGACCAGACCTTTACTTGCTTGGTCTGGCAGCCACGACCAGACCTTCCTGTGCCTGGTCTTGCAGCCACGACCAGACCTTCATGTGCCTGGTCTGGCAGCCACGACCAGACCTTCATGTGCCTGGTCTGGCAGCCACGACCAGACCTTCATGTGCCTGGTCTGGCAGCCACGACCAGACCTTCATGTGCCTGGTCTGGCAGCCACGACCAGACCTTCATGTGCCTGGTCTTGTAGCCACGACCAGACCTTCATGTGCCTGGTCTTGCAGCCACGACCAGACCTTCATGTGCCTGGTCTTGCAGCCACGACCAGACCTTCATGTGCCTGGTTTGGCAGCCACGACCAGACATTCATGTGCCTGGTCTTGTAGCCACGACCAGACCTTTATTTGCCTGGTCTGGCAGCCACGACCAGACCTTCCTGTGCTTGGTCTTGCAGCCACGACCAGACCTTCATGTGCCTGGTCTGGAAGCCACGACCAGACCTTCATGTGCCTGGTCTGGCAGCCACGACCAGACCTTCATGTGCCTGGTCTTGTAGCCACGACCAGACCTTCATGTGCCTGGTCTTGCAGCCACGACCAGACCTTCGTGTGCCTGGTCTTGCAGCCACGACCAGACCTTCATGTGCCTGGTTTGGCAGCCACGACCAGACCTTCATGTGCCTGGTCTTGTAGCCACAAACAGACCTTTATTTGCCTGGTCTGGCAGCCACGACCAGACCTTCCTGTGCCTGGTCTGGCAGCCACGACCAGACCTTCATGTGCCTGGTCTGGCAGCCACGACCAGACCTTCATGTGCCTGGTCTGGCAGCCACGACCAGACCTTCATGTGCCTGGTCTGGCAGCCACGACCAGACCTTCATGTGCCTGGTCTTGCAGCCACGACCAGACCTTCATGTGCCTGGTCTTGCAGCCACGACCAGACCTTCATGTGCCTGGTCTTGCAGCCACGACCAGACCTTCATGTGCCTGGTTTGGCAGCCACGACCAGACCTTTATGTGCCTGGTCTTGTAGCCACGACCAGACCTTTTTTTGCCTGGTCTGGCAGCCACGACCAGACCTTCCTGTGCCTGGTCTTGCAGCCACGACCAGACCTTCATGTGCCTGGTCTGGAAGCCACGACCAGACCTTCATGTGCCTGGTCTGGCAGCCACGACCAGACCTTCATGTGCCTGGTCTTGTAGCCACGACCAGACCTTCATGTGCCTGGTCTTGCAGCCACGACCAGACCTTCGTGTGCCTGGTCTTGCAGCCACGACCAGACCTTCATGTGCCTGGTTTGGCAGCCACGACCAGACCTTCATGTGCCTGGTCTTGTAGCCACGAACAGACCTTTATTTGCCTGGTCTGGCAGCCACGACCAGACCTTCCTGTGCCTGGTCTTGCAGCCACGACCAGACCTTCATGTGCCTGGTCTGGCAGCCACGACCAGACCTTCATGTGCCTGGTCTGGCAGCCACGACCGGACCTTCATGTGCCTGGTCTTGCAGCCACGACCAGACCTTCAGGTGCCTTTTCTTGCAGCCACGACCAGACCTTCATGTGCCTGGTCGTGCAGCCACGACCAGACCTTCATGTGCCTGGTCTTGTAGCCACGACCAGACGTTTACTTGCTTGGTCTGGCAGCCACGACCAGACCTTCCTGTGCCTGGTCTTGCAGCCACGACCAGACCTTCATGTGCCTGGTCTTGCAGTTACGACCAGACCTTCATGTGCCTGGTCTGGCAGCCACGACCAGACCTTCATGTGCCTGGTCTTGCAGCCACGACCAGGCCTTGATGTGCCTGGTCTTGCAGCCACGACCAGACCTTCATGTGCCTGGTTTGGCAGCCACGACCAGACCTTCATGTGCCTGGTCTTGTAGCCACGACCAGACCTTTATTTGCCTGGTCTGGCAGCCACGACCAGACCTTCCTGTGCCTGGTCTTGCAGCCACGACCAGACCTTCATGTGCCTGGTCTTGCAGCCACGACCAGACCTTCATGTGCCTGGTCTGGCAGCCACGACCAGACCTTCATGTGCCTGGTCTTGTAGCCACGACCAGACCTTCATGTGCCTGGTCTGGCAGCCACGACCATACCTTCATGTGCCTGGTCTTGTAGCTACGACCAGACCTTCATGTGCCTGGTCTTGCAGCCACGACCAGACCTTCATGTGCCTGGTCTTGCAGCCACGACCAGACCTTCATGTGCCTGGTCTTGTAGCTACGACCAGACCTTCATGTGCCTGATCTTGCAGCCACGACCAGACCTTCATGTGCCTGGTCTTGCAGCCAAAACCAGACCTTCATGTGCCTGGTCATGCAGCCAAAACCAGACCTTCATGTGCCTGGTCTGGCAGCCACGACCAGACCTTCATGTGCCTGGTCTGGCAGCCACGACCATACCTTCATGTGCCTGGTCTTGTAGCTACGACCAGACCTTCATGTGCCTGGTCTTGCAGCCACGACCAGACCTTCATGTGCCTGGTCTTGCAGCCACGACCAGACCTTCATGTGCCTGGTCTTGCAGCCACGACCAGACCTTCATGTGCCTGGTCGTGCAGCCACGACCAGACCTTCATGTGCCTGGTCTTGTAGCCACGACCAGACCTTTACTTGCTTGGTCTGGCAGCCACGACCAGACCTTCCTGTGCCTGGTCTTGCAGCCACGACCAGACCTTCATGTGCCTGGTCTGGCAGCCACAACCAGACCTTCATGTGCCTGGTCTGGCAGCCACGACCAGACCTTCATGTGCCTGGTCTGGCAGCCACGACCAGACCTTCATGTGCCTGGTCTGGCAGCCACGACCAGACCTTCATGTGCCTGGTCTTGTAGCCACGACCAGACCTTCATGTGCCTGGTCTTGCAGCCACGACCAGACCTTCATGTGCCTGGTCTTGCAGCCACGACCAGACCTTCATGTGCCTGGTTTGGCAGCCACGACCAGACCTTCATGTGCCTGGTCTTGTAGCCACGACCAGACCTTTATTTGCCTGGTCTGGCAGCCACGACCAGACCTTCGTGTGCCTGGTCTTGCAGCCACGACCAGACCTTCATGTGCCTGGTCTGGAAGCCACGACCAGACCTTCATGTGCCTGGTCTGGCAGCCACGACCAGACCTTCATGTGCCTGGTCTTGTAGCCACGACCAGACCTTCATGTGCCTGGTCTTGCAGCCACGACCAGACCTTCGTGTGCCTGGTCTTGCAGCCACGACCAGACCTTCATGTGCCTGGTCTTGCAGCCACGACCAGACCTTCGTGTGCCTGGTCTTGCAGCCACGACCAGACCTTCGTGTGCCTGGTCTTGCAGCCACGACCAGACCTTCATGTGCCTGGTCTTGCAGCCACGACCAGACCTTCGTGTGCCTGGTCTTGCAGCCACGACCAGACCTTCATGTGCCTGGTTTGGCAGCCACGACCAGACCTTCATGTGCCTGGTCTTGTAGCCACGAACAGACCTTTATTTGCCTGGTCTGGCAGCCACGACCAGACCTTCCTGTGCCTGGTCTTGCAGCCACGACCAGACCTTCATGTGCCTGGTCTGGCAGCCACGACCAGACCTTCATGTGCCTGGTCTGGCAGCCACGACCGGACCTTCATGTGCCTGGTCTTGCAGCCACGACCAGACCTTCAGGTGCCTTTTCTTGCAGCCACGACCAGACCTTCATGTGCCTGGTCGTGCAGCCACGACCAGACCTTCATGTGCCTGGTCTTGTAGCCACGACCAGACGTTTACTTGCTTGGTCTGGCAGCCACGACCAGACCTTCCTGTGCCTGGTCTTGCAGCCACGACCAGACCTTCATGTGCCTGGTCTTGCAGTTACGACCAGACCTTCATGTGCCTGGTCTGGCAGCCACGACCAGACCTTCATGTGCCTGGTCTTGCAGCCACGACCAGGCCTTCATGTGCCTGGTCTTGCAGCCACGACCAGACCTTCATGTGCCTGGTTTGGCAGCCACGACCAGACCTTCATGTGCCTGGTCTTGTAGCCACGACCAGACCTTTATTTGCCTGGTCTGGCAGCCACGACCAGACCTTCCTGTGCCTGGTCTTGCAGCCACGACCAGACCTTCATGTGCCTGGTCTTGCAGCCACGACCAGACCTTCATGTGCCTGGTCTGGCAGCCACGACCAGACCTTCATGTGCCTGGTCTTGTAGCCACGACCAGACCTTCATGTGCCTGGTCTGGCAGCCACGACCATACCTTCATGTGCCTGGTCTTGTAGCTACGACCAGACATTCATGTGCCTGGTCTTGCAGCCACGACCAGACCTTCATGTGCCTGGTCTTGCAGCCACGACCAGACCTTCATGTGCCTGGTCTTGTAGCTACGACCAGACCTTCATGTGCCTGATCTTGCAGCCACGACCAGACCTTCATGTGCCTGGTCTTGCAGCCAAAACCAGACCTTCATGTGCCTGGTCATGCAGCCAAAACCAGACCTTCATGTGCCTGGTCTGGCAGCCACGACCAGACCTTCATGTGCCTGGTCTGGCAGCCACGACCATACCTTCATGTGCCTGGTCTTGTAGCTACGACCAGACCTTCATGTGCCTGGTCTTGCAGCCACGACCAGACCTTCATGTGCCTGGTCTTGCAGCCACGACCAGACCTTCATGTGCCTGGTCTTGCAGCCACGACCAGACCTTCATGTGCCTGGTCGTGCAGCCACGACCAGACCTTCATGTGCCTGGTCTTGTAGCCACGACCAGACCTTTACTTGCTTGGTCTGGCAGCCACGACCAGACCTTCCTGTGCCTGGTCTTGCAGCCACGACCAGACCTTCATGTGCCTGGTCTGGCAGCCACGACCAGACCTTCATGTGCCTGGTCTGGCAGCCACGACCAGACCTTCATGTGCCTGGTCTGGCAGCCACGACCAGACCTTCATGTGCCTGGTCTGGCAGCCACGACCAGACCTTCATGTGCCTGGTCTTGTAGCCACGACCAGACCTTCATGTGCCTGGTCTTGCAGCCACGACCAGACCTTCATGTGCCTGGTCTTGCAGCCACGACCAGACCTTCATGTGCCTGGTTTGGCAGCCACGACCAGACCTTCATGTGCCTGGTCTTGTAGCCACGACCAGACCTTTATTTGCCTGGTCTGGCAGCCACGACCAGACCTTCGTGTGCCTGGTCTTGCAGCCACGACCAGACCTTCATGTGCCTGGTCTGGAAGCCACGACCAGACCTTCATGTGCCTGGTCTGGCAGCCACGACCAGACCTTCATGTGCCTGGTCTTGTAGCCACGACCAGACCTTCATGTGCCTGGTCTTGCAGCCACGACCAGACCTTCGTGTGCCTGGTCTTGCAGCCACGACCAGACCTTCATGTGCCTGGTTTGGCAGCCACGACCAGACCTTCATGTGCCTGGTCTTGTAGCCACAAACAGACCTTTATTTGCCTGGTCTGGCAGCCACGACCAGACCTTCCTGTGCCTGGTCTGGCAGCCACGACCAGACCTTCATGTGCCTGGTCTGGCAGCCACGACCAGACCTTCATGTGCCTGGTCTGGCAGCCACGACCAGACCTTCATGTGCCTGGTCTGGCAGCCACGACCAGACCTTCATGTGCCTGGTCTTGCAGCCACGACCAGACCTTCATGTGCCTGGTCTTGCAGCCACGACCAGACCTTCATGTGCCTGGTCTTGCAGCCACGACCAGACCTTCATGTGCCTGGTTTGGCAGCCGCGACCAGACCTTTATGTGCCTGGTCTTGTAGCCACGACCAGACCTTTTTTTGCCTGGTCTGGCAGCCACGACCAGACCTTCCTGTGCCTGGTCTTGCAGCCACGACCAGACCTTCATGTGCCTGGTCTGGAAGCCACGACCAGACCTTCATGTGCCTGGTCTGGCAGCCACGACCAGACCTTCATGTGCCTGGTCTTGTAGCCACGACCAGACCTTCATGTGCCTGGTCTTGCAGCCACGACCAGACCTTCGTGTGCCTGGTCTTGCAGCCACGACCAGACCTTCATGTGCCTGGTTTGGCAGCCACGACCAGACCTTCATGTGCCTGGTCTGGCAGCCACGACCAGACCTTCATGTGCCTGGTCTGGCAGCCACGACCGGACCTTCATGTGCCTGGTCTTGCAGCCACGACCAGACTTTCATGTGCCTTTTCTTGCAGCCACGACCAGACCTTCATGTGCCTGGTCGTGCAGCCACGACCAGACCTTAATGTGCCTGGTCTTGTAGCCACGACCAGACGTTTACTTGCTTGGTCTGGCAGCCACGACCAGACCTTCCTGTGCCTGGTCTTGCAGCCACGACCAGACTTTCATGTGCCTGGTCTTGCAGCCACGACCAGACCTTTATGTGCCTGGTCTGGCAGCCACGACCAGACCTTCGTGTGCCTGGTCTTGCAGCCACGACCAGACCTTCATGTGCCTGGTCTTGCAGCCACGACCAGACCTTCATGTGCCTGGTCTGGCAGCCACGACCAGACCTTCATGTGCCTGGTCTGGCAGCCACGACCAGACCTTCATGTGCCTGGTCTTGCAGCCACGACCAGACCTTCATGTGCCTGGTCTTGCAGCCACGACCAGACCTTCATGTGCCTGGTCTTGCAGCCACGACCAGACCTTCATGTGCCTGGTTTGGCAGCCGCGACCAGACCTTTATGTGCCTGGTCTTGTAGCCACGACCAGACCTTTTTTTGCCTGGTCTGGCAGCCACGACCAGACCTTCCTGTGCCTGGTCTTGCAGCCACGACCAGACCTTCATGTGCCTGGTCTGAAAGCCACGACCAGACCTTCATGTGCCTGGTCTGGCAGCCACGACCAGACCTTCATGTGCCTGGTCTTGTAGCCACGACCAGACCTTCATGTGCCTGGTCTTGCAGCCACGACCAGACCTTCGTGTGCCTGGTCTTGCAGCCACGACCAGACCTTCATGTGCCTGGTTTGGCAGCCACGACCAGACCTTCATGTGCCTGGTCTGGCAGCCACGACCAGACCTTCATGTGCCTGGTCTGGCAGCCACGACCGGACCTTCATGTGCCTGGTCTTGCAGCCACGACCAGACTTTCATGTGCCTTTTCTTGCAGCCACGACCAGACCTTCATGTGCCTGGTCGTGCAGCCACGACCAGACCTTCATGTGCCTGGTCTTGTAGCCACGACCAGACGTTTACTTGCTTGGTCTGGCAGCCACGACCAGACCTTCCTGTGCCTGGTCTTGCAGCCACGACCAGACTTTCATGTGCCTGGTCTTGCAGCCACGACCAGACCTTTATGTGCCTGGTCTGGCAGCCACGACCAGACCTTCGTGTGCCTGGTCTTGCAGCCACGACCAGACCTTCATGTGCCTGGTCTTGCAGCCACGACCAGACCTTCATGTGCCTGGTTTGGCAGCCACGACCAGACCTTCATGTGCCTGGTCTTGTAGCCACGACCAGACCTTTATTTGCCTGGTCTGGCAGCCACGACCATACTTTCCTGTGCCTGGTCTTGCAACCACGACCAGACCTTCATGTGCCTGGTCTTGCAGCCACGACCAGACCTTCATGTGCCTGGTCTGGCAGCCACGACCAGACCTTCATGTGCCTGGTCTTGTAGCCACGACCAGACCTTCATGTGCCTGGTCTTGCAGCCACGACCAGACCTTCGTGTGCCTGGTCTTGCAGCCACGACCAGACCTTCATGTGCCTGGTTTGGCAGCCACGACCAGACCTTCATGTGCCTGGTCTTCTAGCCACGAACAGACCTTTATTTGCCTGGTCTGGCAGCCACGACCAGACCTTCCTGTGCCTGGTCTTGCAGCCACGACCAGACCTTCATGTGCCTGGTCTGGCAGCCACGACCAGACCTTCATGTGCCTGGTCTGGCAGCCACGACCGGACCTTCATGTGCCTGGTCTTGCAGCCACGACCAGACCTTCATGTGCCTGGTCTTGCAGCCACGACCAGACCTTCATGTGCCTGGTCGTGCAGCCACGACCAGACCTTCATGTGCCTGGTCTTGTAGCCACGACCAGACCTATACTTGCTTGGTCTGGCAGCCACAACCAGACCTTCCTGTGCCTGGTCTTGCAGCCACGACCAGACCTTCATGTGCCTGGTCGTGCAGCCACGACCAGACCTTCATGTGCCTGGTCTTGTAGCCACGACCAGACCTTTACTTGCTTGGCTTGGCAGCCACGACCAGACCTTCCTGTGCCTGGTCTTGCAGCCACGACCAGACCTTCATGTGCCTGGTCTGGCAGCCACGACCAGACCTTCATGTGCCTGGTCTGGCAGCCACGACCAGACCTTCATGTGCCTGGTCTGGCAGCCACGACCAGACCTTCATGTGCCTGGTCTGGCAGCCACGACCAGACCTTCATGTGCCTGGTCTGGCAGCCACGACCAGACCTTCATGTGCCTGGTCTTGTAGCCACGACCAGACCTTCATGTGCCTGGTCTTGCAGCCACGACCAGACCTTCATGTGCCTGGTTTGGCAGCCACGACAAGACCTTCATGTGCCTGGTCTTGTAGCCACGACCGGACCTTCATGTGCCTGGTCTTCCAGCCACGACCAGACCTTCATGTGCCTGGTCTTGCAGCCACGACCGGACCTTCATGTGCCTGGTCTGGCAGCCACGACAAGACCTTCATGTGCCTGGTCTTGCAGCCACGACCAGACCTTCATGTGCCTGGTTTGGCAGCCGCGACCAGACCTTTATGTGCCTGGTCTTGTAGCCACGACCAGACCTTTACTTGCTTGGTCTGGCAGCCACGACCAGACCTTCCTGTGCCTGGTCTTGCAGCCACGACCAGACCTTCATGTGCCTGGTCTGGCAGCCACGACCAGACCTTCATGTGCCTGGTCTGGCAGCCACGACCAGACCTTCATGTGCCTGGTCTGGCAGCCACGACCAGACCTTCATGTGCCTGGTCTTGTAGCCACGACCAGACCTTCATGTGCCTGGTCTTGCAGCCACGACCAGACCTTCATGTGCCTGGTCTTGCAGCCACGACCAGACCTTCATGTGCCTGGTTTGGCAGCCACGACCAGACATTCATGTGCCTGGTCTTGTAGCCACGACCAGACCTTTATTTGCCTGGTCTGGCAGCCACGACCAGACCTTCATGTGACTGGTCTGGCAGCCACGACCAGACCTTCATGTGCCTGGTCTGGCAGCCACGACCAGACCTTCATGTGCCTGGTCTGGCAGCCACGACCAGACCTTCATGTGCCTGGTCTGGCAGCCACGACAAGACCTTCATGTGCCTGGTCTTGCAGCCACGACCAGACCTTCATGTGCCTGGTTTGGCAGCCGCGACCAGACCTTTATGTGCCTGGTCTTGTAGCCACGACCAGACCTTTTTTTGCCTGGTCTGGCAGCCACGACCAGACCTTCCTGTGCCTGGTCTTGCAGCCACGACCAGACCTTCATGTGCCTGGTCTGGAAGCCACGACCAGACCTTCATGTGCCTGGTCTGGCAGCCACGACCAGACCTTCATGTGCCTGGTCTTGTAGCCACGACCAGACCTTCATGTGCCTGGTCTTGCAGCCACGACCAGACCTTCGTGTGCCTGGTCTTGCAGCCACGACCAGACCTTCGTGTGCCTGGTTTGGCAGCTACGACCAGACCTTCATGTGCCTGGTCTTGTAGCCACGAACAGACCTTTATTTGCCTGGTCTGGCAGCCACGACCAGACCTTCCTGTGCCTGGTCTTGCAACCACGACCAGACCTTCATGTGCCTGGTCTGGCAGCCACGACCAGACCTTCATGTGCCTGGTCTGGTAGCCACGACAGGACCTTCATGTGCCTGGTCTTGCAGCCACGACCAGACTTTCATGTGCTATTTCTTGCAGCCACGACCAGACCTTCATGTGCCTGGTCGTGCAGCCACGACCAGACCTTCATGTGCCTGGTCTTGTAGCCACGACCAGACGTTTACTTGCTTGGTCTGGCAGCCACGACCAGACCTTCCTGTGCCTGGTCTTGCAGCCACGACCAGACTTTCATGTGCCTGGTCTTGCAGCCACGACCAGACCTTTATGTGCCTGGTCTGGCAGCCACGACCAGACCTTCGTGTGCCTGGTCTTGCAGCCACGACCAGACCTTCATGTGCCTGGTCTTGCAGCCACGACCAGACCTTCATGTGCCTGGTTTGGCAGCCACGACCAGACCTTCATGTGCCTGGTCTTGTAGCCACGACCAGACCTTTATTTGCCTGGTCTGGCAGCCACGAACAGACCTTCCTGTGCCTGGTCTTGCAGCCACGACCAGACCTTCATGTGCCTGGTCTTGCAGCCACGACCAGACCTTCATGTGCCTGGTCTGGCAGCCACGACCAGACCTTCATGTGCCTGGTCTTGTAGCCACGACCAGACCTTCATGTGCCTGGTCTTGCAGCCACGACCAGACCTTCGTGTGCCTGGTCTTGCAGCCACGACCAGACCTTCATATGCCTGGTTTGGCAGCCACGTCCAGACCTTCATGTGCCTGGTCTTCTAGCCACGAACAGACCTTTATTTGCCTGGTCTGGCAGCCACGACCAGACCTTCCTGTGCCTGGTCTTGCAGCCACGACCAGACCTTCATGTGCCTGGTCTGGCAGCCACGACCAGACCTTCATGTGCCTGGTCTGGCAGCCACGACCGGACCTTCATGTGCCTGGTCTTGCAGCCACGACCAGACCTTCATGTGCCTGGTCTTGCAGCCACGACCAGACCTTCATGTGCCTGGTCGTGCAGCCACGACCAGACCTTCATGTGCCTGGTCTTGTAGCCACGACCAGACCTATACTTGCTTGGTCTGGCAGCCACAACCAGACCTTCCTGTGCCTGGTCTTGCAGCCACGACCAGACCTTCATGTGCCTGGTCGTGCAGCCACGACCAGACCTTCATGTGCCTGGTCTTGTAGCCACGACCAGACCTTTACTTGCTTGGTCTGGCAGCCACGACCAGACCTTCCTGTGCCTGGTCTTGCAGCCACGACCAGACCTTCATGTGCCTGGTCTGGCAGCCACGACCAGACCTTCATGTGCCTGGTCTGGCAGCCACGACCAGACCTTCATGTGCCTGGTCTGGCAGCCACGACCAGACCTTCATGTGCCTGGTCTGGCAGCCACGACCAGACCTTCATGTGCCTGGTCTGGCAGCCACGACCAGACCTTCATGTGCCTGGTCTTGTAGCCACGACCAGACCTTCATGTGCCTGGTCTTGCAGCCACGACCAGACCTTCATGTGCCTGGTTTGGCAGCCACGACAAGACCTTCATGTGCCTGGTCTTGTAGCCACGACCGGACCTTCATGTGCCTGGTCTTCCAGCCACGACCAGACCTTCATGTGCCTGGTCTGGCAGCCACGACCGGACCTTCATGTGCCTGGTCTTGCAGCCACGACCAGACCTTCATGTGCCTGGTCTTGCAGCCACGACCAGACCTTCATGTGCCTGGTCGTGCAGCCACGACCAGACCTTCATGTGCCTGGTCTTGTAGCCACGACCAGACCTATACTTGCTTGGTCTGGCAGCCACAACCAGACCTTCCTGTGCCTGGTCTTGCAGCCACGACCAGACCTTCATGTGCCTGGTCGTGCAGCCACGACCAGACCTTCATGTGCCTGGTCTTGTAGCTACGACCAGACCTTCATGTGCCTGGTCTTGCAGCCACGACCAGACCTTCATGTGCCTGGTCTTGCAGCCACGACCAGACCTTCATGTGCCTGGTCTTGCAGCCACGACCAGACCTTCATGTGCCTGGTCGTGCAGCCACGACCAGACCTTCATGTGCCTGGTCTTGTAGCCACGACCAGACCTTTACTTGCTTGGTCTGGCAGCCACGACCAGACCTTCCTGTGCCTGGTCTTGCAGCCACGACCAGACCTTCATGTGCCTGGTCTGGCAGCCACGACCAGACCTTCATGTGCCTGGTCTGGCAGCCACGACCAGACCTTCATGTGCCTGGTCTGGCAGCCACGACCAGACCTTCATGTGCCTGGTCTGGCAGCCACGACCAGACCTTCATGTGCCTGGTCTTGTAGCCACGACCAGACCTTCATGTGCCTGGTCTTGCAGCCACGACCAGACCTTCATGTGCCTGGTTTGGCAGCCACGACCAGACATTCATGTGCCTGGTCTTGTAGCCACGACCAGACCTTTATTTGCCTGGTCTGGCAGCCACGACCAGACCTTCCTGTGCCTGGTCTTGCAGCCACGACCAGACCTTCATGTGCCTGGTCTGGAAGCCACGACCAGACCTTCATGTGCCTGGTCTGGCAGCCACGACCAGACCTTCATGTGCCTGGTCTTGTAGCCACGACCAGACCTTCATGTGCCTGGTCTTGCAGCCACGACCAGACCTTCGTGTGGCTGGTCTTGCAGCCACGACCAGACCTTCATGTGCCTGGTTTGGCAGCCACGACCAGACCTTCATGTGCCTGGTCTTGTAGCCACAAACAGACCTTTATTTGCCTGGTCTGGCAGCCACGACCAGACCTTCCTGTGCCTGGTCTGGCAGCCACGACCAGACCTTCATGTGCCTGGTCTGGCAGCCACGACCAGACCTTCATGTGCCTGGTCTGGCAGCCACGACCAGACCTTCATGTGCCTGGTCTGGCAGCCACGACCAGACCTTCATGTGCCTGGTCTTGCAGCCACGACCAGACCTTCATGTGCCTGGTCTTGCAGCCACGACCAGACCTTCATGTGC
Organism: Procambarus clarkii; assembly: GCF_040958095.1. Taxonomy (NCBI): domain Eukaryota; kingdom Metazoa; phylum Arthropoda; class Malacostraca; order Decapoda; family Cambaridae; genus Procambarus; species Procambarus clarkii. The sequence continues at coordinate 46,044,517 of NC_091168.1, read as the reverse complement.
CTGGTCTTGCAGCCACGACCAGACCTTCATGTGCCTGGTTTGGCAGCCACGACCAGACCTTTATGTGCCTGGTCTTGTAGCCACGACCAGACCTTTTTTTGCCTGGTCTGGCAGCCACGACCAGACCTTCCTGTGCCTGGTCTTGCAGCCACGACCAGACCTTCATGTGTCTGGTCTGGAAGCCACGACCAGACCTTCATGTGCCTGGTCTGGCAGCCACGACCAGACCTTCATGTGCCTGGTCTTGTAGCCACGACCAGACCTTCATGTGCCTGGTCTTGCAGCCACGACCAGACCTTCGTGTGCCTGGTCTTGCAGCCACGACCAGACCTTCATGTGCCTGGTTTGGCAGCCACGACCAGACCTTCATGTGCCTGGTCTTGTAGCCACGAACAGACCTTTATTTGCCTGGTCTGGCAGCCACGACCAGACCTTCCTGTGCCTGGTCTTGCAGCCACGACCAGACCTTCATGTGCCTGGTCTGGCAGCCACGACCAGACCTTCATGTGCCTGGTCTGGCAGCCACGACCGGACCTTCATGTGCCTGGTCTTGCAGCCACGACCAGACCTTCATGTGCCTTTTCTTGCAGCCACGACCAGACCTTCATGTGCCTGGTCGTGCAGCCACGACCAGACCTTCATGTGCCTGGTCTTGTAGCCACGACCAGACGTTTACTTGCTTGGTCTGCCAGCCACGACCAGACCTTCCTGTGCCTGGTCTTGCAGCCACGACCAGACCTTCATGTGCCTGGTCTTGTAGCCACGACCAGACCTTCATGTGCCTGGTCTGGCAGCCACGACCAGACCTTCATGTGCCTGGTCTTGCAGCCACGACCAGGCCTTCATGTGCCTGGTCTTGCAGCCACGACCAGACCTTCATGTGCCTGGTTTGGCAGCCACGACCAGACCTTCATGTGCCTGGTCTTGTAGCCACGACCAGACCTTTATTTGCCTGGTCTGGCAGCCACGACCAGACCTTCCTGTGCCTGGTCTTGCAGCCACGACCAGACCTTCATGTGCCTGGTCTTGCAGCCACGACCAGACCTTCATGTGCCTGGTCTGGCAGCCACGACCAGACCTTCATGTGCCTGGTCTTGTAGCCACGACCAGACCTTCATGTGCCTGGTCTGGCAGCCACGACCATACCTTCATGTGCCTGGTCTTGTAGCTACGACCAGACCTTCATGTGCCTGGTCTTGCAGCCACGACCAGACCTTCATGTGCCTGGTCTTGCAGCCACGACCAGACCTTCATGTGCCTGGTCTTGTAGCTACGACCAGACCTTCATGTGCCTGATCTTGCAGCCACGACCAGACCTTCATGTGCCTGGTCTTGCAGCCAAAACCAGACCTTCATGTGCCTGGTCATGCAGCCAAAACCAGACCTTCATGTGCCTGGTCTGGCAGCCACGACCAGACCTTCATGTGCCTGGTCTGGCAGCCACGACCATACCTTCATGTGCCTGGTCTTGTAGCTACGACCAGACCTTCATGTGCCTGGTCTTGCAGCCACGACCAGACCTTCATGTGCCTGGTCTTGCAGCCACGACCAGACCTTCATGTGCCTGGTCTTGCAGCCACGACCAGACCTTCATGTGCCTGGTCGTGCAGCCACGACCAGACCTTCATGTGCCTGGTCTTGTAGCCACGACCAGACCTTTACTTGCTTGGTCTGGCAGCCACGACCAGACCTTCCTGTGCCTGGTCTTGCAGCCACGACCAGACCTTCATGTGCCTGGTCTGGCAGCCACGACCAGACCTTCATGTGCCTGGGCTGGCAGCCACGACCAGACCTTCATGTGCCTGGTCTGGCAGCCACGACCAGACCTTCATGTGCCTGGTCTGGCAGCCACGACCAGACCTTCATGTGCCTGGTCTTGTAGCCACGACCAGACCTTCATGTGCCTGGTCTTGCAGCCACGACCAGACCTTCATGTGCCTGGTCTTGCAGCCACGACCAGACCTTCATGTGCCTGGTTTGGCAGCCACGACCAGACCTTCATGTGCCTGGTCATGTAGCCACGACCAGACCTTTATTTGCCTGGTCTGGCAGCCACGACCAGACCTTCCTGTGCCTGGTCTTGCAGCCACGACCAGACCTTCATGTGCCTGGTCTGGAAGCCACGACCAGACCTTCATGTGCCTGGTCTGGCAGCCACGACCAGACCTTCATGTGCCTGGTCTTGTAGCCACGACCAGACCTTCATGTGCCTGGTCTTGCAGCCACGACCAGACCTTCGTGTGCCTGGTCTTGCAGCCACGACCAGACCTTCATGTGCCTGGTTTGGCAGCCACGACCAGACCTTCATGTGCCTGGTCTTGTAGCCACAAACAGACCTTTATTTGCCTGGTCTGGCAGCCACGACCAGAGCTTCCTGTGCCTGGTCTGGCAGCCACGACCAGACCTTCATGTGCCTGGTCTGGCAGCCACGACCAGACCTTCATGTGCCTGGTCTGGCAGCCACGACCAGACCTTCATGTGCCTGGTCTGGCAGCCACGACCAGACCTTCATGTGCCTGGTCTTGCAGCCACGACCAGACCTTCATGTGCCTGGTCTTGCAGCCACGACCAGACCTTCATGTGCCTGGTCTTGCAGCCACGACCAGACCTTCATGTGCCTGGTTTGGCAGCCGCGACCAGACCTTTATGTGCCTGGTCTTGTAGCCACGACCAGACCTTTTTTTGCCTGGTCTGGCAGCCACGACCAGACCTTCCTGTGCCTGGTCTTGCAGCCACGACCAGACCTTCATGTGCCTGGTCTGGAAGCCACGACCAGACCTTCATGTGCCTGGTCTGGCAGCCACGACCAGACCTTCATGTGCCTGGTCTTGTAGCCACGACCAGACCTTCATGTGCCTGGTCTTGCAGCCACGACCAGACCTTCGTGTGCCTGGTCTTGCAGCCACGACCAGACCTTCATGTGCCTGGTTTGGCAGCCACGACCAGACCTTCATGTGCCTGGTCTTGTAGCCACGAACAGACCTTTATTTGCCTGGTCTGGCAGCCACGACCAGACCTTCCTGTGCCTGGTCTTGCAACCACGACCAGACCTTCATGTGCCTGGTCTGGCAGCCACGACCAGACCTTCATGTGCCTGGTCTGGCAGCCACGACCGGACCTTCATGTGCCTGGTCTTGCAGCCACGACCAGACTTTCATGTGCCTTTTCTTGCAGCCACGACCAGACCTTCATGTGCCTGGTCGTGCAGCCACGACCAGACCTTCATGTGCCTGGTCTTGTAGCCACGACCAGACGTTTACTTGCTTGGTCTGGCAGCCACGACCAGACCTTCCTGTGCCTGGTCTTGCAGCCACGACCAGACTTTCATGTGCCTGGTCTTGCAGCCACGACCAGACCTTTATGTGCCTGGTCTGGCAGCCACGACCAGACCTTCGTGTGCCTGGTCTTGCAGCCACGACCAGACCTTCATGTGCCTGGTCTTGCAGCCACGACCAGACCTTCATGTGCCTGGTTTGGCAGCCACGACCAGACCTTCATGTGCCTGGTCTTGTAGCCACGACCAGACCTTTATTTGCCTGGTCTGGCAGCCACGACCAGACCTTCCTGTGCCTGGTCTTGCAGCCACGACCAGACCTTCATGTGCCTGGTCTGGAAGCCACGACCAGACCTTCATGTGCCTGGTCTGGCAGCCACGACCAGACCTTCATGTGCCTGGTCTTGTAGCCACGACCAGACCTTCATGTGCCTGGTCTTGCAGCCACGACCAGACCTTCGTGTGCCTGGTCTTGCAGCCACGACCAGACCTTCATGTGCCTGGTTTGGCAGCCACGACCAGACCTTCATGTGCCTGGTCTTCTAGCCACGAAGAGACCTTTATTTGCCTGGTCTGGCAGCCACGACCAGACCTTCCTGTGCCTGGTCTTGCAGCCACGACCAGACCTTCATGTGCCTGGTCTGGCAGCCACGACCAGACCTTCATGTGCCTGGTCTGGCAGCCACGACCGGACCTTCATGTGCCTGGTCTTGCAGCCACGACCAGACCTTTATGTGCCTGGTCTTGCAGCCACGACCAGACCTTCATGTGCCTGGTCGTGCAGCCACGACCAGACCTTCATGTGCCTGGTCTTGTAGCCACGACCAGACCTTTACTTGCTTGGTCTGGCAGCCACAACCAGACCTTCCTGTGCCTGGTCTTGCAGCCACGACCAGACCTTCATGTGCCTGGTCTGGCAGCCACGACCAGACCTTCATGTGCCTGGTCTGGCAGAAACGACCAGACCTTCATGTGCCTTGTCTGGCAGCCACGACCAGACCTTCATGTGCCTGGTCTGGCAGCCACGACCAGACCTTCATGTGCCTGGTCTTGTAGCCACGACCAGACCTTCATGTGCCTGGTTTTGCAGCTACGACCAGACCTTCATGTGCCTGGTCTTGCAGCCACGACCAGACCTTCATGTGCCTGGTTTGGCAGCCACGACAAGACCTTCATGTGCCTGGTCTTGTAGCCACGACCAGACCTTTATTTGCCTGGTCTGGCAGCCACGACCAGACCTTCCTGTGCCTGGTCTGGAAGCCACGACCAGACCTTCATGTGCCTGGTCTGGAAGCCACGACCAGACCTTCATGTGCCTGGTCTGGCAGCCACGACCAGACCTTCATGTGCCTGGTCTTGTAGCCACGACCAGACCTTCATGTGCCTGGTCTTGCAGCCACGACCAGACCTTCGTGTGCCTGGTCTTGCAGCCACGACCAGACCTTCATGTGCCTGGTTAGGCAGCCACGACCAGACCTTCCTGTGCCTGGTCTTGCAGCCACGACCAGACCTTCATGTGCCTGTTCTGGCAGCCACGACCAGACCTTCATGTGCCTGGTCTGGCAGCCACGACCGGACCTTCATGTGCCTGGTCTTGCAGCCACGACCAGACCTTCATGTGCCTGGTCTTGCAGCCACGACCAGACCTTCATGTGCCTGGTCTTGCAGCCACGACCAGACCTTCATGTGCCTGGTCTTGTAGCCACGACCAGACCTTTATTTGCCTGGTCTGGCATCCACGACCAGACCTTCCTGTGCCTGGTCTTGCAGCCACGACCAGACCTTCATGTGCCTGGTCTGGCAGCCACGACCAGACCTTCATGTGCCTGGTCTGGCAGCCACGACCAGACCTTCATGTGCCTGGTCTGGCAGCCACGACCAGACCTTCGTGTGCCTGGTCTGGCAGCCACGACCAGACCTTCATGTGCCTGGTCTTGTAGCCACGACCAGACCTTCATGTGCCTGGTCTTGTAGCCACGACCAGACCTTCATGTGCTTGGTCTTGCAGCCACGACCAGACCTTCATGTGCCTGGTCTTGCAGCCACGACCAGACCTTCATGTGCCTGGTCTTGCAGCCACGACCAGACCACACCTTCGGCCTGCTGCTCAGCACACCTGCGGCCCACTGCCCAGCACACCTGCGGCCTGCTGCCCAGCCGACCTGCGGCCCACTACCCAGCACACCTGCGGCCTGCTGGCCAGCACACCTGCGGCCTACTGCTTAGCACACCTGCGGCTCGCTGCCCAGCACACCTGCGGCCTGCTGCCCAGCCGACCTGCGGCCCACTACCCAGCACACCTGCTGCCCACTGCCCAGCACACCTGCGGACCAGCACACCTGCGGCCCACTGCCCAGCACACCTACGGCCGCTGCCCAGCACACCTGTGGCCTGCTGCCCAGCATACCTGCGGCCTCAGCCCAGCACACTTGTGGCCCGCTACCCAGCACACCTGCGGCCTGCTGGCCAGCACACCTGCGGCCTACTGCTTAGCACACCTGCGGCTCGCTGCCCAGCACACCTGCGGCCTGCTGCCCAGCCGACCTGCGGCCCACTACCCAGCACACCTGCGGCCTACTGCTTAGCACACCTGCGGCCCACTACCCAGCACACCTGCGGCCTGCTGCCCAGCCGACCTGCGGCCCACTACCCAGCACACCTGCGGCCTGCTGGCCAGCACACCTGCGGCCCACTGCCCAGCACACCTGCGGCTCGCTGCCCAGCACACCAGCGGTCCACTGCCCAGCACACCTGCGGCCCACTACCCAGCACACCTGCGGCCTGCTGCCAAGCACACCTGCGGCCTGCTACCCAGCACAACGGCGGCCGACTGCCCAGCACACCTGCGGCCCACTGCCTAGCACACCTGAGGCCTGCTGCCAAGCACACCTGCGGCCTGCTACTCAGCACAACGGCGGCCCACTGCCCAGCACACCTGCGGCCCAACACACCTGCGGCACACTGCTCAGCACACCTGCTGCCCACTGCCCAGCATACCTGCAGCCCGCTGGCCAGCACACCTGTGGCCCATTGCCCAGCACACCTGCGGTTCGCTGCCCAGCACACCTGCGGTCCACTGCCCTGCACACCTGCTGCCTGCTGCCCAGCACACCTGCTGCCTGCTGCCCAGCACACCTGCTGCCTGCTGCCCAGCACACCTGCGGCCCACTGCCCAACACACCTGCGGCCTGCTGCCCAGCAAATTTGCAGCCCACTGCCCAACACACCTTCGGCCTGCTGCCCAGCACACCTGCGGCCCACTGCCCAGCACACCTGCGGCCCACTGCCCAGCACACCTGCTGCCTGCTGCCCCGCACACCTGCGGCCCACTGCCCAACACACCTTCGGCCTGTTGCCTAGCACACCTGCGGCCCACTGCCCAGCACGCCTGCGGCCCACTGCCCAGCACACCTGCGGCCTGCTGTCCAGCACACCTGTTGCCTGCTACCCAGCACATCTGCGACCCACTTCCCAGCACCCCTGCGGCCTCTGCCTAGCAAACCTGCGGCCCACTGGCCAGCACACCTGCGGCCCACTTCCCAGCACACCTGAGCCCGTTGCCAAACACACTGGCGGCCCGCTGCCCAGCACACCTGCAGCCCATTCCTCAGCACACCTGCAGCACACTGCCCAGTACACCTGCGGCCCACTGCCCAGCACACCTGCGGCCCACTGCCCAGCACACCTGCAGCCTACTGCCCAGCACACCCGCAGCCCACTGCCCAACACACCTGCAGACCAGCACATCTGCAGCCCCATGCCCAGCACACCTGCGGCCCAGTGCCCAGCACACCTGCGCACCAGCACACCTGCGGCATAATGCCCAGCACACCTGCGGCCTGCTTCCCAGCACACCTGCGGCCCACTACTCAGCACATCTGCGACCCACTGCCCAGCATACCTGCGGCCTTTGCCCAGCACACCTGCAGACCAGCACACCTGCGGCCACAGCCCAGCACACCTGCGGCCTGCTGCCCAGCACAACGGCGGCCCACTGCCCAGCACACCTGCGGCCCAGCACACCTGCGGCCCAACACACCTGCGGCACACTGCTCAGCACACCTGCGGCCCACTGCCCAGCATACCTGCAGCCCGCTGGCCAGCACACCTGTAGCCCATTGCCCAGCACACCTGCGGCTCGCTGCCCAGCACACCTGCGGTCCACTGCCCAGCACATCTGCTGCCTGCTGCCCAGCACACCTGCGGTCTGCTGCCCAGCACACCTGCGGCCCACTGCCCAACATACCTGCGGCCTGCTGCCCAGCACACCTGCGGTCTGCTGCCCAGCACACCTGCGGTCTGCTGCCCAGCACACCTGCGGCCCACTGCCCAACACACCTGCGGCCTGCTGCCCAGCAAATTTGCAGCCCACAGCCCAGCACACCTGCGGCCCACTGCCCAGCACACCTGCGGCCCACTGCTCAGCACACCTGCGGCCTACTGCCCAGCACACCCGCAGCCCACTGCCCAGCACACCTGCGGACCAGCACATCTGCAGCCCAATGCCCAGCACACCTGCGGCCCAGTGCCCAGCACACCTGCGCACCAGCACACCTGCGGCCCAATGCCCAGCACACCTGCGGCCTGCTGCCCAGCACACCTGCGGCCCACTACCCAGCACATCTGCGACCCACTGCCCAGCATACCTGCGGCCTTTGCCCAGCACACCTGCAGACCAGCACACCTGCGGCCTCTGCACAGCACACCTGCGGCGCACTACCTAGCACACCTGCGGCCCAATGCCAATCACGCCTGCGGCCCGCTGCCTACCACACCTGCGGTCTGCTGCTCAGCACACCTGCGGCCCACTGCCCAGCACACCTGCGGCCCACTACCCAGCACACCTGCTGTCCACTGCCCACCACACCTGCTGCTCAGCACACCTGCGGCCCACTGCCCAGCACACCTGCGGTCTTCTGCCCAGCACACCTGCGGTCCACTGCCCAGCACACCTGCGGCCCGCTGCCCTGCACACCTGTGGTCTGCTGCCCAGCACACCTGTGGTCTGCTGCCCAGCACACCTGCGGCCCACTGCCCAACACACCTGCGGCCCGCTGCCCAGCACACCTGTGGTCTGCTGCCCAGCACACCTGTGGTCTGCTGCCCAGCACACCTGCGGCCCGCTGCCCAGCACACCTGCGGCCTGCTGCCTAGCACACCTGCGGCTCACAGCCCAGCACACCTGCGGCCAACTGCCCAGCACACCTGCGGCCTCTGCCCAGCACACCTGCGGCCTCTGCCCAGCACACCTGCGGCCCATTCCCCAGTACACCTGCAGCACACTGCCCAGCACACCTGCGGCCCACTGCCCAGCACACCTGCGGCCCACTGCCCAGCACACCTGCGGCCTACTGCCCAGCACACGCGCAGCCCACTGCCCAGCACATCTGCGGACCAGCACACCTGCGGACCAGCACACCTGCGGCCCACTTCTGAGCACACCTGCGGCCCCTACCCAGCACACCTGTGGCCAACTGCCCAGCACACCTGCGGCCCAGTGCCCAGCACACTTGTGGCCCGCTGCCAAGCACATTGGCGGCCCGCTGCCTAGCACACCTGCTGCCCATTCCCCTGTACACTTGCAGCCCACTGCCCAGCACACCTGCGGCCAACTGCCCAGCACACCTGTGGCCCACTGCCCAGCACATCTGCGGATCTACTGCCCAGCACACTCGCAGCCCACTGTCCAGCACACCTGCGGACCAGCACACCTGCGGCCCAATGCCCAGCACACCTGCGGCCCACTGCCCAGCACACCTGCTGACCAGCACACCTGCGGCCTCTGCCCAACACACCTGCGGCCTGCTGCCCAGCACACCTGCGGGCCACTGCCCAGCACACCTGCGGACCAGCACCACTGCGGCCCAATGCCCAGCACACCTGCGGCGTACTGCCCAGCACACCTGTGGACAAGCACACCTGCGGCTCAATGCCCAGCACACCTGCGGCCCGCTGCACAGCACACCTGCGGCCCACTGCCCAGCACACCTGCGGCCCATTGCTCACCATAACCTGCAGCCTTTGCCCAGCACACCTGCGGCCAATGACCAGCACACCTGCGGCCCACTGCCCAGCACACCTGTGGCCCACTGCCCAGCACACCTGCGGTTTCTGCCCAGCATACCTGCGGGCCACTGCCCAGCACACCTGCGGACCAGCACCACTGCGGCCCAATGCCCAGCACACCTGCGGCGTACTGCCCAGCACACCTGTGGACAAGCACACCTGCGGCTCAATGCCCAGCACACCTGCGGCCCGCTGCCCAGCACACCTGCGGCCCACTGCCTAGCATACCTGCGGCCCATTGCTCAGCATACCTGCGACCTTTGCCCAGCACACCTGCAGACCAGCACACCTGCGGCCCACTGCCCAGCACACCTGCTGCCCGCTGGCCAGCACACCTGCTGCCCGCTGGCCAGCACACCTTCGGTCTGCTGCTCAGCATACCTGCGGCCTCTGCCCAGCACTCCTGCGGCCTGCGGCCCAGCACACCTGCGGCCCGCTGCCCAGCACACCTGCGGCCCGCTTCCCAGCACACCTGTGGCCTGCTGCCCAGCACACCTGCAGCCCGCACAAAGGATACCGAAATTTGGTAATTTAACGGCCAAAATTGCATTTTGTATAATTTAAACTCTCACCCACAAATGCAGCTGTGAGGCAAGCCGGTTTAGACAAATAGACACGACGTGTACAGCTAAACTGGCCTATATTTCGTTTGAGTTTTTTAATCGGTGAGTTTATATATAATTGATTTTTTTTTTCAGATTCCACATCACCTTTAAAATGGCTAGTGATCCTCCAACTAAGAAAAAAACGAAACTGAACGAAGAAGGGCGAGTTTTTTTTAATGTTTTTGCAAAGGGCGAAAGATTAAACAATGCTTAGCTCACAAGTGGCATACTCAAAGCATTTAACAAGAAACACGAATATGAAAAAAAACATAGGATTGGCTTATTTACAAAAAAATAAATTAAGAGATACCTATCAATGCTTACCAATATAATACGAAGAGCCAAAGCTTCCTTTTCTGAGAATATATTTAAAGAAACAAGAGAAAATATGAAAAGTATATGGAAAGCCATCTCTAATATCCTAGGGTCTAAACAACAATCACATAACAAGCATATAAAACTCTCCAAAGTTGGTTATACACTTGCAACAGACAAAAGCAAGTCCTCTACGGTCTCACCGTAGCCCATGCTACTTGGAGAATTTTGTTCCGAGTAGCTGAATCTAAAACAACAACAACAACTGCAACAGACTTAGATATTGCAACGGAATTCAATGGCTTCTTTTTATCAGTTGGTGCTAACCTTGCCAGAAAAATCCCAGAGACCCAGACACATGTTACTACATATCTCACAGGCAGCTACCCTAACTCTCTACTCCTTTTTCCAGTCAGCCCGACTGACATTATATCCATAATTTAATCACTTAATATGATCTACATAGCTCTTAACAAAAATGAGTTCCCAATTGGCCTCTTCGTTGACCTGAGAAAGGTCTTTGATACTGTAAACCATAACTACCTCTTACTTAATCTTCATCATTATGATATCCGAGGCCTTGCTTTGAGCTATATTCGTTCCTATCTCTGTGACGGACACTACTATTTTGCCATCAATAGCATAACCTCCCCGACCACACCCATTCTACCATTGACAGTGGGGGTGCCACAGGGCAGCATCTTGGGACCTCTCCTATTTCTTATATAGATCAATGATTTGCCAAATGTTTCTAACATTCTTAAACCAATACTATTTGCTAACGATACTACCTTCATCTATTTTGACCCCAACACAAACACTCAACAATTTTGTCAACGATGAATTAAAAAAAACACTCACGGATTTCAACCAACTGACTCTCACTTAACATAGAATAGGCCTACTACATTTTATTTGGTAGTAAATCATCAAATCAGATTCATCTTCAGATAGACAATGTTAACATTACCAATATAAATGAGGGAAAGTTCCATGACAATACATAGACAAGAGACTGAACTTCAGCACCCACATACAACACATAAAAAAAAAATCTCAAAAACTGTTGGTATTCTTTCTAAAATCAAATATTATGTTCCCCACTCTGCTCTCCTCTCATTATACTATGCGCTAATATATACGGTATCTGTGTATGTGGTTCAACCACTGAAAATTACCTCAAGCCTATCATCACTTGCCAAAAATCTGCCATTAGAACTATAATAAACTCTGTCTTCAGACAACACACAGCCCCTCTGTTTAAATCCCTTAACATACTAAACATGCACTCACTCTACACATTCTCATGTGATATCTACATGTACAAAACCTTGTTCCTAAATGGTAATCTTGATCTGAAACGTTTCCTTGATAGGTGTAATGGAACCCATGAGCACCACACCAGAAATAAATATCTCTTTGATATCCCCAGAGTTAGACTAAATCTGTGCAAACACTCCATGCAAATAAAAGGGCCCAATCATTCTGAACTCACTTCCTAATGAATTAAAAAATTGGACCAACCCATGCCCTGTTCAAAAGTAAAACCAAAAAGTACCTAATTTTATCCTCATAGTTTTTTACCTTGTGCTTCAAACTCACACTGTATCTTGTACTACCCACTTCTGCAATATTTGTACTTAAGATTAATTAAGTACCTAATCTTTACCAGTCTAATCATCTCTGTCAATTTATATTGTTGATATAAAACCTTGTTACAATGTACCTTTTCATCTTACCTGATATGTTAGATAAAGGACCTGCTCGAGAGGCTATGCGTGTTAATTGCTTTGAAAGAATGATATTAAAAATATCACTCAATGTAATCTCACCAACCCATTGTACCTTCTCGTTAATTAATTAATTAAATAATTAATTTATTTATTAAGAAAATTTATCAGTGTTTCAAGAAAAATGGGAATAACAGTATTTTTGGACAATGGTAAATGGAAAAATACCTTGTTCTATTTGCAACAATAGTACAACTGTTGAGTACTTCGTCAAAAGCCAAAAGCCTTTTGAGCCACGTCAAAAGAGTACAACTTGAAAAGATATTACGAAACGAATCATCGATTTTACGATAAATATGAAGGCCCAATGCGTGTCTAAAGACTGAAGGAACTGAAGGCTAACTCGAGACAATAGCAGACCTGTCTAACGAAAATTGAGAAAGGGAATATCGCTTCCGTTACTGCAAGCTATGAACTCAGCCCAATGATCACCATGATTGGGAAATCATACCGTGAAAAAGATGCCTTATAAACCAATGCCTTGTAGAAACGGCTCAAATTTTGTGTCCAGAGAAAGCACACTTATTCAAAGATATTTCATTAACCAGGAACACTGTTGCTGAACGGATTGAAGAAATGTCAGGGGATAACAACAGTTGAAGGCCGCATCATCAAGATTTGAACATTTTTCTATTGCTATACCGTTGACATCACTGGAATATCACAGCGTGTGGTCTTCATCAGGGCCAGTGACAAAGAATTTAATATTTATGAAGAACTGCTTGAACTGATCCCTGTGCATGGCACTATAACATGCCAGGACATCTTTGAGAAAGGCGAGCAGGTTATGCATGACTATGCTTTGGATTTGAGTAAACTTGCATGCTTATCTACCGACGATGTTGTGAATATGGATGACAGACTTGGTGTTGCTACCAAGTTACGAACAAAAAATAAAACTAGCATCCAGATTCATCATTAGCACATTTTCACTACATTATTCATCAGCAAAATTTGTGTTCAAAGATTTTAAAATTGGATGACGTGATGAGTTTGGTCACAAAGACAGTGAACTATATCAGAGGCCGTGCTCTCATCCACCCCCAATTGATCTCATCCATTCAGAGCTGAAAAAACCCTGCCAATACTGAGTCTATACTTAGCTTTACTAAGTATGACAGTCACCTGGAATTGTTGTCAAAGGAATTTCAGGAAATATTCTGTGATTTCTCATCTTTTGAGCATCACTTTGCATTGTTCTCAGCACCATTCACCTTTGATGTTGCCAAGTCAGAAAAAAGCCTGCAGATTAGAAATGCAGTCGGATTCTACACTCTGAGCAAAGTATCTTAAAGTGGGAATACCTAGTTTCTTTTCATACTTTCCTGAAATATTTAAAAGCTTCAGAGAGTTGTCCACAAGGATAATGATAATGTTCGGTTCTACCTATTTGTGTGAACATTTACTTTCCGTCATGAAATCAGCACAAACTTCTCAAAGAACAAAGCTGACTGATTAACACTTGTTATTTCTGATCAAAGTGAGAATTACACAGACATTTCAGCCAGACATATAAAAAATTGTCATTTAAAAGAGGTGTCAAGCCTCAGGACAAAATATTATAAATGATTGAATAGTCATAAATAAATATTCATTTTGAACTGTTGTCATTTTTGTACAATGTATTTGCTGCAGTTGCATAGAAGTCTATGTTGCCATTTAAAATTGATTTGTTTTCTTTTGTTAAACACTTCATGACTTTGCATTCATGAATGTGACTAGCCGCTAAACCATTTGTATGCACATTGTATGTTTCTAAATTTAAGTTATACAAATATTCTGCGATAATTTTTATTAAATGACTTCGATTAATTGTGGTGTGTGGTCCTCATGACAACACAAATGTGACCCATATGGCCCTCGGGGGACCCTCAGTTTGACATGCCTGGTCTAAACTACCCTCTTCAAGGATGGTGTTTAACTTCCATCCATATATAAAAGTGGTGAGAAGCTTCTCTTACTATGCTGCAAATTAGACACAAGCACTTACCTCATGGTCATTCAATGAAACGGTGCACCTTGATGAAATCCTCGGTAAATCCGATACCTTTGATTTCGCTTACCATATGTTCTTTTATTCTTGTATTGATATTTTGAATTATCTTTAGCACCTTCCGAGTATCCCACGACACTGATGGAGCTGCGTAAGCTTCCCTGCTTGGTGCATTTTTTGGTAATTACTTACTTACCCATAGTAAATATCCTGGCTTAGATATAAAGATATCAAACAATTCTAACAGTCCTCACCGAAATTATCCCTGGCCTCTAGGTTGGCCTTTTCCTTCACCAGCGCTTCCACCACCTGGTGATGGCCATTCTGGGCGGCAAAGATTAGAGGTGTATTATTGGAATTCTTGTTGCCATCCACTGGGAGTCCCGCCTTCACCAAGAGAGGCACCAGGTCAGCATGACCCAGATACGCTGCCCGAGTCAGCAAGCAAGTTTGCTTCCCGTCGGTCTCTCTCCACGTAGAGACGCTTGTATCCGCACCTTGCATAAGGGCAACCCTTACCTGCTCTTTGTCACCATGTTCAACTGCAGTCACCAGGTCCTGTGAAATGGCTGTAGTTAATGTGCTGCGGGAGATGAGATGGAGGGGGAGGCGTGAGGGAAGGAGGGGAAGCGTGAGGGTAGGAGGGGGAGGCGTGAGGGAAGGAGGAGACGCGTGAGGGAAGGAGGGGGGAGGCGTGAGGGAAGGAGGGGGAAGAGATAGAGCACATGAAGGAAGTGTGTCGATCACTTAAGCGGGAGAGCTTCCACGGAACAAAGAAGCCTCTTAAAACAAGGTTACCAATGGAGGTCAAAGTCTGTGTAACGCAGCATCATAGAGCACTATTGATCCATCAATCTTAACCCGTTGACCATTGGAAGCTATTGACAATGAAACCGTCCTTCATACATCAATTCACTCGAATAGCTTGAAACCTGACCCTGGATTACCTTGTATTTATAATGTGTTTAACATCTATAGCAGAAGAACAAGAGTTTACTATTCTATATATAGAATTTATGATGAAATGAATAATCTAAAATTTATTATCATGGAGATAAAGAACCGTATCTGAAAATAAGATGCTAAATATGAATGAATAATAATGTCAGAATTCATCTAAAATAAATATATCAAGCTCCATAAGAAAATATAAAACTGTAGGAGGCTTAACAGTCCAGCAAGCCAACCAATCACCGACTCAGCCTTCGCCACTACCTCTCTTCAATCAATCATCGACCTAGGCTTCGCCACGACAGTTGCCGGTTCATACTTCTGAACATATCTATGCGTGGGCATCCCTTGCCAATAATATTGCTGGCTCTAACTACAGGGAATTCGTGAGAATTCTTAACGTACTCTTCACAGCAAACGGACTGCAACCCTTTACTGTACCAGAGGAAGTCTTCACCAACTCTACTCCAGGTAATTCAATATCACCTAACTATGACACTGTGAACGCAACGGCACTTGCAGATCTCCTGACCTCGGTTACCACAGCTGTCCACAACCATCGGGCCACCAGTACCTCTCTCCACTGTCACTCCATTGTCTGAGAACGCATCTTCAGCTTCAACTGAATCAATTGCTTCATCTGAGGAGGATTCTGAGGAGGCTTCTGCAACTCTCTACAAACCAGACGACGCTCTCCCCACACCAGATGACTCTTCTTCTGTACCAGTAGCCACTCTGGAGTCTGCATCTTTTCCTGGAGAGGCTACAACTTTCTCAGCTCCAGACGACGATCCTGACAGACCTTGGGTACGCCGCTTCATACACAACCGCATCGATGCTTCCCCTGAGGAGAAACGTGCCAACACTCTGTCCTGGAACCAGGAGCATAAGGAAGATCTAAAGGAGGGCAAGAAGTGGTACCTTGCTGCGGCCAAAATCCGTTACCTTGCCGACATGACCCCTAATACACCCTGACCTGATTGAACCCGCATTCTTTGTTAAGTATCCAAAAATCTCTACCTGGAGGCAGCAGACAATGGATGCACTCAAGAAAACTGAGCCGTCGCCTCAACAGAGCCACCCCACATCTATTCAACCTACACGAAACACCACCTCAGCTACGGATTTGTCAGATGAAGATGTCTCAGTTGGAACACCATCCCCTCCTCCCCAGGACAATGAAGAAGAAGTAATAATATTAAGAACGAAACAACGAAGAAGACTAAAGAACGAAGACCAAAGAAGAAGAATGATGAACTAAGAATAAAGAAAAACTAGCATAACCCACCCACTACTGATTACTTTCAACTACTATCAACTGCCAGCCGCTTGCGAGCCTTGTCCTGAGTCAGAGAGCATCCTAGGAATTCCACCCTACCACCAACCCACAGCGTCAGCTGCAATTCATACCCAAGGTGGTTGGGCCACCGATCTCTCTTCTCCCCTCTTCGACTTCTTTCCAGTTCCTAGCTCAAGATTTCTGCATCCTCGCCCCTGTCTTCCATCCCCTGCTTATCTGCTCTAGGGTCCTTGGAAAGTGGAAAGGCTTATCAATGAGATTATGGGCTCACAATAGCCTGTGCTACACGCAAGTTTTACTCCGGAGTAGCTGAATCTAAAACAACAGAACAACTGTAGGAGGTTTGCCAGTCAACGTGAGTGAGTTCCATGACTTTGGCTTTTAAATTTATTTGTGTTAATTTTCCACAATCTACAAATATCTTTATTCATCTCTTTCCCTCCTCATTCTGTGTCCCTCTGTTCTGTTTTTTCTGGTTCCTTCCATCCCATCCATTCTGGCCGAGCCACTTTGACTGGACGGTAGAGTTCAATTCAACACAGTTCAATTCCAACACAATGTCACACAAAATATCTCAATAAAAAAATAAAATAAATCAAAATATACGAAAATAAAATTTATAATGCAATCGGAAACATTGAAATGGAATTCATGACACATTTAGTATAGCGTGTATGTTGCAATTATGTGCAACAGATGGAGCTGTTTTTCAAAAACGCATGTTTTTATCTGTCAGAGGGGTGGCATCTATATAATAGGTATATAAAAGAACGCACCTATTCGAATGCAACGTTGTGTCAAAATTTCAAAGTAATCGGTGAAAAACTTTCGGAGATTACAGCGTGTGTTGCTCTTACGTCCAACAGATGGCGCTTTTTTTTTGTTTAAAAAGCATGATTTTTCCTGTCACAGGTGAGGCATGTATATAGTAGATAAATAAAAAGACGCGCCTATTCGAATGCAACGTTGTGTCAAAATTTGAAAGCAATCGGTAGAGAGGTTTCGAAGATTTCCCTCACATGAAAAACACAGCTTTTCATAGGAAGCATGTTTTTTTTTACCGTCACAGACGTGACATCTATATAGTATGTATATAAAAACCTGCTCGGATGCGAATGGAACATTGTGTGAAAATTTCAAAGCAATCAGTAAAGAACTTTAGGAGATTAGCGTTTTTGAACAAACGAACATTCCGATTTATATATATATATATATATATATATATATATATATATATATATATATATATATATATATATATATATATATATATATATATATATATATATATATATGTCGTACCTAGTAGCCAGAACGCACTTCTCAGCCTACTATGCAAGGCCCAATTTGCCTAATAAGCCAAGTTTTCATGAATTAATTGTTTTTCGACTACCTAACCTACCTAACCTAACCTAACCTAACTTTTTCGGCTACCTAACCTAACCTAACCTATAAAGATAGGTTAGGTTAGGTTAGGTAGGGTTGGTTAGGTTCTGTCATATATCTACGTTAATTTTAACTCCAATAAAAAAAAATTGACTTCATACATAATGAAATGGGTAGCTTTATCATTTCATAAGAAAAAAATTAGAGAAAATATATTAATTCAGGAAAACTTGGCTTATTAGGCAAATTGGGCCTTGCATAGTAGGCCGAGAAGTGCGTTCTGGCTACTAGGTACGACATATATATATATATATATATATATATATATATATATATATATATATATAAAACTCGTGTTAGTGCATATATATATATATATATATATATATATATATATATATATATATATATATATATATATATATATATATGTCGTACCTAATAGCCAGAACGCACTTCTCAGCCTACTACTATATATATATATATATATATAAATATAAATATATATATATATATATATATATATATATATATATATATATATATATATATATATATATATATAAATATATAAATATATAAATATATAAATATATAAATATATAAATATATATATATATATATATATATATATATATATATATATATATATATATATATATATGTATATATATATGTTGTACCTAACAGCCAGAACGTCGTACTCGGCCTGCTATGCAAGGCCCGATTTGCCTAATAAGCCAAGTTTTCCTGAATTAATATATTTTCTCTAATTTTTTCCTTATGAAATGATAAAGCTACCCATTTCATTATGTATGAGGTCAATTTTTTTTATTGGAGTTAAAATTAACGTAGATATATGACCGAACCTAACCATCCCTACCTAACCTAACCTAACCTATCTTTATAGGTTAGGTTAGGTTAGGTAGCCGAAAAAGTTAGGTTAGGTTAGGTTAGGTTAGGTAGGTTAGGTAGTCGAAAAACAATTAATTCATGAAAACTTGGATTATTAGGCAAATAATATTTGATATTATTTGCCGATTTGCCTAATAAGCCAAGTTTTCATGAATTAATATATTTTCTCTAATTTTTTCTTATGAAATCATAAAGCTACCCATTTCATTATGTATGAGGTCAATTTTTTTATTGGAGTTAAAATTAACGTAGATATATGACCGAACCTAACCAATCCTACCTAACCTAACCTAACCTATCTCTATAGGTTAGGTTCGGTTAGGTAGCCGAAAAAGTTAGGTTAGGTTAGGTTAGGTAGGTTAGGTAGTCGAAAAACAATTAATTCATGAAAACTTGGATTATTAGGCAAATTGGGCCTTGCATAGTAGGCTGAGAAGTGCGTTCTGGCTACTAGGTACGACATATATATATATATATATATATATATATATATATATGTCGTACCTAGTAGCCAGAACGCACTTCTCAGCCTACTATGCAAGGCCCGATTTGCCTAATAAGCCAAGTTTTCATGAATTAATTGTTTTTCGACTACCTAACCTACCTAACCTAACCTAACCTAACTTTTTCGGCTACCTAACCAAACCTAACCTATAAAGATAGGTTAGGTTAGGTTAGGAAGGGTTGGTTAGGTTCGGTCATATATCTACGTTAATTTTAACTCCAATAAAAAAAAATTGACCTCATACATAATGAAATGGGTAGCTTTATCATTTCATAAGAAAAAAGTTAGAAAAAATATATTAATTCAGGAAAACTTGGCTTATTAGGCAAATCGGGCCTTGCATAGTAGGGCAAAAAGTGAGTTCTGGCTACTAGGTACGACATATATATATATATATATATATATATATATATATATATATATATATATATATATATATATATATATATATATATATATGTCGTACCTAGTAGCCAGAACTCACTTCTCAGCCTACTATGCATGGCCCGTTTTGCCTAATAAGCCAAGTTTTCATGAATTAATGTTTTTTCGTCTACTTAACCTACCTAACCTAACCTAACCTAACTTTTTTTGGCTACCTAACCTAACCTTACCTATAAAGATAGGTTAGGTTAGGTTAGGTAGGGTTGGTTAGGTTCGGTCATATATCTACGTTAATTTTAACTCCAATAAAAAAAAATTGACCTCATACATAGTGAAAAGGGCAGCTTTATCATTTCATAAGAAAAAAATCATAGAAAATATATTAATTCAGGAAAACTTGGCTTATTAGGCAAATCGGGCCTTGAATAGTAGGCTGAGAAGTGAGTTCTGGCTACTAGGTACGACATATATATATATATATATATATATATATATATATATATATGTCGTACCTAGTAGCCAGAACGCACTTCTCAGCCTAATATGCAAGGCACGATTTGCATAATAAGCCAAGTTTTCATGAATTAATGTTTTTTCGTCTACCTAACCTACCTAACCTAACCTAACCTAACTTTTTCGGCTACCTAACCGAACCTAACCTATAGAGATAGGTTAGGTTAGGTTAGGTAGGGTTGGTTAGGTTCGGTCATATATCTACGTTAATTTTAACTCCAATAAAAGAAAATTGACCTCATACATCATGAAATGGGTAGCTTTATCATTTCATAAGAAAAAAATTAGAGAAATTATATTAATTCAGGAAAACTTGGCTTATTAGGCAAATCGGGCCTTGCATAGTAGGCTGAGAAGTGCATTCTGGCTACTAGGTACGACGTATATATTTATATATATATATATATATATATATATATATATATATATATATATATATATATATAAAACTCCTGTTAGTGCATATATATTTATATATATATATATATATATATATATATATATATATGTCGTACCTATATATATATAGGTGCGACACCTATATATATATAGGTATATATATATATATATATATATATATATATATATATATATATATATATATATATATATATATATATATATATATATATATATATATATATATATATATGTCGTACCTAGTAGCCAGAACGCACTTCTCAGCCTACTATGCAAGGCCCGATTTGCCTAATAAGCCAAGTTTTCATGAATTAATTGTTTTTCGACTACCTAACCTACCTAACCTAACCTAACCTAACTTTTTCGGCTACCTAACCAAACCTAACCTATAAAGATAGGTTAGGTTAGGTTAGGTGGGGTTGGTTAGGTTCGGTCATATATCTACGTTAATTTTAACTCCAATAAAAAAATGTTGACCTCATACATAATGAAATGGGTAGCTTTATCATTTCATAAGAAAAAAAATAGAAAAAATATATTAATTCAGGAAAACTTGGCTTATTAGGCAAATCGGGCCTTGCATAGTAGGCCAAAAAGTGAGTTCTGGCTACTAGGTACGACATATATATATATATATATATATATATATATATATATATGTCGTACCTAGTAGCCAGAACTCACTTCTCAGCCTACTATGCAAGGCCCGATTTGCCTAATAAGCCAAGTTTTCATGAATTAATTGTTTTTCGGCTACCGAACCTACCTAACCTAACCTAACCTAACTTTTTCGGCTACATAACCCAACCTAACTTATAGAGATAGGTTAGGTTAGGTTAGGTAGGGTTGGTTAGGTTCGGTCATATATCTACGTTAATTTTAACTCCAATGAAAAAAAATTGAACTCATACATAATGAAATGGGTAGCTTTATCATTTCATAAGAAAAAATTTAGAGAAAATATATTAATTCAGGAAAACTTGGCTTATTAGGCAAATCGGGCCATGCATAATAGGCTGAGAAGTGAGTTCTGGCTACTAGGTACGACATATATATATATATATATATATATATATATATATATATGTATATGTCGTACCTAATAGCCAGAACGCACTTCTCAGCCTACTATTCAAGGCCCGATTTGCCTAATAAGCCATGTTTTCATGAATTAATGTTTTTTCGTCTACCTAACCTACCTAACCTAACCTAACCTAGCTTTTTTTGGCTACCTAACCTAACCTTACCTATAAATATAGGTTAGGTTAGGTTAGGTAGGGTTGGTTAGGTTCGGTCATATATCTACGTTAATTTTAACTCCAATAAAATAAAATTGACCTCATACATAGAGAAAAGGGTTGCTTTATCATTTCATAAGAAAAAAATTATAGTAAATATATTAATTCAGGAAAACTTGGCTTACTAGGCAAATCGGGCCTTGAATAGTAGGCTGAGAAGTGAGTTCTGGCTACTAGGTACGACATATATATATATATATATATATATATATATATATATATATATATATATATATATATATATATATATATATATATATAAATATATATGTGTATATATATATATATATATATATATATATATATATATATATATAAATATATATGTATATATATATATATATATATATATATATATATATATATATATATATATATATATAAATATATATATATATATATATATATATATATATATATATATATATATATATATATATATATATATATATATATATATGTCGTACATAATAGCCAGAACGCACTTGTCAGCCTATTATGCAAGGCCCGATTTGCCTAATAAGCCAAGTTTTCATGAATTAATTGTTTTTCGACTACCTAACCTACCTAACCTAACCTAACCTAACTTTTTCGGCTACCTAACCTAACCTAACCTATAAAGATAGGTTAGGTTAGGTTAGGTAGGGTTGGATAGGTTCGGTCATATATCTACTTTAATTATAACTCTAATAAGAAAAAATTGACCTCATACATAAGGAAATGGGTAGCTTTATCATTTCATAAGAAAAAAATTAGAGAAAGTATATTAATGCAGGAAAACTTGGCTTATTAGGCAAATCGGGCCTTGCAAAGTAGGCCGAGAAGTGCCTTCTGGCTACTAGGTATGACATATATATATATATATATATATATATATATATATATATATATATATATATATATATATATATATATATATATATATATATATATATATATATATAAAACTCGTGTTAGTGCATATATATATATATATATATATATATATATATATATATATATATATATATATATATATATATATATATATATATATATATATATATATATATATATAAAACTCGTGTTAGTGCATATATATATATATATTATTAAATATGACCGAAAAAGTAAGATTAATAATTCTAACACGAATCTTCTCAATCTTTCGTACATTTCTTTTCACTGTTGGAGGTAAATCAAAAATCAATTCTCCAAAATTCATTTTTATTTCTAGTCTGACGCGACACGAGCGCGTTTCGTAAAACTTATTACATTTTCAAAGACTTTAGTTCACAAATGCACAACTGAATAGAACTTACGCATCTCCGATTTTATATCTACATTTGAGTGAGGTGGAAGGGGTGATGTGGCATTAACACAAGACAGAACAAGATGTGGCATTAATAGGGTATTAATTTCATCAACACAAGACAGAACAAGGGTATTAATAGGGTATTAATTTCATCAACACAAGACAGAACACGAAACAATGGATATTGAATAGAAGTGTTTGTAGAAAGCCTATTGGTCCATATTTCTTGATGCTTCTATATTGGAGCGGAGTCTTGAGGTGGGTAGAATATAGTTGTGCAATAATTGGCTGTTGATTGCTGGTGTTGACTTCTTGATGTGTAGTGCCTCGCAAACGTCAAGCCGCCTGCTATCGCTGTATCTATCGATGATTTCTGTGTTGTTTACTAGGATTTCTCTGGCGATGGTTTGGTTGTGAGAAGAGATTATATGTTCCTTAATGGAGCCCTGTTGCTTATGCATAAGCTTATGCTTATGCTTATGCATAAGCAACAGGGCTCCATTAAGGAACATATAATCTCTTCTTACAACCAAACCATCGCCAGAGAAATCCTAGTAAACAACACAGAAATCATCGATAGATACAGCGATAGCAGGCGGCTTGACGTTTGCGAGGCACTACACATCAAGAAGTCAACACCAGCAATCAACAGCCAATTATTGCACAACTATATTCTACCCACCTCAAGACTCTGCTCCAATATAGAAGCATCAAGAAATATGGACCAATAGGCTTTCTACAAACACTTCTATTCAATATCCATTGTTTCGTGTTCTGTCATGTGTTGATGAAATTAATACCCTATTAATACCCTTGTTCTGTCTTGTGTTGATGAAATTAATACCCTATTAATGCCACATCTTGTTCTGTCTTGTGTTAATGCCACATCACCCCTTCCACCTCACTCAAATGTAGATATAAAATCGGAGATGCGTAAGTTCTATTCAGTTGTGTATTTGTGAACTAAAGTCTTTGAAAATGTAATAAGTTTTACGAAACGCGCTCGTGTCGCGTCAGACTAGAAATAAAAATGAATTTTGGAGAATTGATTTTTGATTTACCTCCAACAGTGAAAAGAAATGTACGAAAGATTGTGAAGATTCGTGTTAGAATTATTAATCTTACTTTTTCGGTCATATTTAATAATATATGTCTACAGGAAAGACTGCTACCAAAATATACTAATATATATATATATATATATATATATATATATATATATATATATATATATATAAATATATATATATATATATATATATATATATATATATATATATATATATATATATATATATATATATATAAATATATATATATATATTATTAAATATGACCGGAAAAGTAAGATAAATAATTCTAACACGAATTTTCTCAATCTTTCGTACATTTCTTTTCACTGTTGGAGGTGAAAACGCCAGAACGTCGTACTCGGCCTGCTATGCAAGGCCCGATTTGCCTAATAAGCCAAGTTTTCCTGAATTAATATATTTTCTCTAATTTTTTCCTTTTGAAATGATAAAGCTACCCATTTCATTATGTATGAGGTCAATTTTTTTTATTGGAGTTAAAATTACCGTAGATATATGACCGAACCTAACCAACCCTACCTAACCTAACCTAACCTATCTTTATAGGTTAGGTTAGGTTAGGTAGCCGAAAAAGTTAGGTTAGGTTAGGTAGGTTAGGTAGTCGAAAAACAAATAATTCATGAAAACTTGGATTATTAGGCAAATTGGGCCTTGCATAGTAGGCTGAGAAGTGCGTTCTGGCTACTAGGTACGACATATATATATATATTGTGACGATAATCTCCTTCAAGAGATTGAGCCTGCTCTTTTCTCCACAATTACGTCGTAGAAATTATATAAAACTACTATGGAAGAAATGTCCAACAACGACAACAACACCAGCAAGGTTTGCCAGAGCGCAAAACGTTGCAGCCACACACCTGTTCGGACTCAAACCGCCAAACTACTTGTTGATCGCTACCGGCCCCGCTGATTGGTCGCCGGTCTGGCTGCACCTGCACTCGCCCCCCCCCATACTACTTGATGTCTGGGGTCGCCACGACCTCAGACCTCAGAATGTTCAGTGCTTTCGTAGTTATCACTCCTCCCAGCTAGACGTTAGCGTGTACTGAGAGAGGTGATAGCTTAAAGCCAATATTCCAGCACCTCCCATTTAACTTTGTGTTGCACTTCTTGTTATTTTATCTTAACGTAACTTTTCATTGTGTCATTTAATTATTCTTATTCTTTTGATTGATTGATTTTATTATAAGAATTTGTTTGTCCATTTTTTCATGTTTTGATTTATTTAACGTAATTAAAATTTCATTGTTAAAATTTACTTGTGTTTTGTGTGTCTTCTCCTTACCTTACCACAGACGAAGTTCCAGTTTTTTGTTTTTTTTTTTATAACTATGTGACGAGGCCATACCCCTAGCCTTAAACAGCCGAACTCCAACGCGTTACCGTCACAATATATATATATATATATATATATATATATATATATATATATATATATATATATATATATATATATATATGTCGTACCTAGTAGCCAGAACGCACTTCTCAGCCTACTATGCAAGGCCCAATTTGCCTAATAAGCCAAGTTTTCCTGAATTAATATATTTTCTCAATTTTTTTTCTTATGAAATGATAAAGCTACCCATTTCATTATGTATGAGGTCAATTTTTTTCATTGGAGTTAAAATTAACGTAGATATATGACCAAACCTAACCATCCCTACCTAACCTAACCTATCTTTATAGGTTAGGTTCGGTTAGGTAGCCGAAAAAGTTAGGTTAGGTTAGGTTAGGTAGGTTAGGTAGTCGAAAAATAATTAATTCATGAAAACTTGGCTTATTAGACAAATCGGGCCTTGCATAGTAGGCTGAGAAGTGCGTTCTGGCTACTAGGTACGACATATATATATATATATATATATATATATATATATATATATATATATATATATATATATATGTCGTACCTATATATATATAGGTATATATATATATATATATATATATATATATTTATATATATATATATATATATATATATATATATATATATATATATATATATATATATATATATATATATATTATTAAATATGACCGAAAAAGTAAGATTAATAATTCTAACACGAATTTTCTCAATCTTTCGTACATTTCTTTTCACTGTTGGAGGTAAATCAAAAATCAATTCTCCAAAATTCATTTTTATTTCTAGTCTGACGCGACACGAGCGCGTTTTGTAAAACTTATTACATTTTCAAAGACTTTAGTTTACAAATACACAACTGAATAGAACTTACGCATCTCCGATTTTATATCTACATTTGAGTGAGGTGGATGGGGTGAGGTGGCATTAATAGGGTATTAATTTCATCAACACAAGACAGAACAAGAGGTGGCATTAATAGGGTATTAATTTCATCAACACAAGACAGAACACGAAACAATGGGTATTGAATAGAAGTGTTTGTAGAAAACCTATTGGTCCATATTTCTTGATGCTTTTATATTGGAGCGGAGTCTTGAGGTGGGTAGAATATAGTTGTGCATTAATTGGCTGTTGATTGCTGGTGTTGACTTCTTGATGTGTAGTGCCTCGCAAACGTCAAGCCGCCTGCTATCGCTGTATCTATCGATGATTTCTGTGTTGTTTACTAGGATTTCTCTGGCGATGGTTTGGTTGTGGGAAGAGATTATATGTTCCTTAATGGAGCCCTGTTGCTTATGCATCGTTAAACGCCTAGAAAGAGATGTTGTTGTCTTGCCTATATACTGGGTTTTTTGGAGCTTACAGTCCCCAAGAGGGCATTTGAAGGCATAGACGACGTTATAGTCTCTTTTAAAGCGTTCTGTTTTGTGTCTGGAGAGTTTCTCATGAGTAGGCTGGCCGTTTTTCTGGTTTTATAGTAAATCGTCAGTTGTAGCCTCTGATTTTTGTCTGTAGGGATAACGTTTCTATTAACAATATCTTTCAGGACCCTTTCCTCCGTTTTATGAGCTGTGGAAAAGAAATTCCTGTAAAATAGTCTAATAGGGGGTATAGGTGTTGTGTTAGTTGTCTCTTCAGAGGTTGCATGGCGCTTCACTTTCCTTCTTATGATGTCTTCGACGAAACCATTGGAGAAGCCGTTGTTGACTAGGAC
Source organism: Procambarus clarkii (assembly GCF_040958095.1). Taxonomy (NCBI): domain Eukaryota; kingdom Metazoa; phylum Arthropoda; class Malacostraca; order Decapoda; family Cambaridae; genus Procambarus; species Procambarus clarkii. The sequence continues at coordinate 46,017,331 of NC_091168.1, read as the reverse complement.
CTGCCTTACCCTACAGAGTTCTTCGTCGACTTGCTTCCATTCTGAGCTGTGGCTGAGAGCACGGTCGACATATGCGTTAACAACACTCCTCTTCTACCTATCTGGGCAGTCGCTGTTGCCATTTAGGCACATTCCTATGTTCGTTTCCTTAGTGTAGACTGCAGTGTGGAAACCTCCGCTCTTTTCCATGACTGTTACATCTAGAAAGGGCAGCTTCCCATCCTTTTCCATCTCGTAAGTGAAACGCAGCACGGAACTCTGCTCAAAGGCCTCCTTCAGCTCCTGCAGATGTCTGACATCAGGTACCTGTGTAAAAATGTCGTCAACATACCTGCAGTATATGGCCGGTTTCAAGTTCATGTCGACTAAGACTTTTTGCTCGATGGTACCCATGTAGAAGTTTGCAAACAGGACACCTAGGGGAGAACCCATGGCGACCCCATCTACTTGCTTATACATGTGCCCATCCGGGCTCAAGAAGGGTGCCTCTTTAGTACAAGCTTGGAGTAGTTTCCTCAGAATATTTTCTGGTATGTCAAGAGGAGTACAGGCTGGATCACGATACACTCTGTCGGCTATCATCCCGATTGTCTCGTCCACAGGTACGTTGGTAAACAGCGATTCTACGTCCAACGAGGCTCTTATCCCTGTGGCCCGTGTGCCCCGCAGTAAGTCAACAAATTCCTTTGGAGACTTCAGACTGAAGGCGCAGGGAACATAAGGAGTCAGCAGGCCGTTGAGTCGCTTCGCCAGTCTGTACGTGGGTGTGGGTATCTGGCTAATGATTGGCCGAAGTGGGTTTCCAGGCTTGTGTGTCTTGACATTTCCATACGCATATTCAGGTTTATATTCCCCAATGATCTTTGGCAGGTGGAGTCCGGATTTCTTGGCGTTCACAGTTTCGATATATATATATATATATATATATATATATATATATATATATATATATATATATATATATATATATATATATATATATATATATATGTCGTACCTAGTAGCCAGAACGCACTTCTCAGCCTACTATGCAAGGCCCGATTTGCCTAATAAGCCAAGTTTTCATGAATTAATATATTTTCTCATTTTTTTTTCTTATGAAATGATAAATCTACCCTTTTCATTATTTATGAGGTCAATTTTTTTTATTGGAGTTAAAATTAACGTAGATATATGACCGAACCTAACCAACCCTACCTAACCTAACCTAACCTATCTTTATACGCTAGGTTAGGTTAGGTTGCCGAAAAAGTTAGGTTAGGTTAGGTAGGTTAGGTAGTCTAAAAACAATTAATTCATGAAAACTTGGCTTATTAGGCAAATCGGGCCTTGCATATTAGGCTGAGAAGTGCGTTCTGGCTACTAGGTACGACATATATATATATATATATATATATATATATATATATATATATATATATATATATATATATATATATATATATATATATATATATATATATATATATATATATATATATATATATAAACGTGTATATATATATATATATAAACGTGTATATATTTATATTTTTACTAGTTTTTTCAGAATTTGTAAAAACGAAGATAAAACCTCAGGATATAACTTTTTTTTAATGTTATGATATAACATTTAAGAGCAAAGGTTTTTCAAAAGTTAATGATATTTATTAATTATTGGAACTATAAGAGTGAGAGAGAGAGAGAGTAGAGATATCTTTACCTTTCTATTTATAGCCCTATATATCTATCTGTCCATTAATCTATCTATATATTAATGTCTCTCTCAATCTATCTTTTCTGTATCTTGCCCAAGCACTTGGGGTGAATGGAAGAACAACGGTCTCACTTCATGCAGGGTGGCGTTCAATCCCCGACTGTCAAAATGGTTGGGCACCATTCCTCCCCCTCCCCATCCCGAATCCTTATCCTGTTCCCTTCCTATAAGTGTTATATAGCCATAATTGCTTGGCGCTATCATTCCCCCCTCCCTCTCTCTCTCTCTCCCCCCCCCCCTCTCTCTCCCCCCCCCCCTCTTTCTCTCTCTCTCTCTCTCTCTCTCTCTCTCTCTCTCTCTCTCTCTCTCTCTCTCTCTCTCTCTCTCTCCCACTTTATCTATTGCTCTTACGATATATATGTATCTCTATCAACTATTTGTATATCTATCTAAATGGATTGTATCTAGATGAGGTTCTGGGAGTTCTTCTACTCTCCAAGCCCAGCGTGGGGGCCAGGCTTGACTTGTGAGAGTTTTGGGTCAAGAGGCTGTTGTTTGGGGCGGCCTGCAGGCCCACATACCAACCGCAGCCTGGTTGGTACGGCACTTTTTGCAGAAGTCTTTCCAGTTTTTCTTGAAGATTTAAACTTTTATTATGGCAATATATCTAATACTTTCTTGGAAGATATTTAAGAGACGTAGGTCTTTAATGTTCATACAGTGTTCTTTAACTAAAACAGTCTGTAACCCAGAATATGATTTTGTTTTTAAACAAAAGACCAATAAAAGTCAAGTTTCCTGGTGCTCATAAATATTGGGTTAAAGCCCAAATGCAAACTTATGGGGGACGATTACCGGAACCTCTTTCTAAAGACAATACAAGACTCTAGTCTTTGGATTGATCCCGATAATTACAACATATTACCTTCTGGAGAACAATATATCATGCAAATGTCGACTTAGATGTGAAATACTCATGGTTCCTTTCCCGGAATCACTGGGTGAGCAGGCTGTTTGCGTTACATACATACCAACAATGCGCACATCACGGTGGGGTTCGTGATTCCCTCACCTCACTAAAACAGCAGTACTGGCTTCCACTGGGTCGTCAGACTGTTAAAACCATAATCATATCAAGTGTTGTCTGCAGAAGGTTAAATGCTCGGGTGTGTCCTTACTCGGATGTCCACCACTCACGTGGAAACGAGTAGTACGTCTTCGTCCTTTGAGACCACATTTGTGGATTTCACAGGTGCAATCATGCTTAAAAACACTAAAGACAGCATCCCAATTAAGGCGTATATCTGCTGTTCACTTCTACAACTACTAAAACAGTTCACTAGGAAGTGACTCCTGATCTGAGTGCAGAATCCTTTATCCATTCCTTTCTCAGGTTTGCTGCATACAGATACTGCCCCATGTCGATGATTTAGGATAATAGGTTCAACTTGGTGGCTAATAAGGCATTCCTTAGATATTTCTGTGATCACCCAGCAGTTCGCATTGTTCTTAACTAGAATCAGTGTTAATGGAAATTCATACCCCTTAGAGTGCCAAGGCATGGAGGATTCTACAAGAGGAAAGTGGGGACGGTGGAATGCTGTTTGCATAAAACGCTTCACATTCAGAAGACACTTCGCCAAGAACTCCATATCGTAGTCACGGAGACGGAAATCCACAGTCAATAATTGAATCCCCAGAGTGAACTAAGTGTCAATGGATATGCACAAAATCAGGGTGGGTAATACAGTCGGGACCTAGATCATAATACGAACAAATCCTGTAACAAAACAGGTGAAGCAGGAAGCAAATATGCGTCAGTATGGAGACGGCACCGAAGGACCCCACGGAGAGGGATCCTTCTTCCACTGTGACGGCTGTGATAGTGGAAGGGGAAGGGAATTATCAGGGGAAAAGCACCAAGCTATTACGACTATGTAGCATTGGGAAGTGGTCAGGATAAGGATTTGGGATGGGACGGGGGAAAGGAATGGTGCCCAACCCCTTGGACGGTCGGGGATTGAACGCCGATCTACATGAAGCGAGACCGTCGCTCTACCGTCCAGCCCAAGTGGTTGGGCTGGACGTGTAGACGTGTGATAGTGGAAGGAGCCGTACCAGGAGACGAGTTACTCGCCACAGGGGGTTTGTAGCTACACCCAGCCACAAGCAGGAGGGGAATGGGGAGAGTAGCAGAAGGGGCAATCAGAGCTGACGGACTATGGTGGCTGTCCTTCCATTAGTCCGACTTGGGGGAGGGGGGGGGGGGTGTGGTTGCTCACCCCACGAGCCCGAGAAGAGGAAAGAGGGTCGGAAGGGGGAGGGGGGGGGGTGGTTGCTCACCCCACGAGCCTGAGAAGAGGAAAGAGGGTCGGAAGGGGGAGGGGGGGTGTGGTTGCTCACCCCACGAGCCTGAGAAGAGGAAAGAGGGTCGGAAGGGGAAGGGGGGGGTGGTTGCTCACCCCACGAGCCTGAGAAGAGGAAAGAGGGCCGGAAGCATATTTAAAACGAAAATTAAAAATTTCATCCATAAATCTGCCATACCCGCCATAGAGTCACAATTAAAGGACAGGGAGCTCCATATAACAGGACTATCCTCGGGGAGCAATATGCACCCTGCACACAGAAATCACAATAGCGTGATGCATCAAATGAACAAATCCACAAGGGCCGTGTAAAATCCTGGTTTGTGTCTCGGAGAGGCTGCAGGATCCGAATAAGGTCAGTAGAACTTCCGGTTGCAATTCTTTTAACCATGTCGTAGCTCAGTCGATTAAGGCAGCGTCTGGATCCTCTTGGACGTAGGTTTGAACCCTCGTCACGGCCCTTGTGAATTTGTTTATATAGCCTGCACTTATTACCTTAGGAGCCATCAGTCCATCGAAGTTGGGTTCAACAACGAAGACAGGGATTCACATAAATGTTTCCCCTCGCTCGAACACGTCAGGTACTCCAGTTCTGTGGATGAGACAGAGTTCACCGTCTCAACTCTCCCTCCATCAGAACATATTAAGGCAAATGAAAGAATAATCAAGGACTGAACCAAGTCGCCAGGAAGAAACAACCAAAAAGGAGAAGAGGTGGAGAAGAAAGAAACAAGTGGAAGAGAAGAAGTGATCCAGCAAAATTATTAAAAAAGCCAGCACGAGCTTCAAAAAGGACAGATTAAACGCCAACTTCGAGCATCACCCTCCGACAGCTCCCTCACCCCGACCCAGCATGCCCTTCACGCCGACAACGGGGTGGACAGGAAGGGGCGAAGGGAAGGGAACTATCAGCAGAAGCGACAAGTCATTACGACTATATAGCACTGGGAAGGGATAAGGATTTTGGATGGGACGCGGGGAAGGAATGGTTACCTTGAGGTTACCTTGAGGTGCTTCCGGGGCTTAGCGTCCCCGCGGCCCGGTCGTCGACCAGGCCTCCTGGTTGCCGGACTGATCAACCAGGCTGTTGGACGCGGCTGCTTGCAGCCTGACATATGAGTCACAGCCTTGTTGATCAGGTATCCTTTGGAGGTGCTTATCCAGTTCTCTCTTGAACACTGTGAGGGGTCGGCCAGTTATGCCCCTTATGTGTAGTGGAAGCGTGTTGAACAGTCTCGGACCTCTAATGTTGATAGAGTTCTCTCTCAGAGTACCTGTTGCACCTGTTTTTCAACGGGGGTATTCTGCACATCCTGCCATGTCTTCTGGTCTCATGTGATGTTATTTCTGTGTGCAGGATTGGGACCAGCCCCTCTAATATTTTCCACGTGTAAATTATTATGTACCTCTCCTGCCTGCGCTCAAGGGAGTACAGTTTTAGGCTCTTTAGTCGGTCCCAATAGTTTAGATGTTTTACTGAGTGGATTCTAGCAGTAAAGGATCTCTGCACGCTCTCCAGGTCAGCAATTTCTCCAGCTTTGAAAGGTGCTGTCATTGTGCAGGAGTACTCCACTCTAGAGAGCACAAGCGTGTCCATGGTGCCCAACCAATTGGAGGGTCGGGGAATGAACGCCGACCTGCACGAAGCGAGACCGTCGCTCAATCGTCCAGACCAAGTGGTTGGGTAGGGAGGGGCGAGATAAATGCTAAATCAATAAATTTTGAGGCAGGATAATATTCTTGGAAAGTTTAAGAGTGGAAATGTCCATGAATGGTAACCTGCATAAGCTTAAGGGAAACCCACTCCACCATGTGACATGAGCCGTCATGAAGGGGGTAATTATATCATGATAAAATGGCAGCCAGAGAACGACTTCTGAAAATTCAGACACCAGATACATTAAATTTTATCTCTACTTGGGTCTGACTGATAGTTTTTGTTTTATTAGTGTTATTTGCAACTTCACTTCTTAATAGTATATATATCTAGATGTTGTTAAGAATATTAGTTACATAGATAATCTAAATTTAAAGTTAAGATCCAAAATCTTTTTGCCCTGTTTGTCATCCCTTGGTTATTCAGTAACTAATAGTGTGTACTAATAATATGTGGATTTACATTTTTAATATTGATTTGTTGGTCAAATTTAATTATGATGCCTGATGACCTTGAGGGGAGTATTGAGTGCCCCAAAAATGCGATGTAGATGCTAGAATATTTTCCAACACTTATGTGTAATTGTTCGGATTTCTAACATCTTCATTTAATTAGGAATTTACTCTACAATATTATATTTTAAGGAAGGAGATTCATTTAGCCACCACATGTTTTATTATGGTCACCCCAAGAATATTAGCCACCACATGTTTTATTATGGTCACCCCAAGAATATTAGCCACCACATGTTTTATTATGGTCACCCCAAGAATATTAGCCACCACATGTTTTATTATGGTCACCCCAAGAATATTAGCCACCACATGTTTTATTATGGTCACCCCAAGAATATTAGCCACCACATGTTTTATTATGGTCACCCCAAGAATATTAGCCACCACATGTTTTATTATGGTCACCCCAAGAATATTAACCACCACATGTTTTATTATGGTCACCCCAAGAATATTAACCTCCACATGTTTTATTATGGTCACCCCAAGAATAATTAACGGTGCTTTTGAAAGTTTAATGAGTTAAAAGCTAACGCATAATGAAGTGAACCTTCTACCTGCCCAGTGATTTTTATATTGACGTTTTTCACCCCTCAGCCATATACAGGCCGTAACAAGAGAAAATTGAATGGAAAAGAATAGACGCAAGGTGAAGGTTAACTATGATTATGAAGGAGAGAAAGATGAGATAATGTTTAGAACAAGTAGTGCTGCGGAAGTTCTGAGAGGGAGGAGAGAAAGAACAGTGAGAAAGGGCAAATATGAACTACTGAAAAACAAAGGAAGAAGGATATTGTTAGGGGAAGGTATAGACGGGCTGTACTGAGAAAGGGAATGCTTTAGCAGACGGTGGAAGGTGCAGAAAGAGAGAGGAAGGTCTTGAAAAAGATGAAGTAAAGAGAACTTGGTGTAAGATGTCGAGTAAGAGGATGGGGAGGAGGAAGACGTAGGGAAGGTGCAAGTGGGACTGTAGAGAGATAATGTATAAGACGTAGGTAGAGTGCTGAGAGATGTAGAAGGGGAAACATGGCAGGAGGGAGGAGTTATGAGGGAGTTACTGAGAGAGAGAGAGTTGGACCAGGTGGAGCAACTGTGAAATAAAGAGGAGCTAGAAACGAACACCTACAAGGCAGAGCTAGAAAGCACTTACCAATGTGTCATGCGTCGGTATTTTGCCAGTAGAGTCGGAGACATCTACTGGCATAGTAGTAGGTTGGCCTAATATTAGGTAATCGTCTTTGGCAGGCGAAAACATGGACGTGTGAGTAACAGGGTCGGGTTGAGGCAGCGTGGGCGTCTTAGCAGCTGGGTCAGAAGGAAGCTTCTTTGGTGTCTTAGCATCGCGGTTGAGAAGTAAATACTGATTCTCAACCCACGCGTTAAAGTTCTGAACAGCCAGCTCTGCTTCGTCCAGAGGTGTGCGATTCTCCGAATTTTTGGCCTCAGGGTTAAGGCCAGCTTTAGCCAGCCATTGCGCTGTCTCTATACTTAGGCCCATGGCAGCCATGTGCAGCGCTGTGTTGCCGTACTTGTCTACTGCGTGGCGGTTACAGCCGGCAGTTCTCACGAATAATGCCACAAGACTGGCATAGTTACCCAATGCAGCCCAGTGCAGTGGTGACCAGCCCATAGTGTTGCGACAGTTGGGGTCAGCGCCGGCATCAAGAAGCGTTTGTACACAGGACTGGTGACCTTCCAGCGTGGCCAGATGGAGGGCCGTGTGACCTGCAACACAAACACAGGAGATTATAATATTTCATGTTCTCGATAATGTCAGCGTTAAACATGTACAATATCACGAGCACAGTACCCACACATATTAACAACAGTCATAAAGAAACAATACCAGCAGCACTGATGACCAAGCCACACATCAGAAGATGGAGAGACGACGAAAGTTTCGATCCGTCCTGGACCATTATCAAGTCGAATGTAAGGGAGATAGATTGATTGATGACGATTAAGCCAGGTGATGACGAGGTGGCAAGGGCATGAATAGCCCATAAGTGGTATATTGTTTGTTTAGTAAATGTATATTGTGTGCTGAGGTCGCATTTAATTGTCAGGCTGCTATCGCGTTGGAGGATACTGCTTGACAGTATTTATAAGGGTGTACAGCTGCTGAATACCTTTTCTTTTTACCAGAAGAGTGGCAGTGTTGATGACTTCAGGGTGGTTACTGCAAGATTAAGGGACTCTTAAAGTTCTTCTAAGGTAGTTGGTTGCTTCACATTCCAGGAGATAGTGACGTAATGGCCTCTCTGTGATTGTTTGGCAGAAGATTCATTCTCTCTGTCGGGGTTCACCAATCTCCCAGTTGCATCTGTAACCGAGACGTAGTCTATATAACTGAATTGTTATTTCCCTGTCGATTCCTCTTGGGATATTTACCCTTTCTAACTTGGTAGCCTGAAGATACCATATTGCAGAGGGCGAACCTTTTGCTACACTCTGGTGTAGACGGGTTTCTTGAGGTGTGAGAGTTTTTTTAGTGATGGCGTTTTTATTTATTCTAGGCTGGGATGGATTGTTTTATGTACTCTAGGCTGGGTTAGATTGTTTTGTGGATCACTGGATGACGAGTTGCTAATTTAGCAATTTCATCAGCTTTCTCATTTAATGGATTCCAGCATGGTATGGAATCCAGTTTAGGGTGACGTTGAGTCTTCTGCCTTTAGCTACTGCTCCAAGATGCAAAATGGTAATAATTATTTCCACATTGTCTTTCCACTGATTTTTTTCCGAATATTTGAAGTGCAGCTTTTGAGTTTGAGTGTATGATTGCATTTTGAGTGTTTTGTGCAATCACATATGCGAATGCCTATTGTATGGCAAACAGCTTAGTTTGGGTTGATGATACTAGTCCTCCCAGTCTCCAATATGCCTGTTCGCTGGTCGTGCAAGGAGCAGCGCCATTACTCTCATATTCTGTGTCCACCGATCCGTCTGTGAAGATGTGGGTGACTCCTGCTACTGCAATGCTGCACATTTGCTCTTATATTGTATGCTATTGGATTATTGGATCATAGGCAATTTTTTTCATCGGAAGACCTTCTATTAGTATTTTAAAGGAAGGCTTCTCCCACGGTGGGGAACAAGTTTAGTTTGGGTGTGGATGGTCACCCCCTCTATCAAGAATCATTCTCTTTAATTGTAGTCTGTTTAGGACTTTTCCCGCTCTGGCAGCCCAAGAGTTTCTGTTGCTTGGGCCAAGTCCATCCACCAAGATCTGTCGTACTGCGACTGGATCAGGAGAAATAATTATCTTACTGATAATCGTAGCTGTTCTTTGAGATCTTCTTTCTTGAAGAGAGGGCAAACCCCTTTCTAGTCTGGTTCACATAGGGGCTCCCAGGGCAACACTCATAGCATAATTTTATTATAATTTAATAATAAATTTAAGATTAAAATTAAGATTATAATTAATATAATTAATTTATAATTAATATAATTAATTTATAATTAATATAATTAATTTATAATTAATATAATTAATTTATAATTAATATAATTAATTTATAATTAATATAATTAATTTATAATTAATATAATTAATTTATAATTAATATCTTATAATTAAGATAAATAATTAAGATTAAACTTAAAAATTTAATAATAAAATTAAGATTGTGGTAATTTATTACCACAAACGTTGTCCACACATTTACAATGCTAATCAGCATACATGCATTTTCTTCTGTCCTCCATAGACAGGGTTAGATATCTCTTAAACATATAATTCGGAGATTTATTGAACAATCAACCACAGAAAGTGATTGTTGTGATTTTAAAATGCTAACCTACAAACATAAATTCACAGATATTCGTCTGTCCTACATAAACAGTGTTGAAGGTGTCTTTTTACAGTGTCGTTAATGTGCGTTTACAAAGGAGAAATTCTATTCTGACTCGCTTCCACATACCCTGTATACAAATACACAAACATATACATATATACACATGCATATACCTACACATATCCACACATATATACATACACCTATGTTTCTCCTACTTTGACAGGGTAAGATAGCATCCATAGAAGCTAGTGTGATATTAAACAACCACTGAGGGTGCTTAAGATACTTTTACAAGCTTAAGTTATAGGTACATACATTGTTGTTTAGATGTATTACATATTGTATATGTACAATACATTGTATAACAGATGTGTTAAATAGTCAATCTTGGGTACAAGTCCGATAAATCATCAAGTGTTCCAATACTCATATAGTAATTACAGAGTTCAGCATACCTTAGCCCAGGAGGGCGAAAGTCAGTCAGTATGGGACATTCTACAATATAATGTTCAAGAGAGTGTATGTTTTCTCTTTCACAAAGTTAACACATTGTGTACTCGACATTTGGGTTTTGAGAAAGCTGCCAGATACGTCAGTATCCTAGGTGTATTCTGGCCACTATAACATCACATTGCCGAGTTCTTGCTCTATTAGTCCATATGTGAATGTCTCCTCACGATATTTATCATAATGTTTAATGGCATAACTTTCAGCCCTTTGTGAATCTGTTAGGTCAGTGTGATTTTCATTAGATATTTGGTTAAGTCACTACAAATGTCACTATAATGTACACCATTGTAACTACTAATGAAGCACCCATATCAATTTCTACTACTGTTTTTTTACAGACTGTTTTTGCAACCATATCAACAGTGTCATGCCTTGAGATGCCAACATGTGATGGTATCCATAGGAATTTAATTTCAAATCTGTTTTCTTTAGCAGCTAAAACATTCATTCGTATATCACTGACTATTTTCCGGGTAGTACTACTATTTGCGTTCAATGCCAGGAGTGCACTCTGCGAGTCACAGTATATAAGTCCACTGCCTTTGTCTTTTAAAAATTCAGTGGCAAGGTATATGCCTGCAAGTTTGGTTTGAGTTGTACTTGCCCAGTCATTGACGCGCTTCATTGCTGTATTTACGAGAAAAGATTGTTTAAATATATTACATGCACATCCGGTACATCGTCCACTTTCTTCTACAGAACCGTTGGTATAGCACTGATTCACGTCGTTACCCGTTACCTGGGTACTCTCAGTGATGCTTTTCAGTGTTAACTGTTTTAATAATGTAGCGTGTTCATTATCTTTCTTGAGTGCAATTACAAAATCAACTGATAGATCCCAGTTGTCCCTTGGATTAATTGGTTGAATAATCATTAATTGAGTTGGGTACATATTTAATATTTTGATGGAGTTGGCTACCTTGTAAAACCAAAATGCATAATCAGATTTCGCTCTTCTTCTATAGACCTCAGGTGAGTATAGCATATTAGAAAGTTTATCTTGAAATTTCATGTGTTGCCGAGATCTACTCAATGCCTTCACGCCGAAAACTGTGCTAATGGACAAAATTCTCTCACTTATGGTAGGCAATTTTAACTCTGCTCTCATATTACCTATTCTCGTCGACTTTGGAGGCCCAAGGATGAGACGCATAGCTTCATTTTGCAAGGTTTCAAGGGATGTTAACTCTTTGTCTATATACAGTGTGAGTTGTAGAGTATTGTAGACAATAACAGAGCAGATAAATGATACATAAAACATTCTAGCAAGTCTCACGTTAATTCCATGATTGACACCAACAAGGACCCGCAAGGGCTTTACACTCTCCCAGAGTCTCCTCATGAGAGAAGAAAGGTACCCAGGGTCGTTAATGGGGACACCAAGGTACTCAGGGTCGTTAATGGGGACACCAAGGTATCTGTAAGACTCGCAGTTTTTAAGTGCTCGCCCATCTATATGATAATTGGGTGGTGGAATACCACACGGAATGAGAACACGAGTTTTCTGTACAGAGATAAGGAGGCCGCATTCCTCAGCTCTAGTAGCAAAAGCATCGAGCAGAACTTGCATTCTAGGCTCGAAGGCAGCCTGTAAACATATATCATCAGCATAACAGATGACTGTTAGGGAGGTTAGCGACCTGAGGATTGCCACCCGGGCCCCAGTCCTCTCTCTCAAGTAAGTGACCTCGGCATTACAATTTATGTGAGTCCAGGATTATTCCTAGATACTGAGAAGTGTCCACCCATTCAATTGGTTGACCCTGTACTGTGAGTTGGGTGTTGGGCTTCACTATTTTAATGGACATTGGCATTTGTCCTGATGGGGTTGAGTTTGACACCAATCTGCTTTGCTTCTTCACTGTTGTGAGATGTAGAGCATTGTATTCAATAACAGAGCTTTTGGTCAATAACAGAATCAATAGCAGAGCTAAGCATTTGGGTGCAAGGCATGCTGCTTTCTTTCCTTTCATGTTGATGACAAAGTTGTCCGCGTAGTTTAGCAGCCTGCAGTGTTGCGGGAGTTTCAACCTCATTATTCTTTCCATTAAACAGTTGAAGAGAATGGGCTGAGAATGCTGCCTTGCGGTTAACCATTTTCATATCTTTTGTATTCAGAGACTGTGTCATGAAGTTTCACTCCTGCTTCTCTGTTTATGAGACAGGTTTTGGTCCAGGAGAACTAGTTGCTTTTGACCTCTTTGTCAATGAGGCAGCAGAGAATAGCTGGGGCGCTAGCTAGTTCAAAGGCTTTCTCAAGGCCCAGGAATATCAGAATTCCCAGTCTGTCATTCAAGTGGGCTAACAGAGTTGTAATACATTCTACTGTGCCAACCCATTTTCTCTAGACATACATATCCTGGTGCAGTTTAGGCATTTTCCACTCAAGTCTGTTGAGGACCATTCTGTCAGCCATGTGGCTGCACAGCTCTGGAGAGAGATGGGCCTTGGATCAGCTGGATCTTTGGATTTTGGGATCGGCACTATGTCTGTTCCATTCCAAGCTGTTGGTCTAGTTTGAAATGTCCTGACTAAATTAATTAACCCACGGTATGCAGCGTCTCCCTCTGGGCTGAGGTTTCTAATAATTTTATAGGTTATTTTGTTGACTCTTTGAGACAACAAAATAATTTTTAGCGCAGTAGGCAACGCGTGAGTCTCATAATCTCAAGGTCGTGAGTTCGTTCCTAATAGCTATAATGAGTGCTCTGGGAGACTTGAAGATCTTGAGGTCTGAGATGAGGGAACGAATCACTCTAGACGCAGTCAGCAAAGTCCTGTGCGCTCCACTGGCTACCTCTTCTGTGCAGGAAGAGTCATGGCCAGGTTGTGGGGACGACCGCCGGAGTCCTTACGGTCAACAGGTGGAGCCTACCGTCTCGCCAATTTCCTTTTTTTATACCCACACAGATCAAAAATTAACCCAGCAGTTAACCCACATAACCCCCGCTTCCCAACCAATCACTCGCAACCTTTCCTCACATGGGCTACAAATAACCTCAATATAGACCTCTCTCTACTCCAATACTCTGAAACACAACTTACTGTTCCCCCTATTCCACCTTGGCTTTATACAACTCCTAATACGACAGTGTCAGACCATCGGAGGAAGAATTGAAACAGGAATTTTCTTATGTACTTTCGTATATTAATACATATTCAGTAGGAATGATTTACAGGCCAAGTATTGGACATTTATAGGCAGGAGAGAGAGGTGAAGTGAGGTGAGGTACAATGAAAAATGAATGGAAATTAGGTGGACACAAATATGAGCCGTATAACTCCTAATACATCAACACAACTCGAAGACAACATTGCAAAGTCTGCACCAAACTCAGCCATAGCCTCAGTCTTTCTCTCAACAATTAAAAATTGTTATCCAAATATCACAGCAATTTATACAGATGGATCTCGCATCTTCATGAACAACGAACCCTCGGTCACTAGCGCTGTATGGATACCGGAATACCATCTCAAGCAGGGACGGCAGTTACCAAACCAACTATCTATTTTCACAGCTGAATTACATGCCTAATATCAAGCTCTCCAAATAATCACAACATTACCAATCGGGACATATACAATCTGCAGTGACTCCAAGAGTGCGGTTCAAGCAATTACGTACTCTTGAACAACGTGCAAGGAGTTTGTTTACCCATGTCTTCAACTTCTTCATGAACATCGATTGAACGGTTATGATACCTCTATCCAATGGGTCCCAGCGCATTGTGGTGTTCTCCATAATGAACTAGTAGATCAACTAGCCAAAGCAATGCACAACACGCCTCACATTACCCGTCATCAAAGTCCCCATGTTGCACGTAAAAGAGCCTTCAAAAATACCATCACCCAAGATTTTGCGACGAAATTGAAAACGTCATGCTCACCTTTGTACTATGGGTCCGTTAAAAAGAAATGGGAAACTTGGAAACATGTCAGATATATAAGCAGAGAAATTGATATAGCGATGACCAGATTAAGGCTGGGACACACCAAACTGGCAGCACACAGCTCTAAGTACAGAACAGACATCAACGAACTCTGCATCCACTGTCAGGTGCCTGAAACAATCGAACACTATCTCCTTCACTGCTTCCGACATCATAGTGCCAGTGTAAATTTCAAACAAGTATTTAACACACTTAAAATACCCTTTATCATCGAGCATATATTAGGAGGAGTTGACCACTCGTTACAGGAAAAATACCAAATAGTCAAAGCACTGGCTAAATATCTCCAGTCGACCAATAAATTTGGTCATATCTAACCCGCGCCACATTTATACCTGGCGCCACCAACAGCTTAGTACCAAAAACAAATGTCTCATCGCAGCACCAAGGATCAGCTGACGCCATAAACACAACATACCGCCCTGCGGTGCGGCAAGTCTCCCTCTAACACACCTCTGTTTTAGTCGCCGCTCCTCTATCTACACCACAACGTAACAAGCACTTTTGAAATTCTTATCATCCTCAACATAAACGCCTCTACCAACATTGTACTGGTGCAGTCATCGGAAGGACAAACCCTTCATGCAAACTGCACCTACTATCAAGAAGAAGAAGAGACAACAAAATAACCTATAAATATAGGGTATGTATCTTTGGAGTTTTTCTTAGCCCGATTGAGCCCATCCTGTATGAAAGGGGTATTAGTATCAGAGACTTCTGCACATGATGTAAGGATTCTGTGCCACCTTTCTTTCTCTAATCCTGTCTGTACGGTTAGTACATGTGGTGGAAGCTGATTATTGGCTGCTCCTTCTGCAAATTTGGTTGCCAGTACTTCGGCTTCCCGTTGAGAAGCAGGGAAAGAGAAAGAAACGGGCAATAAGTAAGGAAAGAGTGAGGCGAGGAGCAGGTAAGAGATTAACGTAATCATGACTTCTCTCATGTTAGGGACTATAAATCACCTTATTGATAGGTCTTCTGCTAAAATAATCTTTCCTGCCTCTACTCTTCACAGATGCGGTCTTGTTGATTCGGTTCTGATTCACAACCTACCATACTTGAACCTTAGTCTTGGCTTTGTTGCTGTTGACTCTTGTCTTTCACGGTGCATACTTAAATGCTCTAACCTTCTTAACAAATACGACCTGAAATAAGCCTACCCCCTTTTTTTTATCTTACCCCCTCCTCTTATACTTACCTATCCCATACTTCCTTCATACCATTATTACATTCATCCTATTCGTACCTTTCATTATACTCTTACCTTCTCCTCACCTTATTCTAGGAATTACCTTCTCCTAGGAGCAGACGATGAGTCACAATAATGTGGCTGAGGATATGACGACTAAACCACACACCAGAAAATGAGGAGACGACGACGTTTCGGTTCCTCGTGGACCACTATCAAGTCACTTGTGATGGGAGCGAGGGAGGCACAGACATCAAGTAAGGCAAGAGAGGGGTGAGGAGGAAATTCTTAGAGGAAGGTAAGAGCAAGGCAAAAAGTACGGATGGAATGGGTGTGTGAGAGAATGGTCTCAAGATTCTCCCACAGCTGACTTGAAAGTCTTATTGCAGTGCATGGTGCACGAAGCCGATATCTTTTACTCCTGAATGGAAAACTATCATGTCGGTTGTCCCCAGAATGCCCACATGATCAGGAATACATCAGTCATTAACCTCAACCGGCGTGATTAGGAACCGTAACGTAGTCGTGACGTGCTGGATGTTGTGGTGGTACATTGGATGTATTCAGCTCACCAGTAGTATATTAATATAATTGATTTCATATTCCCTTGTTTCAGTTTGCGTGTATATATTTGCCAAGTGTACTCAGGTATTATTTTGTTTATTAATATTATAGTAAGTTTGTTTTATTGTTCATCTGGTGTTTTTGGTTCTTCCTGCAACTTATACACTGCAAGGACCAAAACAGTACTTTTTTTTATTTGATGAAAGTGATAGCCACAATACACCTGCCGAGTAAAGCTGCGATACTGTTTGATGTCGCATCGAGTGGGGACCTGTCCTAGGAGCCAATCTCAGGAACTGTTCCTAGCAACCTTTGCTTAATGTTGTGTTTAGTTGCTATAATTTGCTTTTATACTTGTTTGCATTTTTTCAGAATCCATTTTAGGATTTCATATTGGTGACTGAACATATATATCTCCATTACAGGTGTAGCAACTTGTGATTAGTTTATTAGATTTACTTTTGATTATGTGATGTTTTATGGGCAAATTCATACTCTTAATGGTTAGTCTTCTTAACTAATCTTATATCTTATTTACCCATATTAATTTTGTCCCAACAGAAGTGACTCACTCAGGCAGATCACCCTCCTCGGGTACTTATCTTATACTTTGATTTGTCTTCGAACTATCATGTTCCACTTTGCATTATAAACTTAGTAGGAAGTATTGGACTACAGATCCTTTCGCATCCAGAACTCTGTTGTACATTCGGGACTCGTATAGCCGTTCTCATCAGAGTGGTGACACTCCCTGCACTCCTAAGCCTCCGTTCAAAGTTCGTGATTAACTGCTCAGGTAGGGAGATTACTATTCTTTTACAGAGCACAAGGAATAGTAACTGCAGTTAATTACATAGATTCCAATAGGACAACTCTTGCTCTCTCAGTTACTCAGTAACTGAGCCACTCAGTTACTCTGGCCTAGGATCCAATGGTCAGTACTTCTCTCAGGTTACTACGGGCTCACCATAGCTCGTGCTACTTGGAACTTTTTGTTTCAGGTAGTGAATCTTAAACAACAACTACAGTACTTCTCAGAGCTCACCTTAGAGGAAGAGCTGCCTTGACCCTCAGTCTCTTGCCACCGAGACTGACTACGAAGTGCTAAAGCAAGTAGTCTTTATGCATAGTTACTATCCACTAAAAATTATCCACAACATTTTAGGGACTATGTCAAGATTCAGTCCCAAACCGACTTGGAGTACGTGGAGAATAAAACCAGTAATTTCCTGAAGTAGTTAGAATCAGCCCAGATCACCACCTTTAGTGAATTAATAAACCTTGTATTAATGGAAGAATTCATGCAACGTATACCTACCTAACCCAGTGCGTTCTATCTTGCAGATACGGGAGATACGAACCTCAGTAAATGTGCACAATTAGCTGATACTTACAGTCTAATCCATAAATCTTTTGATTCATATTCCAATAAACCATATTGGAGACCTCTGCCAGGTCGAGGTCGAGGGAGGGGGTAGACGTACTGTGCGCTCTCCGTTAAAATCGTGACATTAACAGGGATTCTTAGGACTACTGCCGTGGATTACTGATTACAGACATAACAAAGTGCATAGTGACCCGCTGGAAAATTGAAAATAGTCATTAACAATAGAACTTTGTGTTAAATAGAGAATAAACGGGCGACCGCGTGTGAGCCAGTGAACGAGGCTTTGTGTACATGCGTGTATTAGGAAAAAAAAAACAAAAAAATAGTGAACGGTGATTCGTGGAACAGTGATGTGGAACGGGTATCACAACAACATATAAGTTGGAAGTGAATATTATAAATATAGAATACTAGAAATATAAAATAGTGGCAAGAGGCGGCATCAGTGGTTATAAATTGGGTAACTGGAAACTGGTGACATCAACCTGGGCCACAAGAGGTCACCTGTACCGACCGGGCACCAGCCTCGCTACCTACGCTAAGTACCTGCCATAAAGTTTGAACAAAATAACATACATAATATTACAAATATACGGTATACATATAATATTATAAATATTAAACATATAAATATATATACATATATATTGTTACAAATATACAATATACATATAATATTATAAATATATAGATATATAAAACAAAACAAGGCAATATGGGAGTAAATAAACAAATTTGTGGCCACTGTAACAACTTCTTAAAGACGAAGGTAACGGGAATTGAATGTTATATTTGTAAGACTAGATTCCATTCGGCTTGTACAGGAGTAACACTACGGCACTGAGAGCTGGCCACCTGCTCTGGGTGTGTAAAAATGACCTGCCAGCTTGGAATATCCTAAAAAACCTTCTAGATAACATGACGCATGATCGGAAAACATCATTCATTGGAAGCCTACCAGCCATCCAGAAGGAGTGGGAAAGGAACAACAATTCTAATATACAAGGGGCGGAGGATATAGTCAGGGATGAAACTGAGGCTGAAACTCAGGAAGTTGTAAACTCTGACTCAGTAGGCCAGGATGTAGATGACAGTAAACTAGAAAGTGTAACAAATAGCACTGACAGCTCGATAGGTACAGACACTACGATGGTTCCCGATAGAGCAATTCAGAACAGAAGGACAGACTTATGCAAATTTTATGCAAAGGGCATATGCAGACATAGATATGCTGGTAATAAGAAAGGATTAGAATGCAGTTACCAACATCCCAAAAAATGTTTAAATATGCTTAGGAAAGGTGAGTGTCGATTTGGATCAATATGTAGGTTTTTCCATCCTGACATGTGCCAAACCTCACTGGAGGACAGAAAATGCTATGACCTCAGCTGCCCACACTTTCACGCGAAAGGACGGAACGCTACATAAAGAGTGGCAAGCAGGATAATGAATTTGGAGGAAACTCTATAAATTTTTTATACCAGACCGGCAGAGAATTCAAATGGAGCAGCATGGAGAGTGTATGGAACTGGATGCCAGATCCACTTGCATTCCAGAATTACAGATACAATTACCCACCGAAAGGGAACTACAACTACGACAGAAAACTGCCCTACAACAATCAGTACTGGTCAGAACAAACTCATTATGTCCACGAATAATGGACTTGCCGAAAAAGTCTCCCATTCAAACTATCACTAATAGAGTAACCTCATTCATCTTTGCCAACATACAAGGACTGAAAACAAGAACAAACAACAAAGTACAGTTTATAAATGGCCTCCTCATGGAGTCAAATGCAGTATTTGGAGCTTTCACAGAAACCCATGAAAGGGAATTGTTGGACAGTGAGATCTGGATTCCAGGATATAATCTATACAGGTGTGATAGGAAAATTAGGTCACATGGAGGAGTGGGTCTGTATATTAGGGAAGACCTTGTATGCTCGGAGCTCCTAAACGTTACAAATGAGGTGGTAGAGGTACTGGGATTAAAAATAGAGAAAATATATTTAGTGATTATACTTGTCGGAAAATCCGACACCATTTAATATATCATACAGACAGATAATAATTGCTGCTGTATTGTATACACAAGTTAACCCATAGAAAATGTAACTTGTAGTGGAACATTCTGTCTATAGAAAACGGGATATCATCACCACATACTATTATAAATTCACCAGCTATTCTGGTGGGAATTATTCTTAAATACATTAGTCTTTGGACTTTACCATCATAAAAACATCTCATATAAATTAACTTAATTATCAATATTAAAGTAGAGTAAATGTGACCCTTCTATCACTTTCTGTC
Source organism: Procambarus clarkii (assembly GCF_040958095.1). Classification (NCBI taxonomy): domain Eukaryota; kingdom Metazoa; phylum Arthropoda; class Malacostraca; order Decapoda; family Cambaridae; genus Procambarus; species Procambarus clarkii. Next base: position 45,997,382 of record NC_091168.1, on the reverse strand, counting down.
ATCTGGACAATGTAAGCCAGGCATCAGTGGTGAGGGAGGGGCAGCCATTGTTTATACTGAGACCAGAGGCGCAGGGAGCAATTCGGCTCCTGTTAATTTTACTTGGACGAAGTGTTATGGAAACCAAAGGTGTACCATTATCACACGCTGTCAACAAATTCAAGTTAAGTGTTCTACCGAAACCCATTTATCTATCATTAGTGGCCATTAATGTCATTGGGTAGGGTGGACCGGTTAGAGCACGAGATCGCCTCATACTAAAGGTAATTAACCCTTAAACTGCGCAACGCGCCTGCAGGCTCACGTCTGGTTTGCGCAACGCGCCTCCGGGTATTTGTATTTTTCACGTTCCATTCAAAACTCCCGCGGCTACATGGGGTTCACATCAGCTTCCTCAGGGCTCTTGTAAACAGACGCCATCTTTAAAAAAAATCGTGGTCCACATTCCCGGGTGTGAGAGCCTCAGTAGTGTGTGAGCAACCAAGGCTGGCGCGCGCAGCATGAGCGCACAGCACTGCTGTTCAGCATGTGACCACAGCATCGCCTAATAATGTCAAAATATATATATAACTTGTATTATTTAGCTATGATAGTGTTATATTAGAGCCTGAGTGTGATAATGACTGGGTACAATGTTCAAATATCAGTGATTCAATACTGTTCACGATGTTCACAGCGCTAGCCACAGCACCACAGCATTATTTCGTTCATCTAGGAATCTTCAAATGATTTCTTAGGTTCCTTTTCAAAATAAACGTGTGGTCAATTATTCATTTACAGGAATTAGTGACCAGGATTGTGATAATAGCATGATTGTGGTTATAATTAGCATTGTGCGTAGTATTGTGGAAGGAGGAATTTTGATGAGGGAGGGAGGGCGAGAATTGAGGTAGCCTCATTGTGTGTGTGTGGCTGCCACTCTTGCTTTGCTCACCATACTAGCTTAGTGGTTCGCTATGGGCAACACATATGTACATGGGTATATATAGTGTGTGTATATAGTGTAAGAACAGCAACAGGAGAATATTGAGAGGAACTATTTTGGTGAGGGAGGTGACGTAATCGTAGCGTCGTCTGCTGTGTGATTTGTCATGCAGTGTATGGTGGCCACTGTACTGTTTGGACACAATACCGGCTTACTTGCATAGCTCTGGTAAATAAAACATGTAGATAGGTATATAGAACATGTGTAATAAGAACTATAACAATATGGTGGGAGGAGCAATGTTGGCGAGTAAGATGTTGGAGTGAGGGAGACTGGCTGGGTGTGGCTGCTCTCGAGGTGTTCTGAATGTGTTCATGGCCAAATGCTCCTATTGGCCCATAAGAGGCAGCTCCTATTGGCCCATAAGAGGCAGCTCCTATTGGCCCATAAGAGGCAGCTCCTATTGGCCCATACGAGGCAGCTCCTATTGGCCCATACGAGGCAGCTCCTATTGGCCCATACGAGGCAGCTCCTATTGGCCCATACGAGGCAGCTCCTATTGGCCCATACGAGGCAGCTCCTATTGGCCCATACGAGGCAGCTCCTATTGGCCCATTCGAGGCAGCTCCTATTGGCCCATACGAGGCAGCTCCTATTGGCCCATACGAGGCAGCTCCTATTGGCCCATACGAGGCAGCTATATTGGCCCATACGAGGCAGCTCCTATTGGCCCATACTAGGCAGCTCCTATTGGCCCATACGAGGCAGCTCCTATTGGCCCATACGAGGCAGCTCCTATTGGCCCATACGAGGCAGCTCCTATTGGCCCATTCGAGGCAGCTCCTATTGGCCCATACGAGGCAGCTCCTATTGGCCCATACGAGGCAGCTCATATTGGCCCATACGAGGCAGCTCCTATTGGCCCATACTAGGCAGCTCCTATTGGCCCATACGAGGCAGCTCCTATTGGCCCATACGAGGCAGCTCCTATTGGCCCATACGAGGCAGCTCATATTGGCCCATACGAGGCAGCTGCTATTGGCCCACACGAGGCAGCTGCTATTGGCCCATACGAGGCAGCTGCTATTGGCCCATTCGAGGCAGCTGCTATTGGCCCATACGAGGCAGCTGCTATTGGCCCATTCGAGGCAGCTGCTATTGGCCCATACGAGGCAGCTGCTATTGGCCCATACGAGGCAGCTGCTATTGGCCCATACGAGGCAGCTCCTATTGGCCCATACGAGGCAGCTCCTATTGGCCCATACGAGGCAGTTGCTATTGGCCCATACGCGGCAGCTGCTATTGGCCCATACGAGGCAGCTGCTATTGGCCCATATGAGGCAGCTGCTATTGGTCCATATGAGGCAGCTGCTATTGGCCCATACGAGGCAGCTGCTATTGGCCCATACGGGGCAGCTGCTATTGGCCCATACGAGGCAGCTGTTATTGGCCCATACGGGGCAGCTGCTATTGGCCCATACGGGGCAGCTGCTATTGGCCCATACAGGGCAGCTGCTATTGGCCCATACGAGGCAACTGCTATTGGCCCATACGAGGTAGCTGCTATTGGCCCATACGAAGCAGCTGCTATTGGCCCATACGAAGCAGCTGCTATTGGCCCATACGGGGAGCTGCTATTGGCCCATACGAGGCAGCTGCTATTGGGCCATACGGGGCAGCTGCTATTGGCCCATACGGGGCAGCTGCTATTGGCCCATACGGGGCAGCTGCTATTGGCCCATACGAGGCAGCTGCTATTGGCCCATACGAGGCAGCTGATATTGGCCCATACGAAGCAGCTGTTACGCGGTGTTCTGAATGTGTTGATGGTGAATGTATATAGTGTATGATAGTGTATAGTGTGTAAATAGATTGTATATATACACAAATTAGCATGATACATAGTAAATATGTGTACACAAGTTTCATGCACGTAACACAGTGTCTACAGACAGTACGGATGTTGTACTGCGATATTATAGTGTACGTGTTCATTATACATTGGATTGGCACATAAAAACAATGAAAATGTATTTGGAAAGGTGCGCAAAAAATGAACGAAAATATATTCGCGGCAACTCGCGCGCCCCGCCCCGAGCGCCCTACCGACCCCAAGAGCTTACGGCACGGGCGCACGGGGAATGATGACGTCACGCCCCAACTTCCGGACCCCATAGCACCCAAAGTAAGTACAATTTCGACTTTTTTTTTACATACCCATACTGAGGGAAGGGTTTTTGACACTTTAAAAAGAAAAAAGAATTTTTTCCAGAGAATTTATTTCATGCGCACTGCGGTGGTGTCACATTTGGAGGCAACGCAGTTAAGGGGTTAAGCCAGGTCTTCATTGTTCCATGTACAGTGTTTTCTCTGATATAGCTTGTCATATACTAGGATTCTGGCTTCACAGCTAGCGCCCTTTTGACAGGTCAAGACGAGGAAGCATGCTTTGTGCATCAGTTACCAGGGTGATGGAAGCTACCTCAAAGAGGAAAAATGTGGTGTCTACATTCTGGTTATACCTGGTGGACTAAGGCCTGCTGTACAATAAGATAAGGAACCTCTTCAATGTGTAGTTAATACTGTAGTTTGATTGGCTGCATATATATAAATTAAATTAATATAAACCCCCCCTAATGTGTAGAGGATCGATTTGTGAGATTATTGCAGAAATACAGTCCACTTATCATTATACAAATTGCTATCGAAGTATACAAATTAACATAAATATAAATTCTATATAAATTCATATAAATTAAATATATATAAATCTCACAGGTCGGTTCCCACATTATTTGGTCCTTCGAACCGGATGACAGATTATTGGTCCTATGAACCCACATTTGGTCATCTTAGTACCGGATGAACCAGTTAAACAGTGGATTCATTAAATATACTAGTGCAGTGTGATTTAAACAAAGGCCAGCAGTCAAAGACGGCGTCGTTGACTCGTGCGAGTTCACGAGCCCCGCTCACTACAGATCAGCCTCGTCAGCGGTTTCATGCACACCCACAGATATTTGGTAGCATGTTATTCTGTGAAATGACAGCGCTAATATAGAAGCCAGCCAAATTAGTGGCTGTGTCGTGAGATTGTTCACGGATTTCGTGGTGTTAAATTTCGCGAGAGATTATCTACGAATTTTGTGGACTTTATTTCGCGAGGTCACTAATAATATTTAATACTTCTTGATAATATTAGAAGTTTCATAGAGGCTAATTAAGAGGCTATTATCAATAATTGTGTATATTATTTCTCCAAAATAGAGAATTATTTAATATATATTGCACTAGTGATCACAGTATAATATTTACTTATTGCCAACCTACAACAGGGTAGGATATTACCATTGACTAGTTGAACTATTATCGTTCATCCTAGTCCCATTATTACCATAGTCAGTTGTACTATATTCAACAACCTAACACCATTAATGAATGGTCCAGACCCTATTTTGGGTGTAATTTTTATCAACTCTAGTTGAGTTGTGTATATATAATAATTTACTTATGATCATTACACCTTTGAGTGATTAATTAGTGTCTCTACCATCCTAGGGTGATATAGAAGAGCTAACCTAAAGGTACTTCCAGTGACACTGGTTTATCACTCAAATCATTAGTGTGTATGATTGTATATATATAATGTGTATTAATTTTAAGTGCTAACCTCTAGTGGAGGTAGGATTATTGCCTAGTGAGTGCAGAATTTTACCCTAGGCTACCATCAGTGCTTGTTCAGCATTATGAGCAGCACAAGTACAAGCCCCACAAGGCTTCACCAACTAGCACAATATGAAGAAGAAACTCAAGCAGGTTGGAACATTTACACAGGATAATTGAATCAGAACAAATAGCAAGTACATCAAATGAAGTAGATAATGTTATGGATGATCTGGATCTTTTTGAGAATAAATGTCAAGCCAGATTAGATCCTTTAATCAACAAGGATAAAGCTTCACCCAGTAAAGCTTCACCCAATATTATACCACCAGAAATTAAGCAGTTCTCAGACAATTTATCCACAGTCTCTGTGGATTCTGAAAACCCAATACCTGAGGCTACTAAGTTAACATGCCTCCAAGCTAGAGGTGAAGCTGAACCAGTAGTAGAAAATGTAAATGAAAATAGCGACAGCACTAATTTCCCAGTCCAGCTTCCTAGGGATAATGCTGGCAATGAGAAAACTGTCATACATCTAGTACTACAATTGCTGGACTTACCTCAACCTGATCAGACTGCTGACTCATTACAATCCTTCAGCATGGAGTTTGAGTCACTACTAAGAACATTCAGTCTTAAGGTTGATATAACTACTAGTGAATGGATGACCAAAGTAGTCCTTCAACGAAAATTGTCCAGCGATATACTAGATGAATTATATGCACATCAACATAACGCCATCCTGACAGTACAGGACATCATTGAAGGTTTGCATTTCATCATAAACAAACGACGTGCAAATGAGAAAGTTAAGGCCTCATGCAAGCCTTCAGAAATAGAAAATAAGAGTCAATTAAAGGGTAAAACAACTACCCCAAATAAACATCAAGCAATTACTCAAACATCAAGTTGCAGAAAATCTGACAATGCAGCAGCATTCTCCAAGCCTACTGTTACTAGTTCACACAAACCGGTAACTTCCAAACGTGCAGTAGGCTGGGGGACATGTATGTTCTGCAAAAAAGAAACATTCAACATACTGTTGTGCTAATTATCCAACCAGAGACACTCGTATTGAGCGACTCCAGGAATTAGGGAGATGTGCAAGGTGTCTCAAGTCACACAACATAGACTATTGTGATACCCAATTCAACACCTGTAACAGGTGTAGAAGAGGTAGGCACCATGCAGCACTGTGCAAATATACGAAATTAACGTATTCAAGACCCAAGGTGGAAGATAGCATTCCCACCACAGTACAGTACTGCAAGGTGCACCCAACAAAGAGTGTCCAATCGGCAAAGTCTAAAGGTAATACGACTTTGCCTACTGCCCAAATTACCATCCTGAATAAGAGAGCCAAGGTCCATACCCGTGGGTTGTTTGACCAAGGATCCCAGAGAACATATATCACTAAAAAGTTGGCAGATGAACTACAATTAAGGCCTGTATCCCAGATGTCATTCAATATCTCAGGGTTTGTAACAGATGCAGGACCTCAAGTCTACCAGGTGGTACAACCATCAGTACGTTTAGGCAGGTACGTCTGTCGAGTACAAGCCATTATGGTGGACAAAATACCAGTAGACCTACAAGCTCAAGGTCTGAGAGCAACAACCAAATTCCTGAGAAATAGAGGAATAAAATTGGCAGATAATATTAAGTCTGATCACCTCACCGACTTCGGTCTCCTTGTTGGGACAGACTATTGTCATCGATTCATCGGTAGCCCTACTAAATATCAGGGTATAACCATGTTAAACTCTGCAGGAAGTAAATTACTCTCAGGCCCAGTATCAAGCCTGAGGAGACCTATGCCTGCAGATAAACAATACCAGTAGAAACTAAATTTGTCAGCTGATTATATTTCTCCAGTAGCATTATACTAAGGAGATTACAGCTGACTATACCAACAGAGGTTGATGTTAGTATCATCATTTAAAGCTGAAGATGAGTTCATGAGGCTTCAGTGGCAAATCAGTGAACAGTAGCCTAAACAGCTACAAGTCATTGCGACCAATGTCAATGAACCCGCAGTCTCAGAACCATACTTTACTTTAATGATGAGCTATTCAATCTTCTGAATCAATTAACTAAATTAAACCCCAATAAATCTGATGACTGATTTGATACATTTATTATTTAATCAAGATGTATTCCATGGGCCTCAGTGTTTATATATCAGTGACCAGTTACCTGAACAAACTTCAAGTTATATCTAATGTCACTGATTTCACTGCAGTCCCTGAATCATACTTGACTGTAGTACTTGATCACATTTAGTCTTCTGGGTTAAATAATATGTAATTAGGCTTGAATATTAGCCTTTCAAGAGTTGACAGGGAAATAAAATCGCATTAGACTTCTAACCCCTGCAACTTTAGTACGGGACATCCGTCCTGTACGAACAGACACACAAATGTGTGATTACTAACTACTAACATCAAATTAATCTAATAATTCGAAGGAGGAGTTTCGGTGTTCGTCTGTTCTAAATAGGACTTCGACCCGTGAGCAGCCCCTGGGGAATTATGTCAGAAAATCCGACACCATTTAATATATCATACAGACAGATAATAATTGCTGCTGTATTGTATACACAAGTTAACCCATAGAAAATGTAACTTGTAGTGGAACATTCTGTCTATAGAAAACGGGATATCATCACCACATACTATTATAAATTCACCAGCTATTCTGGTGGGAATTATTCCTAAATACATTAGTCTTTGGACTTTACCATCATAAAAACATCTCATATAAATTAACTTAATTATCAATATTAATGTAGAGTAAATGTGACCCTGCTATCACTTTCTGTCATCTGGACAATGTAAGCCAGGCGTCAGTGGTGAGGGAGGGGCAGCCATTGTTTATACTGAGACCAGAGGCGCAGGGAGCAATTCGGCTCCTCTTAATTTTACTTGGACGAAGAGTTATGGAAACCAAAGGTGTACCATTATCACACGCTGTCAACAAATTCAAGTTAAGTGTTCTACCGAAACCCATTTATCTATCATTAGTGGCCATTAATGTCATTGGGTAGGGTGGCCCGGTTAGAGCACGAGATCGCCTCATACTAAAGGTAATTAAGCCAGGTCTTCATTGTTCCATGTACAGTGTTTTCTCTGATATAGCTTGTCATATACTAGGATTCTGGCTTCACAGCTAGCGCCCTTTTGACAGGTCAAGACGAGGAAGCATGCTTTGTGCATCAGTTACCAGGGTGATGGAAGCTACCTCAAAGAGGGAAAATGTGGTGTCTACATTCTGGTTATACCTGGTGGACTAAGGCCTGCTGTACAATAAGATAAGGAACCTCTTCAATGTGTAGTTAATACTGTAGTTTGATTGGCTGCATATATATAAATTAAATTAATATAAACCCCCCCTAATGTGTAGAGGATCGATTTGTGAGATTATGAGATTATTGCAGAAATAAAGTCCACTTATCATTATACAAATTGCTATCGAAGTATACAAATTAACGTAAATATAAATTCTATATAAATTCATATAAATTAAATAAATATAAATCTCACAGGTCGGTTCCCACAATACAAACCGCCAGATGCAACGGCTGAGGAATTCACAGAACAGATAAGCAAAATAGAGAATAGCCTTGATAATTTGGAGAACCCGATACCTGATATTATCTTCCTAGGTGACTTCAACTTGCCTAGTCTCAGGTGGAAAATAGCAAACAATAATATTATACCAGGAAATCTATGAGGACCTAACCAACCACAGATTAGAGAACTACTTAGATTCTGTGACAAATTTTCACTCAATCAGCAGATATCGGAGCCAACGAGAAATGAAAATATTCTAGATCTGGTCTTTACGAACAATGAAGACATTATCAGAGACATTACGATATCAGATACCACATATTCAGATCACAAGCTCATTGAAGTGCAAACGACCATCAATACTCAGAATAGACCTAAAACGTTGATAAAGCGAGAGGGGCTATTCAGTAAATTCAATTTTAATAATAAAAGGATAGACTGAGAGATAATAAACAGGGAACTTACAAACATTCCATGGGGAACTGTTCTAAGTAATACAAGTCCTACAGAAGGAATAGAAAAACTGACTTCAGAAGCGTATCAAGTCTGTCTGAAACATGTTCCTTTGAGGAAAGCCAGAAAGAGATCTAACGTAGAAAGAGAACGCAGACGACACTATAAACGCAGGAAAAAAATAACGAACTGCTTATGCAGACACGAATTTCCCGTCAAAGAAGGAATAATTTAAATAGGGAGATTGAAGAAATCGAGCGGAAATTGAAACACTCATATGAAACTGAAGAAAGGCAGTTAGAACAGAAAGCCATTCAGGAAATAAAGAAAAATCCAAAATATTTCTTCTCATATGCGAAATCAAAAGCAAAAACCACTGCCAGTATTGGACCTATTCGTACAAGTGAAGGTTCATACACGGAGGATGACAAAGAAATTAGTGAAATCCTAAAAAAGCAGTATGAAGACATGTTTAGCACTCCAATAAACAACATGAAGGTGGAAGATCCAGACAATTTCTTTATGCGGGATATTCAAACCCCTGTAAATATAACTGATATAAACACGAGCGCACTAAATTTTGAAAAAGAAATTGAAAACATGCCCATGCCTCGGCCCCAGGTCCAGACTCATGGAATTCAATATTTATAAAGAAATGCAAAATGCCTCTAGCACAGGCACTCAGTATAGTGTGGAGGAAGAGCTTGGACACGGGGGAGATACCAGATGCACTTAAAGTAGCAGACATAGCCCCTCTACACAAGGGAGGGAGCAAAGCATTGGCAAAAAATTATAGACCAGTTGCACTAACATCGCACATCATAAAAGTATTTGAGAGAGTGATTAGGAGTCAGGTCACCAATTTCATGGAGACCAATGACCTTCACAACCCAGGCCAACATGGATTTCGAGCGGGAAGATCGTGCCTCTCACAGCTACTTGAGCACTACGACAAAGTCACTGAGGCATTAGAAGAGAAACAAAATGCTGATGTGATATACACGGACTTCGCAAAGGCTTTCGATAAATGTGACCATGGCGTGATAGCACACAAAATGAAGTCAATTGGAATAACCGGTAAAGTAGGACGCTGGATACTCAGTTTTCTGTCAAACAGGACTCAGCGAGTAACTGTCAACCATATAAAATCTAGTCCAAGTGCAGTGAAAAGCTCTGTACCTCAGGGTACAGTCCTTGCACCGCTGCTTTTCCTTATTCTCATATCAGATATAGACAAAAATACAAGTCACAGCTTCGTATCATCCTTTGCAGATGACACAAAAATCAGTATGAAAATTACCTCGGCTGAGGACATTGAAAAACTTCAAGCTGATATTAATAAAGTTTTCGACTGGGCATCAGAAAATAACATGATGTTTAACAGTGATAAATTCCAGGTACTCAGGTACGGTAAAAATGAGGACCTTAAACATAATACAGAGTACAAAACACAATCAAATGTACCCATAGTAGGAAAACAGCATGTAAAGGATTTGGGAATAATAATGTCTGACGACCTAACGTTTAAGGAGCATAACCAAGCAAATATTGCGACAGCCAGAAAAATTATCCAGATCCAGGGATCCCATCACAATGGTTGTACTCTTCAAGTCACTTGTGTTGTCCCGTCTTGAGTACTGCTCAGTACTCACTTCTTCCTTCAGAACAGGAGAGATTGCTGAAATAGAGGGAATACAGAGAACATGTACGGCACGCATAGACGCAATAAAGCACCTAAATTATTGGGATCGTCTCAAAGCCCTCCAAATGTACTCACTAGAAAGAAGACGAGAGAGATATCAAATAATATACACCTGGAAGATACTGGAGGGCCAAGTACCAAATCTACACAGTAAAATAACAACGTACTGGAGTAAACGATATGGAAGAAAATGTAGAATAGAACCAGTGAAGAGCAGAGGTGCCATAGGCACAATCAGAGAACACTGTATAAACATCAGAGGTCCGCGGGTGTTCAACGTCCTCCCAGCAAGCATAAGAAATATTGCCTGAACAACCGTGGACATTTTCAAGAGGAAACTAGATTTATTCCTCCAAGGAGTGCCGGACCAACCGGGCTGTGGTGGGTATGTGGGCCTGCGGGCCGCTCCAAGCAACAGCCTGCTGGACCAAACTCTCACAAGTCAAGCCTGGCCTCGGGCCAGGCTTGGGGATTAGAAGGACTCCCAGAACCCCATCAACCAGGTATCAGTGTGTTGTTGGAGACCCTTGCCAGCGTGTTGTTGGAGACCCTTGCCAGCGTGTTGCTGGAGACCTCTGCCTGTGTGTTGCTGGAGACCTCTGCCAGCGTGTTGCTGGAGACCTCTGCCAGTGTGTTGCTGGAGACCTCTGCCAGTGTGTTGTTGGAGACCCTTGCCAGTGTGTTGCTGGAGACCTCTGCCAGTGTGTTGTTGGAGACCCTTGCCAGTGTGTTGCTGGAGACCTCTGCCAGCGTGTTGCTGGAGACCTGTGCCAGTGTGTAGCTGGAGACCTCTGCCAGTGTGTTGCTGGAGACCTCTGCCAGCGTGTTGCTGGAGACCTCTGCCAGTGTGTTGCTGGAGACCCTTGCCAGCGTGTTGCTGGAGACTACTGCCAGTGTGTTGCTGGAGACCTCTGCCAGTGTGTTGCTGGAGACCCCTGCCAGTGTGTTGTTGGAGACCCTTGCCAGTGTGTTGCTGGAGACCTCTGCCAGTGTGTTGCTGGAGACCCCTGCCAGTGTGTTGTTGGAGACCCGTGCCAGCGTAATGCTGGAGACCCCTGCCAGCGTGTTGCTGGAGACCCCTTGCCAGCGTAATGCTGGAGACCCCTGCCAGCGTAATGCTGGAGACCCCTGCCAGTGTGTTGCTGGAGACCCCTGCCAGTGTGTTGCTGGAGACCCCTGCCAGTGTGTTGCTGGAGACCCCTGCCAGTGTGTTGCTGGAGACCCCTGCCAGTGTGTTGCTGGAGACCCCTGCCAGTGTGTTGCTGCAGACCCCTGCCAGTGTGTTGCTGGAGACCCCTGCCAGTGTGTTGCTGCAGATCCCTGCCAGTGTGTTGCTGTAGACCCCTGCCAGTGTGTTGCTGCAGACCCCTGCCAGTGTGTTGCTGCAGACCCCTGCCAGTGTGTTGCTGCAGACCCCTGCCAGTGTGTTGCTGCAGACCCCTGCCAGTGTGTTGCTGCAGACCCCTGCCAGTGTGTTGCTGGAGACCCCTGCCAGTGTGTTGCTGCAGACCCCTGCCAGTGTGTTGCTGCAGACCCCTGCCAGTGTGTTGCTGGAGACTCCTGCCAGTGTGTTGCTGCAGACCCCTGCCAGTGTGTTGCTGCAGACCCCTGCCAGTGTGTTGCTGGAGACCCCTGCCAGTGTGTTGCTGCAGACCCCTGCCAGTGTGTTGCTGTAGACCCCTGCCAGTGCGTTGCTGCAGACCCCTGCCAGTGTGTTGCTGGAGATCCCTGCCAGTGTGTTGCTGCAGACCCCTGCCAGTGTGTTGCTGGAGACCCCTGCCAGTGTGTTGCTGCAGACCCCTGCCAGTGTGTTGTTGCAGACCCCTGCCAGTGTGTTGCTGGAGACTCCTGCCAGTGTGTTGCTGGAGACCCCTGCCAGTGTGTTGCTGCAGACCCCTGCCAGTGTGTGGCTGTAGACCCCTGCCAGTGTGTTGCTGGAGACCCCTGCCAGTGTGTTGCTGCAGACCCCTGCCAGTGTGTTGCTGCAGACCCCTGCCAGTGTGTTGCTGGAGACCCCTGCCAGTGTGTTGCTGCAGACCCCTGCCAGTGTGTTGCTGGAGACCCCTGCCAGTGTGTTGCTGCAGACCCCTGCCAGTGTGTTGCTGCAGACCCCTGCCAGTGTGTTGCTGTAGACCCCTGCCAGTGTGTTGCTGGAGACCCCTGCCAGTGTGTTGCTGCAGACCCCTGCCAGTGTGTTGCTGTAGACCCCTGCCAGTGTATTGCTGGAGACCCCTGCCAGTGTGTTGCTGCAGACCCCTGCCAGTGTGTTGCTGCAGACCCCTGCCAGTGTGTTGCTGCAGACCCCTGCCAGTGTGTTGCTGCAGACCCCTGCCAGTGTGTTGCTGCAGACCCCTGCCAGTGTTTTGCTGGAGACCCCTGCCAGTTTGTTGCTGGAGACCCCTGCCAGTGTGTTGCTGGAGACCCCTGCCAGTGTGTTGCTGCAGACCCCTGCCAGTGTGTTGCTGCAGACCCCTGCCAGTGTGTTGCTGGAGACTCCTGCCAGTGTGTTGCTGCAGACCCCTGCCAGTGTGTTGCTGCAGACCCCTGCCAGTGTGTTGCTGGAGACCCCTGCCAGTGTGTTGCTGCAGACCCCTGCCAGTGTGTTGCTGTAGACCCCTGCCAGTGTGTTGCTGCAGACCCCTGCCAGTGTGTTGCTGCAGACCCCTGCCAGTGTGTTGCTGGAGACCCCTGCCAGTGTGTTGCTGCAGACCCCTGCCAGTGTGTTGCTGGAGACCCCTACCAGTGTGTTGCTGCAGACCCCTGCCAGTGTGTTGCTGCAGACCCCTGCCAGTGTGTTGCTGCAGACCCCTGCCAGTGTGTTGTTGAAGACCCCTGCCAGTGTGTTGCTGCAGACCCCTGCCAGTGTGTTGCTGTAGACCCCTGCCAGTGTGTTGCTGCAGACCCCTGCCAGTGTGTTGCTGGAGACCCCTGCCAGTGTGTTGCTGGAGACCCCTGCCTGTGTGTTGCTGGAGACCCCTGCCAGTGTGTTGCTGGAGACCCCTGCCAGTGTGTTGCTGCAGACCCCTGCCAGTGTGTTGTTGGAGACCCATGCCAGTGTGTTGCTGCAGACCCCTGCCAGTGTGTTGCTGCAGACCCCTGCCAGCGTGTTGCTGGAGACCCCTGCCAGTGTGTTGCTGCAGACCCCTGCCAGTGTGTTGCTGTAGACCCCTGCCAGTGTGTTGCTGCAGACCCCTGCCAGTGTGTTGCTGCAGACCCCTGCCAGTGTGTTGCTGGAGACCCCTGCCAGTGTGTTGCTGCAGACCCCTGCCAGTGTGTTGCTGGAGACCCCTGCCAGTGTGTTGCTGCAGACCCCTGCCAGTGTGTTGTTGAAGACCCCTGCCAGTGTGTTGCTGGAGACCCCTGCCAGTGTGTTGCTGTAGACCCCTACCAGTGTGTTGCTGCTAACCCCTGCCAGTGTGTTGCTGTAGACCCCTGCCAGTGTGTTGCTGGAGACACCTGCCAGTGTGTTGCTGCAGACCCCTGCCAGTGTGTTGCTGCAGACCCCTGCCAGTGTGTTGCTGCAGACCCCTGCCAGTGTGTTGCTGGAGACCCCTGCCAGTGTGTTGCTGGAGACCCCTGCCAGTGTGTTGCTGGAGACCCCTGCCAGTGTGTTGCTGGAGACCCCTGCCAGTGTGTTGCTGCAGACCCCTGCCAGTGTGTTGCTGCAGACCCCTGCCAGTGTGTTGCTGGAGACCCCTGCCAGTGTGTTGCTGCAGACCCCTGCCAGTGTGTTGCTGGAGAGTAAAAATGGTGTTTTGACACCACTTGGAGGGAAGAGAGGGGGAGTAATAGTGGTGGAGGAGGAGGGGAGGCAGAGTCAGTCGTAGTGGTGGACGCGATGTGATATAAGTGGTGGAGGTGAGGTAAGGTGAGTGTTGCCAGTGGTGCTGATGGTCAGTAACTGTTGTGTTACATGTTGTCTAGTGTGTTGTTGTCAGTGGTGCTGATGGTCAGTAACTGTTGTGTTACATGTTGTCCAGTGTGTTGTTGTCAGTGGTGCTGATGGTCAGTAACTGTTGTGTTACATGTTGTCCAGTGTGTTATTATGTAGTTCCTTAATGGAGCCCTGTTGCTTATGCATCGTTAATGGAGGCTCCGTTCCTTAATGGAGTCCTGTTGCTTAACGATGCATAAGCAACAGGGCTCTATTAAGGAACATATAATCTCTTCCCACAACCAGACCATCACCAGAGAAATCTGAGCAAACAATACAGAAATCAGAGATAGATACAGCGACAGCAGGCGGCTTGACATCTGCGAGGCACTGCACATCAAGAAGTCAACACCAGCAATCAACAGCCAATTAATGCACAACTATATTCTACCCACTTCAAGACTCTGCTCCAATATAGAAGCATCAAGAAAATATGGGCCAATAGGCCCTTTTGCAGTTACTTCCATCCTTACCTTCAATTTACCCAATTAATACCCACTGTTTCGTGTTCTGTCCTGTGTTGAAAAATTTGTTCACCTCATCCAAAACTGTTGTAACATATCACCTCACCAAAAATGCGGGTATGAAATGAAAGCTGTTTAAATCATAGTGTAGTAAGAATTCTGTTTAGTGTTTGCAGGTTATAGTTGTGTGTGTGTAAACTAAAAGTCTTTGAAAATGTAATAAGTTATTAAGAAAAGCGTTCAAGTGTCGCGTCAGTCTAGAAATAAAAATGAATTTTGGAGAAATGATTTTTCAATTACCATCAACAGTGAAAAGAATCATAAGAAATATTGAGAAAATTCGTGTTAAAATTATTAATCTTACTTTTTCGGTCATATTTAACAATATATATATACATATATATATATATATATATATATATATATATATATATA
The DNA here is from genome assembly GCF_040958095.1 of Procambarus clarkii. Taxonomy (NCBI): domain Eukaryota; kingdom Metazoa; phylum Arthropoda; class Malacostraca; order Decapoda; family Cambaridae; genus Procambarus; species Procambarus clarkii. Next base: position 45,982,234 of record NC_091168.1, on the reverse strand, counting down.
TATATATATATATATATATATATATATATATATACATATATATATATATATATAAATATATAAATATATATATATATATATATATATATATATATATATATATATATATATATATGTCGTACCTAGTAGCCAGAACTCACTTCTGAGCCTACTATGCAAGGCCCGATTTGCCTAATAAGCTAAGTTTTCATGAATTAATTGCTTTTCGACTACCTAACCTACCTAACCTAACCTAACCTAACTTTTTCGGCTACCTAACCTAACCTAGCCTATAAAGATAGGTTAGGTTAGGTTAGGTAGGGTTGGTTAGGTTCGGTCATATATCTACGTTAATTTTAACTCCAATAAAAAAAAATTGACCTCTTACACAATGAAATGGGTTGCTTTATCATTTCATAAGAAAAAAATTAGAGAAAATATATTAATTCATGAAAACTTGGCTTATTAGGCAAATCGGGCCTTGCATAGTAGGCCGAGAAGTGCGTTCTGGCTACTAGGTACGACATATATATATATATATATATATATATATATATATATATATATATATATATATGTCGTACCTAGTAGCCAGAACGCAATTCTCAGCCTACAATGCAAGGCCCGATTTGCCTAATAAGCCAAGTTTTCTTGAATTAATATATTTTCTCTATTTTTTTTCTTATGAAATGATAAAGCTACCCATTTCATTATGTATGAGGTCAATTTGTTTTTAATGGAGTTAAAATTAACGTAGATATATGACCGAACCTAACCAACCCTACCTAACCTAACCTAACCGATCTTTATAGGTTAGGTTAGGTTAGGTAGCCGAAAACGTCAGGTTAGGTTAGGTTAGGTAGGTTAGGTAGTCGAAAAACATTTAATTCATGAAAACTTGGCTTATTAGGCAAATCGGGCCATGTATAGTAGGCTGAGAAGTGCGTTCTGGCTACTAGGTACGACATATATATATATATATATATATATATATATATATATATATATATATATATATATATATATATATATATATATATATATATATATACTAATCAGTAAGTTTGTTAAATAACAATTATGTCACTCCTCATTCTGCAGTACTGCCCAACTTATTCATCTTGCTACTTAATCAGTGAACTTGAGTTGGCTCGGGTTGCAGCCCCTAATATTCACTAAATTAAAATTTGGTGTGAGATCTCATCCACTATCTGCTAGATATGCTTGCATGCAAGTTGCAGAGAGAATGATCCAAGTGAGGAAGGTCTTGTATTGCTTGTGGAAGTGAAGATCCCTTCCGGCCTTCATCTCAACCTGAAGTACTAGATCTTTGACGTTTGCTAACGTCTCCTGGGAGTATTTAACTAGTAATTTTTCGTATGCTGGTGCCCAGCGCGGTGCTATGTTATAAGATAAAATTGGTCATTACACATCTGACGCTCAAGGCCATCTGAGTATCTACGAGAGTGTATATCTCACATCTGACGCCCAAGGCATGGGGCGAAGAAGTATATTATACTCTCACCTTCCGGATTGCTAATTTCACATCTAGCTTCCCTACATTGAGCCTGTGTTTGCAGTAGACACCCGGAAGTGTAGTCTCACAGAGGCCTAGGGATGAATACGATAAATCGAATGAGACTTCAGAAATCGAACGAGAAAAAACAGCTACAGTGGCAAGGAGGGGATGAGAACTAGAATTATAATACTTGGAGATTTCAATAAAGAGAAATAGAATGGGTAAATAAAGACGCCTACAGGACTGATGAGACATGGAGAGAAAAACTAGTAGATACAGTGGACAAGCACTTCTCGAAACAGTATAGCACACAGCCAACAGAAGTAAAGGAAGAGGACTCTCCAGCAATACTAGACTTGACGTTAACCCAAAATGAGGCAGCTATTAAGAGCATTGGGTATGTGTAACGATGTTAATGTCATATGTTCACCGTACCTAACCCCATTTCTGTTCCCTTTTGGAAGAGTGTGATCTTACTGACTCCTATGTAGTTTTCTTCTTATTATGCAATATTTTTGGCCTCAGAAGTGATGTGGGGAGTACTGAAGTTTAGGACTACGACCGTTCACGAGCACCTAGGTAAGTGAGCCACCTGTGACTCACTTACCTAGGTGAGCACAGAGCGATCCATCTCATCGCGGTGAGTAATGCCCCGCGTGCGCGCGGTCGTAGTCCTCATGTGGTTAAGAGGTGTGTGGTTAGGTTAGAGAGAGCATATGAAGAGGTGTAACAGGTGTGTAGGGGATGAGTGGTGCAGTGTTCTGTTCGCATGGTGCAGTGGTAGTAAGGGTGAGATGTGTGTTGAAAGTGTATGTTTGCAAGCGCAGAGTTGTATAGGTGTGTGTGTGAATGCTAGAGCGAGTAAAGCATGGTGGCTCTAGATCTAAGCATGATTCAGGTGTGACTCACATGTGGGTTATGGTGAATGAATGGGTTGGGAGCCAGAAGGGCGTCTTACCGGGAGGTGAAGCACTGGCTGACTGACTTTTCTCACTCGGAGCAGGTGGGGTGAAAATAGTTCGTGTTCTATCTGAATGATTCGCCCATACAAAACTTTTTTCACTAAAAGATAGTATGGAGAAGCGTGTTCATAGAAGTGTATGATAGATAAAAGGATAGATAGAATAACGTATTTAGGTGTGGAAGGCATACTCACATATGATTTTGTAGTAGGCAAATCATCTGCAGATCATCTGGATCACGTCACCAACTCATTCCGGAGAGTGAGAGAGAGAGAGAGAGAGATGAGGTATGGAACATCCTAAAACACTTCACACTCTGCTAAGGGCGTCATAACAATTTGTTCTGATGCATTGAGACCTGTAGAGGCTGTGCACTATTCCTCACTCAACCTCGGAGAGTTAAACAAAAAATCGCGCATTAACCAAGGACCTCTGTCGAGGTTTTCCTCTGTCAGGCCAACATCAGATCAAATGCAGATATCAGCCATTACACTCTTCCTAACCAGAGGATGGGATGTTAATGACCAGTTTCGGTCACCCACTCCCACCAACTCGGATTCATGAACATTTTCGGGTATGAGTTTCCACTATTGAATGAAGTTTTTTGTAAATATCCGATCAAAGCCAGAAGCCTCTCCATTACTCCCGTCCTAAACAACGGTCATAGATGAACTGAGGTGTTTGGGGTAGTGGCCTCACTCATACTTCAGCTCCACCTACACCGTCCAGCTCTAAGAGTGATGAATGAAACATAAAATAAAAAAAACTTGGTGATGTCAGAAGAATCATTCAAGACTAGGAAACTAACGGCTGTCTCTCCCTCTCTCCCCCCCCCCTCTCCCTCTCCCTCTCTCTCTCTCCCTCTCTCTCTCTCTCCGTCTCTCCCCCCCCTCTCTCTCTCTCTCTCTCTCTCTCTCTCTCTCTCTCTCTCTCTCTCTCTCTCTCTCTCTCTCTCTCTCTCTCTCTCTCTCTCTCTCTCTCTCTCTCTCTCTCTCTCTCTCTCTCTCTCTCATCTCTCTCTCTCTCATCTCTCTCTCTCTCCCCCACCCCTTCTCTCTCATCTCTCCCCCCCCTTCTCTCTTATCTATCTCTCACTCCCCCTTCTCTCTCTCACAGGGAAAGAATATGACAAGGAGACTAACTCGGGGAAGCAACCGCAGGGAGACAAACCTTGGGTTCACTCCCCACTCCCCTCCTCCCCAGGATCTCCCTTCTCTCCCATCCCCCCCAAGCCCTCCCTAATCCCCCATGCCCTCCCTTCTCCCCCCACCCCCCAAGCCCTCCATTCTCCCCCACCACCCCCAAACCCTCCAGTATCCCCCACCCTCCTGAGCCCTCCTTTCTCCCCCACTCTCCTCAGCCCTCCTTTTTTCCTCATCCCCCTCAGCAGTCCCCTTTCCCCAGCAGTCCCCTTTCCCCAGCAGTCTTTCCTCAGCAGTCCAACCTTCCCCCCCCCCCCCAAACCCTCCTTCCTTTTATGCCCCCCAAGCCCTCCCTCCTTCCATACCCCTCCCCCAAGCCTCCCCATCTCCCACACTCTCCAAAGCCTCCCCTTCTCACTCACTCCTCCAAGCCTTCCCCTCTCACACCCCCTCCCCATGCCTCCCTACACCCCAAGCCCTCTTTTCTCCCCCCCTCCCAAGCCCTTCTTCCAACACCACCCTACCCGTACCAGATCCTCCCTGCCCCCCACACTACCCAGACCTCCCAGGTCCCCCTTCATAGGCCCTCCCATCCCGATCCTCCCTGTTTCCTTGCTTCAGGGAAAGCCATAGGATCTGAGAAAGGACAGAGGAGAGTCAGTTTCAGGGTGATGTATTCGAACATAGATGGGATCACAAGCAAGGCAAGTGAACTAAGGGAAAGAGCACAAGAAGTGAACCAGATGTAATCGGACTCACAGACACAAAACTCTCAGGAATCATAACGAATGAGGTGTTTCCCCAGGACTACACTGTAATAAGGAAAGAGAGGGAGGAAAGGGGAGGAGCTGGAGTGGCCCTACTAATGAGAAAGGAATTGAGTTTCAAGGAGATGGCCATCCCGGGCTGCGAGGGATTCAGAGCTACATAACAGGCACCATGACAATGGGTGCCTGTTCAGACATCAAACAACTCAGCTCTAGGATGTAAAGCAACGTTTCAAACAAGTGTTTATCATGCTTCGCTTTTAACTCTTTTTTTTAGTTATTTGCACCAAAATAGCTCATCCATGAGATAAGATTAAATACCGATTGCCTTACCTCACAATATCTTCCAGAGAAGTATTTATGCATGTATAACAGGTGGAACGTTCCTATATTAATAGGAATTAAGTAAGAAGCATTAATCACTGAAAATAGTTAAGTAAACAATCTCGGGTAACATTTCTTGACTAAAATAGCACTCTGAAACATCTCTACAGATCAAATGATACGTGCATCTCATTTTTATTCTCATTGACACCCCTCATAGTCATCTAATATAATTCAGCTATCAACGGTATTCTCACTGACATATAGAATACACTCAAACCCGTCATAAGGAAGACAGGAGAGCTCGAGGAGCCCTGGCCACTACCTACGAATATTAATTATTCCTTATAACGTAACGTAATGTAATACAACCAAAACATAGAAACAGTCATGTGTGAGTGTATTATTATTATTATACACAAAGATCCTTTAAAGCGGGTCTTAAATTTTAAGTATTATATCTTAAACAGTGTGAGATATAAACATTATAAAAAGATCTTCATAGCCATCGAGATGTCTATGTACGTTCTAATGAAGAGTTTGCCGACAGTACTACTAGTAAATAAAAATAATTACTTTCCATACAAGTTCACGTTTTTCCCCACAGAGCAGTTTGCTGTTTCTCTCTCTCACAATCTCTATTCCAACTTCATGTTTGTGTTTCCTCTATATTACACAGTATTAAAACGATTTAAGGTTCATTTAAGCAGTACAGCACAGCACATCAAACATCTGTTCTGTTTCATAGCATTCGTACATCAAATAGCGATTGGATCTTCCATGTTGTCATTTCTACTTCACCTTCCAACTTCATGTTTTGCGTTTACTCTACAGCACACAGTATTTTAACAATAAAGTCTCCTTTAAGCAGTTCAACACATCAAAACATTTATTCTGTTTTATATCGGTGCTCTATCAAATAGAGATTGCATCTTCTATCCTACCATTTCCACAACTACTACTTCAACTAACTATTCACCTTCCAAATTTTATGATTGTCTTTACTCTTCAATATGTAATAATTTAAATTCCTCCATTCTCCTTTTACCAAGACATTCACTTCCATACGAGTCAAGCATTACTTTAAACAGTTCCAATCACACCAGCACAACTACTGTTCGGGGTCACAGTTTACACCAGACTGACCTAGTTTTTGCAGTGAGACTTGAGACTTTATTTTTATTTATTGTTTTTTTTTTTTTGGCAGAATGACAAGTTTTTTGCAGAGTTCTCAGGGTAATAATTACGGTTCTGGTTATGTTTTTATGAAGTTCATTGCTTCTTATTTTTAGTGATACCACCACGTCTTACGTTTCAGTCTATTCTTTATCTTTTTCAAATAAATTTGACTTACTGCTTCCCTACAGTGTCTCACACCACACCACATATGATAATAATCCACTTTCAAATAACAGTCAGTCAGTCATTCGACTAATACTAGTTCTTATCTCTCACAGAAATCACATGATAGAAAAACTTTCCCCAAAGTGGTTTCGACCAACTCACACAAAGACTTGCATTCACAAGGTATATGTTTATATGTCGTTAACAGATGAGGAGTAAATTAATTCATCATTCAATAAAAGGAAAGTTCATTACACCTTTTCCAGCTTTAAACTTTTCCTCGCTCTTTTATCCTTTCTACATTATATTTAAAGTTACAATATCTTAGCTCTTGTTTCTCAATCTTATTTTCTCAGTATATTCGAGTCTGTCTCATCACCACAGCTTTATTTCTGTCAATGTCTGTGAGCCAATAGCTTTTCAATATCTCGGACCTTGCTTTCTATCTTAGTGTATATTGTCTTTTTTCAATCCCCTTATCGTGGGGATGCCCGTGGAAGCTGAGCGGACAGAACCTGGACGCATGATCCTGTGGTCCCGGGCTCGATCCCGGCCGCCGGCGAGAAACAATGGGAAGAGTTTCTTTCACCCTGATGCCCCTGTTACCTAGCAGTAGATAGGTACCCGGGAGTTAGTCAGCTGTTACGGCTGCTTCCTGGGGGTGGAGGCCTGGTCGAGGACCGGGCCGCGGGGACACTAAGCCCCGAAAATCATCTCAAGATAAGACAAGAGAAGATCGTAGTCTCAAACTCTCTGTTTCACACTCTGTACATGTTTTACCATGGCCCGGCTCGAGGTTGGACCGGACTCCAGTCCGGGTTTCGACTCCAGTTCAAACCCATGCCTGGACATCCGGTCAAGGCATGGGTTTAGAAACCCATGGACCTCCATGGACCTGGACCGGAGGTCTGGGTCCATGAGGACAATATGGTCCATGGTCCATGAGGACAAACCTGGACCAGAGTTCGGTCCAACCTTGAGCCTGGCCTGGGTAAAACATGTACAAAGTATGAAAGAGAGAGTTTGAGACTACGATAAGGGGATTGAAAAAAGATAACATACACTTAGATAAGAGATAAAGTCCGAGATACAGTACTGTGCTGCACTGCTTAAATGAACGTTAAATCGTTTTAATACAGTGTAATATAGAGTAAATACAAACATGAAGTTGGAATAGAGATTGTGGGAGAGAAAGAGCGCGGACTGCTCAGTGGGGAAAAAACGTGAACTAGTGTGGATAATAATTATTATTATTTACTGGTAGTAAGGTAGGTAAACATTTCAGTAGATTGTATATAGACATCTCGATCGCTATGAAAATCTTTTTATAATGTTTATATCTCACACTGTTTAACTTATACGAATTAAAATTAAAGACCCACTTTAAAAGCTCTTTGTGAATAATAAAAATACACTCACTCTGTTTCCATGTTTTGGTTTCATTATGTTACGTTACGTTATAAGAAACAATTAAAATTTATAAGTAGTTATCAGGACTCCTTGAGCTCTTCTGTCTTTCTTATGACTGGTTTTTGTGTATTCTTTATGTCAGTGAGAATTCCGTTGATAGTATGAATAGTATTAGATGACTATGAGGGGTGTCAATGAGAATAAAGATGAAATGCAAGTATCATTTGATGTGTAAAGATGTTTCAGAGTGCTATTTTAGTCAAGAAATGTTACCCGAGATTGTTTACTTAACTATTTTCAGCAATTAATGCTTCTTATGGTTATCTTGAGATAGTTTCGGGGCTTAGCGTCCCCGCGGCCCGGTCCTTGACCAGGCCTCCTTTTGTAGCCCGTAGCAGCTGTCTAACTCCCAGGTACCTATTTAGTGCTAGGTGAACAGGGGCCTCAGGGTGAAAGAAACTCTGCCCATTTTTGTTTCCACCTCCACCGGGGATCGAACCCGGAACCTCAGGACTTCGAATCCGAAGCTCTGTCCACCCAGCTATCAGGCGCCCTTAATGTTAGTCATTCTTAATTCCTAATAATATTATAGAAGGAACGTTCTACTTGTTATACATACATACATACTTCTCTGGCAGATACCTTGGTTACCTTGAGGTGCTTCCGGGGCTTAGCGTCCACGCGGCCCGGTCGTCGACCAGGCCTTCTGGTTGCTGGACTGATCAACCAGGCTGTTTGACACGGCTGCTCGCAGCCTGACGTATGAGTCACAGCCTGGTTGATCAGGTATCCTTTGGAGGTGCTTATCCAGTTCTCTCTTGAACACTGTGAGGGGTCGGCCAATTATACCCTTATGTGTAGCGGAAGCGTGTTGAACAGTCTCGGACCTCTGATGTTGATAGAGTTTTCTCTCAGAGTACCTGTTGCACCTCTGCTTTTCAACGGGGGTATTCTGCACATCCTGCCATGTCTTCTGGTCTCATGTGATGTTATTTCTGTGTGCAGGATTGGGACCAGCCCCTCTAATATTTTCCGCGTGTAAATTCCATGTGATATTGTGAGGTAAGGCAATCGGTAGTAAATATTATCTCATGGATGACCTGTTTTGGTACAAATAACTAAAAAACGAAAAGAGTTAAAAATGAAGCATGATAAGCACTTGTTTGAAAGTTTACTTTGCATCCTAGAGCTGACTTGTTTGATGTCTAGTGTGTACTCACCTATTTGTACTCACCTATTTGTGCCTGCGGGGGTTGAGCTTTGGCTCTTTTGTTTCGCCTCTCAACTGCCAATCAAGTGATGTACAGATTCCTGGGCCTACTGGGCTCTATAATATCTACATTTAAACTGTGTATGAAGTCAGCCTCCACCACATCGCTGCCTAATGCATTCTACCTGTTAATTACTCTGCCACTGAAAAAGGTCTTTCTAACGTCCCTGTGGCTCATTTGGGTACTCAGTTTCCACTTGTGTCCCATTGTTCACGTACCACCAGTGCTGAATAGTTTATCCTGTTCTACCCTGTCAATTCCCCTTAGGATTTTGTAGGTAGTGATCATGTATCCCCTCACTCTTCTGTCTTCCAGTGTCGTAAGGTGCATTTCTCACAGCCTTTCCTCGTAACTCATGCCTCTTAGTTCTGGGACTAGTCTAGTGGCATACCTCTGAACTATTTCGAGCTTCGTCTTGTGTTTGACAAGGTATGGGCTCCATGCAGGGGCCGCATACTCCGGAATTGGTCTTACGTATGTGGTATACAAGATTCTGAATGATTCCTTACACATGTTCCTGAAGGCTGTTCTGATGTTAGCCAGCCTCGCATATGCCGCAGACGTAATTCTTTTTATGTGGGCTTCAGGAGACAGGTTTGGTGTGATATCAATTCCTAGATCTTTCTCTCTTTCCGTTTCATTAAGCACTTCATCTCCTATTCTGTATCCTGTGTCTGACCTGATTTCACCGCGTAGTTTCATAACTTTGCATTTACTCGGGTTAAACTTTAGCAGCCATTTGTTGGACCATTCATTCAGTCTGTCTAGGTCGTCCTGTAGTCTCCTACTAACATCCTCTGTTTCAATCCTCCTCATAATTTTTGCTTCATCGGCAAACATAGAGAGAAATGAATCTATACCCTCTGGAAGATCAATTACATATATCAGAAACAGTATAGGTCCAAGGACCGAACCCTGCGGGACTCCACTTGGGACGTCATGCCAATTCGAGACCTCATCGCTCACAGTGACTCGTTGTCTTTTGTTACTTAGGTACTCCCTTAAGAGCCTGCATCTCCAGCTTTTTCACTAGCCTCCTGTGTGGTACTTTATCAAAGGCTTTCTGGCAATTCAATAATATGCAGCCTACCCACCCCTCTCATTCTTGTCTGATTCTTGTTGCCTGATCGTAGAATTCAACTAGCCCTGTGAGGCAGGACTTGCCATCCCTGAACCCATGTTGATGCTGTGTTACAAAGTTCTTCCGCTCCAGATGTTCCACTAGCTTTCTTCGCACAATCTTCTCCATCAGCTTGCATGGTATGCAGGTTAGGGACACTGGCCTGTAGTTTAGTGCCTCCTGTCTTTCCCCTTTCTTGTATATCGGAACTACATTAGCTGCTTTCCAAATTTCTGGCCCCTGTTGCCAGCGATTTGTTATACACTATTGAGAATGGCAGACACAGTGCTGCTGCTCCTTCCTTTAGTATCCAAGGGGAGAATCCATGTGGGCCTATAGCCTTTGTCACATCCAACTCAAGTAAACACTTTTTTACTTCCCCACTGGTAATCTCAAACTCTTCTAGTGGTTCCTGGTTAACTATTCCCTCTCTTATCTCTGGAATCTCTCCTTGCTCTAAGGTGAAGACCATCTGGAATCTCTTATTCAGTTCCTCACACACTTCCTTGTCGTTTGTAGTGAATCCTTCTGCCCCTATCCTTATATTCATTACCTGTTTCTTTACTGTTTTTTTCTCCTGATGTGGCTGTGCAGCAATTTAGGTTGAGTCTTTGCCTTGCTTGCGATGTCATTTTCGTATTGCCCTTCTGCCTCTCTTCTCACCCTGACGTATTCCTTCCTGGCTCTCTGGTAACCTTCTCTGCTCTCAAGTGTCCTGTTATTTCTATAGTTTCTCCAGGCTCTTTTACTTTGTTGCTTAGCTAGCCTACATCTCTGATTAAACCATGGGTTTCTCATCTGCATTTAATTTTCTACCTTTTGGATCGGGATAAACTTTTCTGCTGCCCACTTGCACTTCTGTATGATGTATTCCACAATGTCTTCGGCTGCCTTTCCCCTTAGCTCTGATTCCCATGTTGTGTCTGTTAAGAATTTTCTTAACTCCTCATAGTTTCCCTTTCGGAATGCCAGTTTTTTTGTTTTCAGTACCCCTGTTCGAGTTCAATAACACTTCTTTAACCAGATACTCAAACGCCAGTAAACTGTGGTCGCTCATTCCTACTGGGGCCTCAAAGCCGACTTCCCTTATGTCGGAGTCGTTCAGAGTAAAGACTAGGTCGAGTCTCGCTGGTTCATCGTTTCCCCTCATCCTAGTGGGTTCCCTGACAACTATAGCTTAGCTTAGAAAGCTTCTTGTCGCCACCTCCACTAGTTTAGCTCTCCATGTATCCTCTCCTCCGTGCGATTCCTTGTTCTCCCATTCTATCGTTCCGTGATTGACGTCTCCTACGACGAGTAGACGGCATCTATTTCTACAGGCAACAGAGGCTGCCTTCTCAATTATGGTGTTAACTTCCATGTTGTTTCTGTCATACTTTTGTCTAGGTCCTCTGTCACTTGGTTGAAGGATATATATCACTACTACTTCTACTCTAGGTAATCCCATCATCATGGTGCCTGTTATGTAGTCTCTGAACCCTTCACAGCCTTGGATAACCATCACCATGTTGTTTCTGTCATACTTTTGTCTAGGTCTTCTGTCATTTGGTTGAAGGTTATATATCACTACTACTTCTACTCTAGGTAATCCCATCGTCATGGTGCCTGTTATGTAGTCTTTGAACGTTTCACAGCCTTGGATAACCATCTCCTTGAAACTCCATTCCTTTCTCATGAGTAGGGCCACTCCACCTCCTCCCCTACCCTCCCTCTCTTTCCTTATTACTGTGTAATCCTGGGGGATCACCGCATTTGATATGATTCCTGAGAGTTTTGTTTCCGTGATTCCAATTACATCTTGGTTTACTTCATGTGCTCTTTCCCTGAATTCACCCGCCTTTCTTGTAATCCCATCTATGTTTGTGTACATCACCTTAAAGCTGACTCTTTTCTGTCCATCCACAGTTTCTGTTGATTCCACTGGAGTAGGTAAACATGGAGGATCTGGCACGGGGAGGGGGAATGGGGGGCCCTAGATCGTGAGGGGAGCTGAGAATGAGGGGGACCTGGGTTGTAGGGGGGCTGGGAGGATTTGGTTTGGAGAGGGTAGGGGCAAAGAGGGCTTGGAGGGGGTGGGGGAGAAAGGAGGGCTTAGAGGGTGGGGAAGAAAGGAGGGCTTGGGGGAGAGCATGCGGAAAGAGGGTTTGGTGGGGGGGGGGGGACAGGGAGGGCATAAGGGGGAGGGGGAGAAGGGAGGGGATAGGGGGTGGGGGAGAAGGGAAGGCTTAGGGTGGTGGAGGAGTGTAGGGGCTGGGGCAGGTAGGGCTTCTATTGGGTGGGAGAACGGTGTGAACTGTTGGATATTTCCAACATCGAATACAGCATTGTTGTATTCTCATTACTTATTACTAACCATATTAATATTGTAGTAAGCAAAATTAACAACTCGTAGAATTCTCCTGTACTAATAATTCATCTGTGCATTAGGCTAGAATTCTCACGTCACCTGATGCCAGTATTGCGTCAGATTTCTTTACAGTAAAACACATTATATTCAATTTGTGTGAGAATTAAATACGATTCTCCATAATTAAAGCATTCTGTATAACAACTGATTGCAGACGAATTGTTCTCTAACTAAAAGCCGAACAGAGCGTTAGAATCATAGCGTCTACCTCGCAGTAGTGTTAACGTCATCAATGAATGCCATGGGGAGACATTAATTCCTCTCCCTTATATATTTACTATTCTTAAATAGGTAAATAATAATATTTCGTTCCTCTAGATAATAAACCCGTCCAGTCTTTAGAGTTTCAAGCGCGAATGCGAGAAATATTAATGTTCAAGACAATAATTTGTGTAATGAACGTCGACTCGGCGTGGGTTGGGGGACGCCATCCTCAGTCGGTGCGTGGACACGTGCAGAGCTGAAAGGAAGCAAACTTGCGCTCACCGTACTCATAAGAATACGCCATTGTCCAGCAAATAGGACAAGTGTGTCCATCCACAGATGAAAGCCGCCACTGTGAGGCGTGAACGACCTTGCAGATAATATCTTCAACTAGTGCTGGTGTTAAATAAGGGACCCCTAGACTTGGTTCCTGACGACACGTGATCAGCCAGCTTGAAACGCATCAATCCAGGATAGGTTTACCGGAGCCTGGGATGCGAAATTACGGCAATCTTAATACTTATACAGTGCCCACAGCTAAGTACCTTTTATTTGATGCATCATTTACAGGTTTAATAATAGCGGGGTGATTGCGCGTCACGCGGCGAGATAACACCTAATAACAGGTGATTAGAATTCCATCTGTAGATATCAATAATCTTGAATATGAATTGAGTAGTTAAATCAATTGCTACTGGTAGTTATTTATCTTGCAGCTCGAGAGACGAATCCCTCATGCTGTCTTCTCCATGTTAACCGTGCCATTCGTCGGTGTACCAGACTTGGAGATTAAGAGGACTTCCAGGGTTATCTACAGGAATCTACTACAAGCTAAGGCTTATCCCTTTTTTCCATATTCTAGCAATTTGATACATTCAGAATGTTTAACATAATGTGTGATTTACTGTAACTCATTACTATGCTCATATTCATGTTCTTCTTTATATGAATAATATTATATTCAGCATTATTTATAGGATTAGATTATTATTAATTGAATTAGTGAACGAACCACACTGATTCCTGGACGTACTGACCTCCAGTAATAACCCCCCAATGTAGGTGTTTGAGGTTTGTTTCTTTAATAATACAGCCCATTAATTATTCTTATGATCATACTTTCTAGTCATATCCATAGTCACTGGTTTTTCTCTAGAATTTTATCTAATGATCTGAAATTCTCAGTTTCCCTCTTTACTTTAAAAGCGGGTGGTCCTTCGTAATTTAATTTACTATTTTAATTATTAATTAATCAGAATCAAGCCCAAATATCCCACATTATGGTCCTTCGAACCGGATAGGCATTAAATTTATAATTAAAATATTAACCATTAATAACTAATCCTTGTGTGATAGAAGCTAGACTAACTATTTAATTAATTGTGTCAACTAACAGTGCAACACACCAGTTAGCCTAGATCACACTAACATAGCTACCTTATACATAGCTTTAGTGGGTCATAACCAATTATCCACAACATTTAGACCTACACTTCATATTGAAGTAGAACCCTTAGGTCACCAAGAGCAACAGCTCATAACCTTATATTAATCACTAACACCAATTAAGTGTTAACCATTTAGGCTATACCAATGCTTCAATATGGCTGTCAGCAGACCGTCCATTATAGCCTGAATCCATGTTATAATTACTGATTCACTCAAGTCAGTGGATCATTAACATTTAGGGATCCGGTATACTAATATAAATTACTGATCTCATATTAGTTAATCATTACTAACCCTGATAATATTTTATTCCACAATTAGGAGTACATTCAAGAGTTAAGTAATATTTACGGCAGTAGAATACTTGCCAAACACAATTAATTCTTTGTGTTCATTTAATTTCTTATACATAATTACACAAGTGTATATATTATATAAAATACAAAAAACCCAAAAACACAGCACAATTATTTGCACATTACTGCACCATAATATAATCTTTGCCAACATTAGGTAGGTAGCAATTTAGGCTGTGATTGTGTTGAATTTGGCACAAGCACAGACTAAATATAGTTGCAGTTTCTCAAGTAGAAATTCTCACGACTAGGCTTGAGCTAGTTAGTGACACATATATTATTCTTTTGTGCTGACCCTATCAAGGGTGGGATTAACCATTTATTGTGTAATTATTTTATTGCATATTTCTATGTATGTCTTTGAGTGTTACTGTAAGTCTACTACCCATCCGAGGCTGATTTAGAAGAGCTAAGCTGAGGAACACCTGTAGTGAGACCAAGGTACCACTCAAATCTTAGTTGCTTATTATTAGGTAGGTAGCTAACCTCTAAATGAGGTAAATTACAATCAGCCTCAAGAAATATTAGGCTGTCAATACTTATACCTGCTCTGCATCAAGGAGCAGACAACATAGCTATACCACTAGCTATATAAGCCCTATCAGGCTGTCAACAATTATACCTGCTCTGCATCAAGGAGCAGACTATAGCTATACCACTAGCTATATAAGCCTTATAAGGCTCAAATTTACATCCAGAATGGATACTCCTGAAATATTAAAGAGAATCAGTATTATCTTGAGAAGTCTCCAAAGGTACCTATCAAGACGACTTAACGACTGCGACAACTGTTTAGAAAACAATCCAATTGACTTCTTTGAGTTCAACCTCTACACAGAGGCAGCTAACGAAAAATACGTCCAGGTGAAGGAGACCATCGAGGCTTATAAAGACAAACTCTTTAGCAGTAATACTGACCCAGACGAATTAAGTCAGATCGAATATGATCTTGATGAATATGAAGATACCATTCAAGACAAGTTAGATCACTATAAAAGAGTGCTTGCGAAACAAAATGATCCTGATTGGATAGAACGTTTTTGTAGAAAAACTAGAACCGAGCAAGCACCCAGCTCAGATGAAATACATGAGCTACATCAAGACGAGGAGAATCCTCTAATCAATGCTGATCACTATATAAGATCAACAACTGAAGTTCAACTTTCATTTTCTAACCTCTCATCTAATACCGCTTCATGCGATGATTTGTTTACAGAGTCTGATCAAATTTCAGACCACTCTTCTCAATGTTCCCTGGATTCTATAAGTTCAATACATAATGCTACTGAATTAACTAGCTTATCACCAGAACCCAGAGAAACAAGTGAAGCTGCAGATGAAACAAGTGAAGCTGCAATGATCAGTGAATCTGAACCAGAAAATGATAAAGCTAATGCTGCAGCAGCAGCCGAAGCTGTAATCAAAGCTGAGGCTAAACAGGAATCCTTAAGCAACACAAGTAATGGTCACAATTGCTCCCAACAGCCTTCTAAAGTAAGTGCTAACAATGAGAAGACTATTATAAACCTTGTGCACCAATTATTAAATTTATCTTCACCAGAGCAATCAGTTGACTCTTTACAAGACTTTAGTTTTCAGCTTGAGTCACTGATAAATTCTTTCAGTAAAGAGGTGGATCACCCAACTACTGAGTGGATGACTAAAATTATCATCCAGAGAAAATTGTCTGGTGACACACTTAATAAACTATATGTATGCCAGAATGGTAATACCCTGTCTATGCAGGATATATTTACAGGTTTGCGTAATATGAGCAATCATACAGCAGACCAAGCAATTAATGCTAAATCTGAATGCACCAAAACTGTACCTACATCAGTTTCCTTGCCTGAAACTCCTAAAGTGACACTGTCACTAGGTAACCAAGGTGCTAATACTCAATGTAACAACAATCAGTCAAATACTGATTCATCAGTGAGGCCTAAGAGTCCCACAAGTGCTCCTAAGAGACCTAATAGTCCAAAGAGCACTCACAAGAGCCTGTTAATGGTTCCCCAGAGTACACCAAGTACTCACAAGAGAATGAATAATAAACAAATGCAAACAGCAAAATCATCACCACCTGCAAATAGTTTTACCTAAACCGGTAACCCCTAAACGATCTGTAGGATGGGGAATGTGCTTGTTTTGCAATCAAAAACATTCTCTGTACAAATGTACTAATTATCCTAATAGAGACACAAGAGTCAGACGACTCAAACAGTTACACAAATGTACTAGGTGTCTCAAACCACATAATGTTAACAGCTGTGACACCCCACTGAACACCTGCAATAGGTGTAGAAGGGGCAAACATCATGCTGCACTGTGCAAATTAGTTAGGACTAATTATGTCAATCCTAGAATAGGACGTAGAGAATCTACACCAGTACAGTGCTGCAAGGTGCGAGATGTGTACAGCGTAACTTCACAAGCATCTCAAGTGGATGCTGCCTTACCTACTGCCCAACTTCAAGTGAAGAACAGAGGAGCCAAGATCACCATCCGTGGACTATTTGATCAAGGTTCCCAGAGAACTTTCATTACTCAAAGGGCAGCAGAGACACTTAATTTACAACCAATAGGACAGGTAAATTTAAACTTGTCAGGGTTCATGATAAATCGAGGAACCCATGAATACTCAGTAGTTCAACCACTTGTACGACTAGGTAGTCATGCCAAGGCTGTCCAAGCCATTGTTGTAGATCAAATACCTTTAGACTTAAACATTAAGGGTCTGGGGTACACAGCCCACTTCCTGCAGGAACGTGAAATTAATTTGGCTGACAACAAATTAACGTCTGACCGCCTTAACAATGTCGATGTACTAGTAGGAGCCGACTACTATTACCAGTTCATAACTGGACATGTTAAACGATTGGGAATGAATATGCTCCAATCTGCAGGAGGCTACTTACTTACTGGTAAAGTTCTGAATGTGAACAAGCCTAAACCGGCCAACAATAATAAATTAGTCAGCAGTAAATCAATTCTCCAGCAACAAGCTAAAGGGAGAAACACAGCTGAGTAATAAACTCAGATTGAATGTGGTGCAATTGATACTCGCCGAGATGTTTCATAGCTCTCAGTGATAACCAATGGTCCGTACTCAAACAAGTACAAGTCACAGCGACCAAGCCATTGAATTCACTGCAGACCTAGAATTATTCTCGACAAGTAGTAATTGACCACACTCAGTCTTCCTAGTTAAATTGTAATGTTAGGCTAGAGAATCTAGTACTCCCTAGGAATTAATAATGTTAGGCTAGAGAATCTAGCCCTCAATGCCACTGGCATTTCCTGAATTTAGTGATAACTTTCACTAGGACCACTGGTCCACTATACTTGCGCTTAAAGGTTTGCCAAGAAAACCTTCTTAATACCATGTTTTCTGCACTAAGAGTTAGTGATAAATACTTGCATTAATTGTTTGAGTTGTTTTTCTTTCGTTTCTGCTTATTTAGTGTAGGAGCGCAACACGAACAAACTTGCAAACTTACTAACATGTAAGTGAATTTCCAGAGAACTAATATGTTTAATGCATTACCGTTAAACATTAGCATTGTTAATTAACATGCTTCATGAGCTTAACATAGCTCACCTTAGAATTAACGTAATAATATGAGTACTCGTTCACCATGCGCACGAGCTTAATATTGCTCGCCATGATAACTGAATGACAAAACTCCACCTCGTTAATTCGAGTTCACTGAACTCAACCTGTTAACGGTTAACGAGCTCCATGCAGCTCACCCTGTTAGCACCAGCTAACGAGCTCAATGCAGCTCACCCTGTCAACACTGTTGACGAGTTCCATGTAACTCACCCTGTTAACTGTTAACGAGCTCCATGTAGCTCACCCTGTTAGCACCAGCTAACGAGCTCAATGCAGCTCACCCTGTCAACACTGTTGACGAGTTCCATGTAACTCACCCTGTTAACTGTTAACGAGCTCCATGCAGCTCACCCTGTTAGCACCAGCTAACGAGCTCACTGTAGCTCACCCTGTCAACACTGTTGACGAGTTCCATGTAACTCACCCTGTTAACTGTTAACGAGCTCCATGTAGCTCACCCTGTTAGCACCAGCTAACGAGCTCACTGTAGCTCACCCTGTCAACACTGTTGACGAGTTCACTGCAACTCACCCTGTTAGCACTAGCTAACGAGCTCCATGCAGCTCACCCTGTTAGCACCAGCTAACGAGCTCACCCTGTCAACACTGTTGACGAGTTCACTGCAACTCACCCTGTTAGCACTAGCTAACGAGCTCCATGTAGCTCACCTGTTAGCACTAGCTAACGAGCTCAATGTAGCTCACCTTGTCAACACTGTTGACGAGCTCACTGTAGCTCACCCTGTCAGCACTGCTGACGAGCTCACTGTAGCTCACCATGTTCAAGAGTTTAATATAACTCGACCTGTTAATGAGCTCAATACTGCTCACAATGTTAATTCGAGTACATTTTTGCTCACAATTAGCTTAGTCCCTTACTTAGGTAGGTTAAAAATTCAAACCACTTATTTAGGTAGGATTAGGGACTTTAGTAGTGTCAACTGAGTACTAGCCTAATCTGTACTCACCATTAATTACAGTTGACTATACTTATAGAGACTGATTTAATAAACCCAAATTCATGTAAAGGTGATTTCGTACTAACCAGTTTACAGTGTCAAGCCTATGAACTGCCATTTAATTAGCTCATAAGTCAGAAAGACTAGGCTACTAATCTCACTGTCGACTCAGAATTTTCCTTGATTTTAATGAATAAACTTTTCAGTTCTCTACTTTTCTATTTTAGCTAGTTAGCAAATTAATTGTACCATCAGTCAGCATGACTACTGCACGGCAGTGCACATTTAATTCAATTTCCTCATTTGAATTTGAGGTGATCGTGATGCTGCGTGATGTTATTGTCTAGTAACTCAATAGTTACAAGTCACAGCGACCCTAGACAGTGGCCTTACTGTAGTGTCATAGTTTCCTTGATCTTAAATGACTAATAATATTTTACTGTATAATCATACAATAGTGTTATCAGTTCTTAGGAACTTATTCTGAGTTTACCTACGATTCAGCAGCTACGTAATCCACCATTACATGTCACTGCGACCCTAGTTGTTGAGTTTATTGTGAGCTTTAGAGTGTTCCTGATTACCGATAACTTAATCATTTAATGTTTCAATATTTCATGCATGTTTCCACTAAGGGAAACTGCAAGCCTATTACAACTCTGAAGAATGGTAATTTCCTTCACTTCCCACTGAAATAACTGTGATGAAACTACGATGTGATATCACGTAACGAAACATTACACGTCACTATGACCCAAGATATCGCATCACCGTAGATTCTGTTAGTTTAAATTGGGAGAGTTGAATTCTATAAATATTGAGTAGGCTACAAACAACATGTTTCAGTTGACATGTAAATAGCAAGACTCAAGTTCTTGTAAGTCCTTGATAAATCCGGGACGTTCGTTATGTGTGTACTAACATACTAACATACTAATGTATTAATCTTAATATCACTTCGGGATAGGTCAGTACAACACCGTACACTGCGACCCTGAGAATCCCCCCCCGGAGTTATGTTGGATATTTCCAACATCGAATACAGCATTGTTGTATTCTCATTACTTATTACTAACCATATTAATATTGTAGTAAGCAAAATTAACAACTCGTAGAATTCTCCTGTACTAATAATTCATCTGTGCATTAGGCTAGAATTCTCACGTCACCTGACGCCAGTATTGCGTCAGATTTCTTTACAGTAAAACACATTATATTCAATTTGTGTGAGAATTAAATACGATTCTCCATAATTAAAGCATTCTGTATGACAACTGATTGCAGACGAATTGTTCTCTAACTAAAAGCCGAATAGAGCGTTAGAATCATAGCGTCTACCTCGCGGTAGTGTTAACGTCATCAATGAATGCCATGGGGAGACATTAATTCCTCTCCCTTATATATTTACTATTCTTAAATAGGTAAATAATAATATTTCGTTCCTCTAGATAATAAACCCGTCCAGTCTTTAGAGTTTCAAGCGCGAATGCGAGAAATATTAATGTTCAAGACAATAATTTGTGTAATGAACGTCGACTCGGCGTGGGTTGGGGGACGCCATCCTCAGTCGGTGCGTGGACACGTGCAGAGCTGAAAGGAAGCAAACTTGCGCTCACCGTACTCATAAGAATACGCCATTGTCCAGCAAATAGGACAAGTGTGTCCATCCACAGATGAAAGCCGCCACTGTGAGGCGTGAACGACCTTGCAGATAATATCTTCAACTAGTGCTGGTGTTAAATAAGGGACCCCTAGACTTGGTTCCTGACGACACGTGATCAGCCAGCTTGAAACGCATCAATCCAGGATAGGTTCACCGGAGCCTGGGATGCGAAATTACGGCAATCTTAATACTTATACAGTGCCCACAGCTAAGTACCTTTTATTTGATGCATCATTTACAGGTTTAATAATAGCGGGGTGATTGCGCGTCACGCGGCGAGATAACACCTAATAACAGGTGATTAGAATTCCATCTGTAGATATCAATAATCTTGAATATGAATTGAGTAGTTAAATCAATTGCTACTGGTAGTTATTTATCTTGCAGCTCAAGAGACGAATCCCTCATGCTGTCTTCTCCATGTTAACCGTGCCATTCGTCGGTGTACCAGACTTGGAGATTAAGAGGACTTCCAGGGTTATCTAAAGGAATCTACTACCAGCTAAGGCTTATCCCTTTTTTCCATATTCTAGCAATTTGATACATTCAGAATGTTTAACATAATGTGTGATTTACTGTAACTCATTACTATGCTCATATTCATGTTCTTCTTTATATGAATAATATTATATTCAGCATTATTTATAGGATTAGATTATTATTAATTGAATTAGTGAACGAACCACACTGATTCCTGGACGTACTGACCTCCAGTAATAACCCCCCAATGTAGGTGTTTGAGGTTTGTTTCTTTAATAATACAGCCCATTAATTATTCATATGATCATACTTTCTAGTCATATCCATAGTCACTGGTTTTTCTCTAGAATTTTATCTAATGATCTGAAATTCTCAGTTTCCCTCTTTACTTTAAAAGCGGGTGGTCCTTCGTAATTTAATTTACTATTTTAATTATTAATTAATCAGAATCAAGCCCAAATATCCCACATGAACCTCCTCCAACTGGGGCTGTTCAATTGCCTGTGGAGGGTTCCTCCACTCCCTTCTGGGATCGTATCGTTCTGGGTTGTGGTTCCCTGATACCTTTCCCTCTCTTTGCTCTCCTTCCTTGCTTCTGCTGCCCTCCGTCTCTCCTCCCTGGTCATATCCCACTGTAGGAATTCCTTTTTGAACTTCAGTATATTGAGTAGGCTGCTCTTCTTTGCTAAAATTTCCTCTTTTGTGTCTTCGCTTTTGAAAACCACTTTTATCAATCAATCTTTGTCCTTGTTGTACCGGGCATGCCTGAAACCCTTTTCTATATTCAGTTCTTCCCCTTCCATCTGTACCCCTTCAAGGATCTCTTTGACTGTGGCTTTGTCCATTTCTCTTGGAGTGACCCCTACTTGCCTTTTAATACCTACTACGACTACTGCTCTTTTCCTGTCTATCAGTTGGCTACTGAATCTTGCTGCTTCCTGAGAAGTAGCAACTTTCATGGCAATTTCCTGTACTGCAGAGACAACTTCTGGGGTCCTTTTAAGAATGTTTGCAAATGTGGGTTGTATTGTAGAAGTCCCTTCTATAGATACATGTGTGTGTGTGTGTGTGTGAGTGTATGTGTGTGAGTGTGTGTGTGTGTGTACTCACCTAGTTGTACTCACCTAGTTGTGCTTGCGGGGGTTGAGCTCTGGCTCTTTGGTCCCGCCTCTCAACCGTCAATCAACAGGTGTATAGATTCCTGAGCCTATTGGGCTCTATCATATCTGCACTTGAAACTGTGTATGGAGTCAGCCTCCACCACATCACTTCCTAATGCATTCCATTTGTCAACTACTCTGACACTAAAAAAGTTCTTTCTAATATCTCTGTGGCTCATTTGGGCACTCAGTTTCCACCTGTGTTCCCTTGTGCGTGTGCCCCTTTTGTTAAATAGCCTGTCTTTATCTACCCTATCAATTCCCTTGAGAGTCTTGAATGTGGTGATCATGTCCCCCCTAACTCTTCTGTCTTCCAGCGAAGTGAGGTTTAATTCCCGTAGTCTCTCCTCGTAGCTCATACCTCTCTGCTCGGGTACTAGTCTGGTGGCAAGACAGGTCTGGCGTGATATCGATATTTTCTTTCTCTTGACTCCTGAAGAATTTCCTCTCCCAGATGATACCTTGTATATGGCCTCCTGCTCCCTACACCAATTTTTATTATATTACATTTGGTTGGGTTAAACTCTAACAACCACTTGTTCGACCATTCCTGCAATTTGTCTAGGTCTTCTTGAAGCCTCAAACAGTCCTCTTCGGTCTTAATCCTTCTCATAATTTTGGCATCGTCCGCAAACATTGAGAGAAATTAATCTATACCCTCCGGGAGATCATTTACATATATCAGAAACGAGATAGGACCGAGTACAGAGCCCTGTGGGACTCCACTGGTGACTTCACGCCAATCAGAGGTCTCACCCCTCACCGTAACTCTCTCCTTCCTATTGCTTAGGTACTCCCTTATCTACTGGAGCACCTTACCAGCTACACCTGCCTGTCTCTCCAGCTTATGTACCAGCCACTTATGCGGTACTGTGTCAAAGGCTTTCCGACAATCCAAGAAAATGCAGTCCGCCCAGCCCTCTCTTTCTTGCTTAATCTGTGTTACCTGGTCATAGAATTCTATTAAGCCAGTCAAGCAAGATTTACGCTCCCTGAACCCATGTTGTCGATTTGTCACGAAGTCCCTTCTCTCCAGATGTGCTACCAGGTTTTTTCTCACGATCTTCTCCATCACCTTGCATGGTATACAAGTCAAGGACACTGGCCTGTAGTTCAGTGCCTCTTGCCTGTCGCCCTTTTTGTATATTGGGACCCCATTCGCCATCTTCCATATTTCTGGTAGGTCTCTCGTCTCCAGTGACCTGCTATACACTATGGAGAGTGGCAAGCAAAGTGCCTCTGCACACTCTTTCAGTACCCATGGGGAGATCCCGTCTGGACCAACCGCCTTTCTAACATCCAGGTCCAGCAGGTGTCTCTTGACCTCCTCTCTCGTAATTTCAAACTCTTCCAAGGCTGCCTGGTTTACTTCCCTTTCTCCTAGCACAGTGACCTCACCTTGTTCTGTTGTGAAGATCTCTTGGAACTTCTTGT
Source organism: Procambarus clarkii (assembly GCF_040958095.1). Taxonomy (NCBI): domain Eukaryota; kingdom Metazoa; phylum Arthropoda; class Malacostraca; order Decapoda; family Cambaridae; genus Procambarus; species Procambarus clarkii. The sequence goes on along the minus strand of NC_091168.1, from coordinate 45,958,669 downwards.
TGAGTTCATCACACACCTCTTTGTCGTTCTCTGTATACCTGTCCTCGCCTGTTCTAAGTTTCACTACCTGTTCTTTCACTGTTGTTTTCCTTCTGATGTGACTGTGGAGTAGCTTTGGTTCGGTCTTGGCTGTGTTTGCTATATCATTTTCATAACTTTTCTCTGCTTCTCTTCTCACCCTGACATACTCATTCCTGGTTCTCTGGTATCTCTCTCTCTGCTTTCTGGTGTTCTGTTATTCCGGAAGTTCCTCCACGCCCTTTTGTTCATTTTCTTTGCTTCCATACATGCCCTATTATACCATGGATTCTTCTTTTGCCTCTCGGATTTTTCCTTTTGGGCCGGGATGTATCTGCTTACTGCCTCCTGACACTTTTGGGTGACATAGTCCATCATATCTTGTACAGACTTAGCTCTGAGGTCTGTGTCCCAAGGTATTTCCCTTAGGAAGCTTCTCATCTCCTCATAATTTCCCTTTCGGTATGCCAGCCTTTTATTTCCTAGTTCTTTTTTTGGGGGGATAATTCCTAGCTCTACCAGGTACTCAAAGTTCAATACACTGTGGTCACTCATTCCCAAGGGCGCTTCCATGTTGACTTCCCTTATATCTCACTCATTTAGGGTAAATATCAGATCAAGTATTGCTGGTTCATCCTCTCCTCTCATTCTAGTTGGAACCTTGATGTGCTGGCTTAGAAAGTTTCTTGTTGCCACGTCCAGCAGCTTAGCTCTCCATGTTTCTGGTCCTCCATGAGGGTCTCTGTTCTCCCAATCTATCTTCCCATGGTTGAAGTCTCCCATGATTAGTAGTCCAGATCCAGTCCTGCTAGCAACAGAAGCTGCTCTCTCTATTATGTTAATGATGGCCATATTCTTTCTATCATTTTCCTGTCTGGGTCTTCTGTCATTTGGTGGCGGATTATATATGACTACGACTATAATTTTTTGCCCTCCAGTTGTTATTGTTCCTATTATGTAGTCACTGAAACCTTCACATCCCTGAACAACCAACTCCTCAAAATCCCAGCCTTTTCTTACCAGCAGAGCTACACCACCCACCTCTTCCTTCTCTCTCTTTCCTCATAACATAATAATCCTGTGGGAACACTGCATTTGTTATTGTTTTCGTCAGCTTTGTTTCTGTGAGAGCTATTATGTCTGGGTTTTCCTCTATTACCCATTCTCCAAGTTCATTTGCTTTATTTGTAATACCGTCTATGTTAGTGTACATTGCCTTGACGCTCACTTTCTTCTGTTCCTTCTCAAATCTCCTCCTTGGTGTGTGTGTGTGTGTGTGTGTGTGTGTGTGTACTCACCTATTTGTGCTTGCGGGGGTTGAGCTTTGGCTCTTTGGTCCCGCCTCTCAACTGTCAATCAACTGGTGTACAGATTCCTGAGCCTACTGGGCTCTATAAAACTGTGTATGGAGTCAGCCTCCACCACATCACTGCCTAATGCATTCCATCCGTTAACTACTCTGACACTGAAAAAGTTCCTTCTAACGTCTCTGTGGCTCATGTGAGTACTCAGTTTCCACCTGTGTCCCTTTGTTCGCGTCCCACCAGTGTTGAATAGTTTATCCTTGTTAACCCGGTCGATTCCTCTGAGGATTTTGTAGGTTGTGATCATGTCTCCCCTTACTCTTCTGTCTTCCAGTGTCGTAAGGTGCATTTCCCGCAGCCTTTCCTCGTAACTCATGCCTCTTAGTTCTGGGACTAGTCTAGTGGCATACCTTTGGACTTTTTCCAGCTTCGTCTTGTGCTTGACAAGGTACGGGCTCCATGCTGGGGCCGCATACTCCAGGATTGGTCTTACATATGTGGTGTACAAGATTCTGAATGATTCCTTACACAGGTTCCTGAACGCTGTTCTGATGTTAGCCAGCCTCGCATATGCTGCTGACGTTATTCTTTTTATGTGGGCTTCAGGAGACAGGTTTGGTGTGATATCAACTCCTAGATCTTTCTCTCTGTTCGTTTCATTAAGTACTTCATCTCCTATTCTGTATCCTGTGTTTGGCCTCCTATTTCCACCACCTAGTTTCATTACTTTGCATTTACTCGGGTTGAACTTCAACAGCCATTTGTTGGACCATTCACTCAGTCTGTCTAGGTCATCTTGTAGCCTCCTACTATCGTCCTCAGTTTCAATCCTCCTCATAATTTTTGCATCATCGGCAAACATTGAGAGAAACGATTCTATACCCTCTGGAAGATCATTTACATATATCAGAAACAGTATAGGTCCAAGGACTGACCCCTGCGGTACTCCACTCGTAACGTCTCGCCAATCTGAGACCTCACCCCTCACACTGACTCGTTGTCTCCTGTTACTTAGGTATTCCTGTATCCAACGGAGTACCTTCCCTTTCACTCCAGCCTGCATCTCCAGTTTTTTCACTAGCCTCTTGTGTGGCACTGTGTCAAAGGCTTTCTGACAATCCAAAAATATGCAGTCTGCCCACCCTTCTCTTTCTTGCCTTATTTTTGTTGCCTGGTCGTAGAATTCAAGTAACCCTGTGAGGCAGGACCTGCCATCCCTGAATCCATGTTGATGCTGTGTTACAAAGTTCTTTCGCTCCAGATGTTCCACTAGCTTTCTTCGCACAATCTTCTCCATCAACTTGCATGGTATGCAGGTTAGGGACACTGGTCTGTAATTCAGTGCCTCCTGTCTATCCCCTTTCTTGTATATCGGGACTACGTTAGCTGCTTTCCAAATTTCTGGCAGTTCCCCTGTTGCCAGTGATTTGTTATACACCATGTAGAGCGGGAGGCACAGTTCTTCTGCTCCTTCCTTTAGTATCCAAGGGGAGATTCCATCTGGACCTATAGCCTTTGTCACATCCAATTCTAGTAAACACTTCCTTACTTCCCCGCTGGTAATCTCAAACTCTTCCAGTGGTTCCTGGTTAGCTATTCCCTCTCTTATCTCTGGGATTTCTCCTTGCTCCAAGGTGAAGACCTCCTGGAATTTCTTATTCAGTTCCTCACACACTTCCTTGTCGTTTGTAGTGAATCCTTCTGCCCCTAACCTTAATTTCATAACCTGTTCCTTTACTGTTGTTTTTCTCCTGATGTGGCTATGCAGCAATTTAGGCTGAGTCTTTGCCTTGCTTGCGATGCCATTTTCGTATTGTCTTTCTGCCTCTCTTCTCATCCTAACATATTCATTCCTGGCATTCTGGTATCTTTCTCTGCTCTCCAGTGTCCTGTTATTCCTATAGTTTCTCCATGCCCTTTTACTTTGCTGCTTAGCTAGCCTACATCTCTGATTAAACCATGGGTTTCTCATCTTCATTTCACTGTTTTCCTTTTGGACTGGGACAAACTTGTTTGCTGCATCCTTGCATTTTTGCGTGATGTATTCCATCATATCTTGGGCCGTCTTTTCCCTGAGCTCTGTTTCCCATGCTATATCTGCTAGGCATTTTCTTATCTCCTCAAAGTTTCCCTTTCGGTATGCTAACCTTTTCGTTTCGGTATCCCTTCTCGAGTTCAATAACCCTTCTTCAATCAGGTACTCAAACACCAATACACTGTGGTCGCTCATTCCTACTGGGTCCTCAAAACTGATTTCTCTTATGTCAGAGTCGTTCAGGGTGAAAACCAGGTCGAGTCTCTCTGGTTCGTCGTTTCCTCTCATCCCTGTGGGTTCACTGACATGCTGGGTTAAGAAGTTTCTAGTCGCCACCTCCAGTAGTTTGGCTCTCCACGTATCCTCGCCTCCATGCGGTTCCTTGTTCTCCCAATCAATCCTGCCGTGATTGAAGTCCCCCATGATGAGCAGGTGGGATCTATTTCTACAGGCAGAAGAGGCTGCCCTCTCAATTATAGTGTTAACTGCCATGTTGTTGCTTTCGTACTCTTGACTGGGTCTTTTGTCATTTGGTGGAGGATTATATATTACTGCTACTACTATCCTTGGTCCTCCCATTGTCATGGTGCCTGCTATGTAGTCTCTGAAACCCTCACAGCCCGGGATAGCCATCTCCTTAAAACTCCATTCCTTTCTCATGAGTAGGGCCACTCCTACTCCTCGCCACTCGCCACTCCTACTCCTCGCCACTCGCCACTCCTACACACACTCCTGTGTGTGTGTGTGTGTGTGTGTGTGTGTGTGTGTGTGTGTGTACTCACCTAGTTGTACTCACCTAGTTGTGTTTGCGGG